>NC_056747.1:236745721-237053221 GCF_019279795.1 Protopterus annectens | reverse complement strand
AGAAACACAGTAGTGGTATCATTATAGAGACAATTTTTTGTGTGTTAAATTTCTACTGTTTAAAGCAGATAGTTATTAATCCCAGTCCAATGACAGACTCAATGTTTGCAAATATACACAAATCACATTTAGATGTAGTCAAATATAAAGGAAGAGCAGGAGAATTTTTATATTAGCCGACTACTGGAACAGTACAGTAACTCAAACTAAACTGTAAAACATTTCCCTAACAAAATGCAAATGAACAAGTGATTTCATATGGTATTCTAGGCCCTCAAGTAGAAGTTGCAAGTTAACTTATTACAAAGACAATCACTTTCTGTTATGCATATATTACTGTACATATGTTAAGGTGATACATTGAAAGGTGCAATTAGCCCTTATATTATCTGTTTTTAAAAGTATCTTCACTAAGCATGATATCACATTAGAATTTATTTCTGATAATGGTTCTCAGTTTTCAAACGGCGGATTTAAGGAATTCAGACATTCCATCTCAAACCCATATTATCTTCAGAGTAACAGGCGAGTTGAGAGGGTACATACCATTACATTTAATGAGGAAGTGTGACTATTCAAGGGTTAGACTGATACTTGTTAATTGCAGACTACAGGCATTTGCCATGTCATGGTATAGAGTTATTACCATTCTATTAACGTGATGGAGCTTGAAGTCTAAATTGCCTGCTACATATTCTTTATTGTAATGAAAAGGATCAAAGTAATGTATCTGACTTATTAAAGAAAAATCAAATTAGAAAAAAATTACTAAGATTCATTTTTTGTGCATCTATTCTTGTGCAAAGAATGTACTAGTTCCAAAGAAAGGAGATGGAATATGGCTGCCAGTCCTGTTGAATTCATAGCACTTAGAAGATATATAGATGATTCCGGCACAGGCTACACCCAATTCAGAAGCAGCAGCCAATTAGGTTTCATCAAAGGCTGGTCATGCCTACTCAACCTGGTGGATTTCTGTGAGACTATCACCAAAGCAATGGACGAGAGCAAAATGGTTCACACTGCCTACCTTAACCTGGCCAAGGCATTCAACACAATAGCCCACTTGGGCATTCTTGACAAGTCTGGGTATAAACCCTTATGCCACCCAGTGGATAGCCAGTTGGAGAAATGAGTAAAGGTATTTTAATAACCTGGCAGGAAAGCTACCTATAAAGTGACTCACAAGTGTCTATTGCCTTTCCACACAGATGATATGTATGCATTCCCTTTATTTTTTTGCCATGCCATATAGTGGTTGTGCTTATCTATACTTTTCTGAAGGGTACCTGATTGTTTATTTGTTTGAAATGCCTTCAATATCAAATCTACCGATTTTAATTTCTACAGAGAACGTGAATCCATGCAGACAGTATATAAACCTGCCAAGATTAATCTCAAACATACATTATTAGAGTTTAGGAATGAACTGGTTGAGATTAAGGGTATTTCCAATATAAAGCTGTGGGATTGTGCCCACTGATACTTTATTTCTGGTACAAAAAATGATTTGTAGTAAACAGTATGCTACTTGATTACATAAGCTGGCCTCTCCTCTTGTATAGCCTGTAATTGGTACCATGGAAATGCATGTTGACATGAACCCTAGAGTCCTGAGGCATTGTTTTCCTGATGCTGAAGAAAGGTTTGCAGTGTGGCTCATGAATTCTTTATGTTTTATTGGTAAGAAAGAAAAACAAACTCTAGCTGTGACTAACTTTAACACTGCATCTGAGAAATTAATCAATTTAGGATTTTTTCTGATGTTTTACTGAAGTGAGTTTATTGCAACCCTCCCATGACAAAAATGTATCTCTGTTATTTTATTAGCTTACAAATCAACATGATTAAAGACACATATCACATTACTTTTGCTACAACATTTTCATGCTATCTACTGCTTAGTGATGTTACCACAGTTATACAGCTAGTTGTCTGCTTCAGTGAAGTTATGTAATATACACCAATTTCACTTCCTGGAACTTACTACATTTTATATCTTTATGTAATGAATTCAAGTTTAATGTATTTCATTATTTTTGGACCTATTTCTTTAGAACTTGCTTAAACTTTCTTATGTTGTACTTCTACTATTTCTTGGAGCTCCCACATGGTCCTCTGTTGAATATGGGCATTGTACTCAGTCAGACTTTTCCTGTAAACAAATGCAAATAAGTAAAATATTTAGACTCATTGACATGCTTAGGAGTAAGACCAGTTGGTTATCAGCTGTTCCATGATAGTCGAATGACAGTTGTCAAAACTGTTGATACTCACTGCACCTTGTGGATGTAGTTTTTGTGTATGTCAGATGGTTCTGCATATGTCCAAACTGTATTTTCTATAAAAAGAAATCATTTATAAGGGGGCAGGTGTCCCCATTATCCCCCCAATTTGTTCTTAAGGGAGTGTTAAGGAGCTACAAGCCTTTTAATACACAATACCACTAAAACATTACTAAAAATATACTCTTATAAATATCATACTGTTTCCATAAATATTGCCATTGTCACTCTATCAAACACTGAGACAGTCAGTAAGCAATGAGTAAGGCACGGTTTCTATGGCATGTCCCAGTACTCTTAGCAGTTACTGGTTTAAGTGAGAGGTAGACTGGGATAAATGAGATAATCATGCAGATGTGGACACACCTGTATGTGCCGTGCAGTCATTATGCAGCAATAGAGCCTAGGTATTTATTAAACCTGTTTTGCTGCAGTGGAAAGGTCAAAGAAAGAGGAGAGCAGAAAACTGAAAATTACACTGTCTCACCTGCAGTCTTAAGTACTTCCTGTAAAGATAACATACTGGAATGTGTAATTAAGTGTCTGTTGGCCAGCACAGTGGCATAAAGGGGTAAACACCTGACTACAGCGCAGGTAACCTAGGTTCAATTAGCTGATCAGATGTCTGAGGCACTGGCAGCTGAGGATAGGTGTGGCCATCCTGGAATGGAGAAGCGAGAGGAATCCACACTAAGGCACATGCCACAGTTTGTTTTACCTTGTGGAGACCAGGGGAACCGATCATGAATGTCAGCCCCTTGTGGAAGTGAGTGGAGGTTGAGCTCTGTCTATCGCATGTTTCACCCTCAGGGTGTTACTGGGCACTAGCAGAAGTGAGGAAATGAATAGGTCAAACATACTTATACAGTAGCAATGGGATACTGTCCCAGGATACCTTGATCTCCTTGCGGCTTCACTCCTAATTGGAGAAAGTCTGAGGGAGATAAGAAAGATAGGTAGACCCAGGCATTATGGTCAAGTGATGCTCAGCTGTGTGAAAAAAGAGAGTTTAAAAAAAATAAGCACCTATCATTATTCATGTTTAACTTCTTGATGTAGTTATGGGGCCTGGATAGCTTTCTGACAAAATGTTATTGCACAATCCCTGGAAATGAACTACAAATCCCATCTGTCTGCTATACAAATGATTAATGGTATGACTTAATAACAATCTTCATCCTATAATCTAGGATTTTATTCTTTCAGGCTTCATTTGCCTACTGTGTGACTAAGGACAAATGCACTATCCAGGAGAGTACTCCTGGGCTGTTCTCGAAATGAGACTTGGGCTTGTGCCCTAGGGAATTTTCCAGGTTAAGAAATGCATAAAGAAAAAAAATGTCTATATAAAGTAACAATACTGCTAGCTAGAAAAGGTAACGGGTGAGTTATTTAGATCTGCACTAGAAGAAATGGAGCTTTTTCTGCAGCATCTGATATTGTTTTGCCAGAGTTTGCCATGGATTTCTTCCTGTTTTCTATAGAAGTGCATATTGGGAGTTAGGAATTTAAAATACTAAGGGACAAGGTTGTTAAACGTTTATTTCACTTCTATCATTATTTTTTCCTTTCTTTTTTAATTAATTTCCTTTATCCTTAGATGGATGCACAAATAATATGTCAATATAAATGGAGGAGGGGGCATGGGACATCCAAAATCTCATTCCCAACATTTTCTGGGAATTTTCAACATTTTATCTTCAAGTCAAGCATTTCTTTTAATACTAACAGCTGTACTAGCAGATGTTAGTAAGGATCTATTGAATCATAAATGCAGTTTCTTCAGTAAAAGCTTATTTATTCTGCATCATTTACCAGCTTAAACATCATGTGAGATGGGTAGCTGACATCCCTCTCTGTTACGATGAAAGAAATGTATGCCATCTCTAAGTATGCTTGATAAATTTTGCCTAGGTTAAATTGAATCACTGTATTAGAAATTACACTTATTGATTTTTTTGTATTATGAAGCATAAATAGAAAACCTTAAAAAATATGTGTTTTTTCAGGGGGTACAACACCGATTCACAGCCCCCAGACCCCTTACTTAAAAATACCAACTCAACAGTCACAAAATGGTGTGGGGAAAATAAAAGTCCTACTCATCACATGACCAAGTTGCACAATGCAAAGGAATACAGTTTCACTGATTTAATCACAGTTTGTCAAAACTGCATTGACTTGTATTGCGCAAGCTGGTCATGTAACGCAGTGGGGCTGTACTCCTGAAAAAAACACTTTTTTTTCCTCGTTTTTAAGGTTTTCTAGTTATGCTTCATTATACAAAAAAATCATTAAGTGTAATTTGTAATAGGGCGATTAAATTTAATCAAAGCAAAACTAATCCAGTACCTTTCTTGGGGAAGGAGGCTATGTATCTTAAGTCTTGGTCTTTCGGCTTTTCTCGGTTAAGGGTCGCCACAGCAGAACTCCGGTCCGCTAATGACTGGCATTTGGCAGTAGATTTTTACGTGCCGAGTTGCAGGCCCTGACGCACACCCTTCAACGAAGGTACGCCCATTCACACATATCTCCACACACAGGACGCTCTAGCTGAGAATCGAACAGGACAACGTCTGACTGAGGCAACAACGCTACCGCAGCACCACCACCGCAGTGTTCCAGGTCTTGGTAAACAGCTTTTATCAAATATTTTACATGCTTAAAGAAGGCAGAAATAAACTCGAACTGAGGTTCTTGACAGCCCAGTTAACTGATAGAACCACTTTTTTAAAGAAAGAAATGCCCCCTTTTCTCTGGATGCTTCAGTTATATCTCTTACAGTAAATCAGTTGTTGTTGTGTCTTTCGGCTTTTCCCGGTTAGGGGTCGCCACAGCGGAACTCCGGTCCGCTAATGATTGGCAGTAGATTTTGACATGCCGACTTGCCAGGCCTGACGCACAACCTTCAACGAAGGTACACCCATTCACGCATGTCTCCACACAGAGGGCGCTCTAGCTGAGAATCGAACCGGACAGCATCTTACTATGAGGCGACAACGCTACTGCAGCACCACCACCACAGTAATCTTCCAAAAAGACATAGCTTTAGGAGAGGGGAGGGTGAGAGACGGCAGATCTGTTGATCATAGAAATCATTGTCTGTAATCAGACTACTTTATTTAAGCACCTTCCTCCTCAGATAAAGATAAAGGAAAGGTATTCTTTTTTTTTTTTTTTAATAACAAAACTTAAAAGATGTAAATGCAAAAGATAGTCTTTAGGACTAACATAGGTGATGAAATGAACCTGAAGCAGAAAACGGTGATGGTTTAAATCACTGCTCAAAGCAGAAGCAGGATCAAGCCATTTCATATGTAAATTGTCAGTGTTAGTTGCATTGCAAAGGAGATGTGGCTTTTTTCTTTCCTTGATAAAGACGCAGTTGGTATAGATTTGCATGGTAATATGTGGGACTGATTAGGATGATGGGATGAGTTATCAAGTGAATTCTGTGCATACTGAACACATGACCAGTACACCTTCTGGGGCCTGTCCATTGCCTTCTTCCTGGATAAACCTAAAATGCTCATATACAAAATGGCAGTAGCAGTGTAGTACCAGTGCGAACCTGAAAGGTATAGAAATTCATCTAACGGGCAAAAATAGGAAATGCTTTGTGTCTATTTTTAAACCCATACATAGTATATGAAATACTGTGCAGCACAATTCTCTGCACTTATACACTTAGGGCCAGATTTTGACTCAACACTTAAAACAAATGACCTATCAAAGTCTTGGCTCCTCTGAGATTATCATCTGTGACAGAGTCTTAGACTTTCTTCCTCCAGAATATGTCAAATCTTTAACTTCTTTAATACCTTTATTGACAAATGTACTCTTCTTATAGTGACTTCCTTAAACATAGAAGCCGAAGAAGGTGCTTAACTTTCTTCATATTTCTTATTCTTGCCAGACTTTACGCTTGTCAAACATTTTAAACAAACCTTGTTTTATACTTATTTTTAGGTTATTTACCTTTCCCTGTTTTCATGGATTCTTCCTTTTCTGAGTCAACTTTTACTAATATTTTTAACTTTTCCCATAGAAGAAAAAAAAAAAAAGACCCTCAAACTCATCGTTTAGAGGTTTTGTTTAATCGGGAACAGTAAATGGGATGTGGTCATGAGAGTAGCTGGCCTGGGGGCAAACTGTTAGAGGGCATAATCATAAACTATCACAGAGGTGCTGATCAGTCCTCACATGCTATCCTTCTAATCTTTTACGCAGCCAGAATCTGACCACAAATGAGGTTAAAACAACCAACTTATCAGTCAAGTAGCTAAGAGTTCTGAAGTGGCTGGAAAAAATGAAGATGGCACAGGGTAATACTGCTTTTATTTTGGGGGTGCAACATATGCAGAATAATACTGATTGAGCAGAAGTGAGACACGGATATGTCTTTTATGCAGGGGACACTCAGCTACTCGAAGGAACAGGTCAGATGATGACTTAAGTAAAAGAATAGAGTTTAAATTGTTATATTGTTGCAGGAGTTCTGCCTAAACCATTGTTGGTTGGTACAAACATCATAGCTACGTCATGTAGTGACCAAAATGGCATGCCAAATGTCTGGCATCTGTATGAAAGATTATATGCATGACAAGCATAAGGTGGTTGCATTTCTGTGTTCTGCAAAAATGAAAACAAAATAATAAGTCCAAGCTTCACTCCTCGACACACCAGCAGCCAAGTAGCCTATGCTATGCTAGAGTATTTGACTATGCCAAAAGTCACTTCACTACTAAAAGAAGAGGGCTTACACAGCAAAAGGAGTTGTTGTGTTACTGTGGGAGAACTGGCACAGCAAAATGAGGTGTTGCGTTACTGTGGGAGAACTGGCACACCAAAAGGAGTTGTTGCATTACTGTGGGAGAACTGGCACAGCAAAAGGAGTTGTTGCGTTACTGTGGGAGAACTGGCACAGCAAAAGGAGGTGTTGCGTTACTGTGGGAGAACTGGCACAGTAAAAGGAGGTGTTGCGTTACTGTGGGAGAACTGGCACACCAAAAGGAGTTGTTGCATTACTGTGGGAGAACTGGCACAGCAAAAGGAGGTGTTGCGTTACTGTGGGAGAACTGGCACACCAGAAGGAGTTGTTGCGTTACTGTGGGAGAACTGGCACAGCAAAAGGAGGTGTTGCATTACTGTGGGAGAACTGGTTCCGAAGGAGTGACAGAGGATAATAATGGGAGTGCAAGAGAGGGCTAGTAGGACTTTAAGAAATGGCTGTTTAGGATGGGGGAATGCAAGCAGGCTTTTGATAGCTAAGATGTGACCCAAAGTGACTAAGGATAGCATTCTGCCAGAGCCTTTATTAAAATATATTTAAATGCCCGTACAGCATTGTGGGTGGCAGCAGCAAAGTACAATTGTTTTACGTCCAGTGTTGACCTGGATTTGACTCCAACAACCTTTAGTTGCAAATTGGGCCAGTCTGAGCAGAGTGATTTATTCACTGGCCCAAATGTCCTGAATCCTTTCTGAAGAAAGACATGGCATTTAGAGGATATTGCCCTTTAAACAAAGACAAAAATAACTAAGTAAAAAATAAAGAGTCCTTGTTGCTAATATGAGGCTAAATGGAATATTATGAATACTCATCAGCAAAGTTTGTGTCAATGTCCAATTTACTGACACTGTAGAATGGAAAAAAATGTTTTCTTTTAAGGGGAATGCCTTCACACTTTCTACGATTGAAGAGTTGCCTCTACATGCCAGGGTTAATTATCCTAACTTCAAGGTTGTTGTATGCTGGGGAAAGTGAAATCCTTGGCTGTAACAAATATTCTGATAAACACTACTATAACAATAGTGACAGCATTTTTTATCTGCAATTTTCAGCACATAAATAGTATCAGCCATTCAGTCCTCAACATACAGAAGGACTATATAATTTTGTAGCAATGCATCTCTTACTTTAAATGGCATTTAGCACTGTATAAAACTGATATTACCACTAACAATGTACCCATTCAATAACTGTATACATACTAAGTATATTTAGTTATAACCAGGGCATCACAGATGCAGTAAGCTAGTAAGCATGTACATTCTTGACAAGAACAACTGGGAAAACAATTGCTCTGGTACAAATCTTTGCTTTATCATATTATATATGACATCAAAAATAACTTTGACAGTCATTTAGAGAGTGTTTGTATTGTGACTGGAAACCCTTTTTCCATTTTCCAGATGTACAGAAGACTAGCAAATGCCACATTTAATTACACCCTTCATTCCTTCAGGAAAGCGCATGCACACCCAGGGGAGTAGCACTCTCCTTTATTTTCATGTTGTAAGAAGAATATTGCAAGTTTGAATGTGGTAACAACCTTATGCTGAATTGAAGGATTTGTAGCAAATGATAACTTGTCCAAATGAAACACTGCTTAAGAAGGCATGCCCATTAAGGTATAGGCTTCTCAAAAATTTCAAGCTCATATGACAGCGAAAAGTAATACAATTTTCCAGGCAGGAACTTCAGATCCACTTTAGAAGTTCAAGTCACTAACTTTAATAAATTAATGCAGAGGTAGCCTCACATGCAACTATGGTTTTAACCTTCTTTGAATAAAATCCATAATTTTATACAGCAACTGCTGTGGTTGACTGGTTGGATCAACTTCTGTTTTTACCTTTTTGTATTTAACCAGTCTTAATCTGAGTCTACAACGTTTTTCTCTACAACATTTCTTAGGTACTGAGGGCTGGGGGAAGGGACGCATATTTGCAGAGATGAAGATTTACATTTCTTTCCAGGTCAAGTAGCATTACTTGAGTTAGCTTCCCAAATAATGTAACTGGTTTATCTGAGATATCATAAATTCTGCCTTTGATATCACCAGGGTGGTGTTATGTTGAATAATCATTCTTTTTATATCGAAGTAGACAATCTCATAGTAAACCCCTAATCTGTTGTGCCATTAAAGTATTCTATCATATGAGTGCTAATTCCTCTGCAGTACCAATTAAATTTGGGCTTCTCCAACAGTATAAGATTTCAAGCTACCACTGATTAGTTGAGCAATGTACTCTGGCCCTGACCCATGTGGATCACTTGGTTCATAGATCTCCCTGTCAGTGCTGCTGAGTTATATACTTTTTCTACCTAGGCTGCCCACAACTATGCAGTCCTTGTCAGAGAAAGGAATGTAAAGTGTTTATGATGGTAACAGGATGACCACTGAAGTATCAGCTTTGGCTTCAGCCATTTAGTTCCTGCACAGCTCTGACATGTCTAATGATGATCTATATTACATGTAAGTACTAACAGTAAAGATATCATTTAAATATTTATTGATTAAAATCTAATAAAAGTGAATAATATATCATCTGTAACAGGAAAAATGGTGGCGCAACTGTTTATAAGTGATGAAGGGCACTGAAATGACTTGTGGCTGCATCAGCTTTAAACTGTTTCTTAAAGAACTTAACTTAAGAAATTAGATCACTTTCACATCCTAAAGTATTCAAATTAGCCACTAAAGAGTAATTAAAATGTCACTGGATTTGTACCTGTTCTCAGGCTCCTTGAATATAGCTTCACTAAATAACAAACCTAACTTCCTCTGTTTTACCATCATTTCTACTCCTCTATACTAAAACATTTACAACTTAAATTAATTAGTCTACTTCATCATTTTTTATCTAACACCATCTCCTTTCCTTCTTCTGCAGTATTCTTCATAACATTTTTATAGATAATTGTAACTGCATATATATGATAACTGTTCCACAAGTTTTATTATGAATGATAATAATGTTAACTGTGTTTGTAACGGCATTTTTTGTAACTATATTTTGGAGTTTGTCTCACCAGGCCTCTGCTGAAAAAGGGCTTTTGCTCAAACAATCCCAGTTAACAAACGTAAAATAAATAAATAAACTGAAAATATCAGAGCAAAAGGTGTGTGTGTGTGTGTGTGTGTGTGTGTGTGTGTGTGTGTGTGTGTGTGTGTGTGTGTGTGTGTGTGTGTGTGTATACCGCTCAACTTTTATCTACAGAATTATGAACACAGCAAAAAATAATTAGGGGAAAGACCCAAAATTAGAGACATTTTAAAACGGTAGCTCTGCTAACTTAGAAATTCTCAAAATAATTTCCAATGTTAAGAGGGATGGAGTAAAAGTTTGAAAAAAAATTAGGTGTGTTTCTCAAAAATTGGGGCCGAAGAGGTATGCACGTGTTATTTTATGTGGAAGAAAACTCACACTGCTGAATAAAAAAAAAAAGGTTGATGTTTAACTAGTAAATTAAAATGAAACCCAAAATACTGTACTGCTAAAAAGTCTACTAGAATAAAATCTGTTATGACTGCATACAATTCAGTGTTTATAATCCTTGCAAATGATGTAGTCATTTGTCTTTGGACTTCACATGGTTCACAAAATAAGTGCTTTTCTGAGCTGCTTCTTAAACAACAACTCCTCATGTCATATATTTACACGTTCTGCTGTCTGGTTTTGGGCAGGCGCACTGCTTATCCATCCTTTCATCGCTTTGGCAAGATAGTGACGCAGCATTGCTGCTCTTGGCAGTCTTTTTATTTTCTGATGCTACAAATCCTACAGACCCATAAAAATAAACTAAATGTCTTTATTAATGTAAATTCTGTATTGTATGTGAAATGTCTTGTATGTGGAGCTTTTCTCTGGGACTCCACTGAAAATGGGCAATTCTGGCCCAGCTGGACTATACCGGTAAACAAATGCAAATAAATAAATAAAATTTAGTACCAGCACAGTAATTTTACTATAAAATTACCAGCCATTCTATCAATGTTATGTGTGTGTGTGTGTCTATATATATATATATATATATATATATATATATATATATATATAGTTGTAAATCAAAAAGTAGAACATACATGTAGTAGAAAAGTTGTGTGTGTAAAAAAACAGAGAATGCACAAATTAGTGAATGCTGCTTTGTGTCTCACATATGGTTGAATTTAGTTTTCTATAGTGTAGATAAGCAGGAGTGTAATAGAAAATAACGTTTGAAAAAAAGTGGTGGTTGTGAAGATGTGCAAGGCAGTGTTATAGCAGCTGATGTGAATATGCAAATGTTCGAGGGTTAAGGTTAAAGTAAAAGTAAGGTATTAGGATATGTTCATTCTTGCATATGTTTTATGTTGTACTGAGTTTTGTGCTGTGTGTATTCTCTGTCCTTTTGCTTGTTTGGTGGTACTGTTAGGGACAGGGATTTTAGTAACAAAGTATAACTTTTGGGTTGGGGCAGGGGTAGGGTTATGGTTAGGTTTAGCACACATGAGTAGGATGGAGTGGTGGAGGTAAAGATCTACAAGGTCAAAGACCTTAGTAAGATCTACAAAGAGGCCCCTGTACAATTATCCTTATCTATGTTCATTAATATATCATTATCCGTGTTCATTAATATATTATCCATGTTCATATGTTGGGAGGGTGGCCTAATGGTTAACGTGTTTGCCTTACAAACACAAGGTGCAGGGTTTGAGTCTCACAAGGGATAATTTGCTAGGCTTAATATGGCTTGCAAGGGCAGTTAGCTTAGTACTAATCTATAATATATCATTATCCCTGCTTGCTATTATATTCTTATCCATGTTCATTAATATGTCATTATCCCTGCTCGTGAATATATTCTTATCCATGTTTATTAATATATAATTATCTGTGCTCGTTAATATATTCTTATCCATATTCATTAATATATCATTATCTGTGCTCATTAATATATTCTTATCCATGTTCATTAATATATCATTATCCATGCTTGTTAATATATTATCCATGTTCATTAATATATCATTATCCATGTTTGTTAATATATTCCTATCCATGTTCATTAATATATCATTATCCATGTTTGTTAATATATTAATATCCATGTTTATTAATATATCATTATCAGTGTTCGTTAACATATTCTTATCCATGTTCATTAATGTATCATTATCCGTGATTCATTAATATATTCTTATCCACGTTCATTAATATATCATTATCCATGTTCATTAATATATCATCTTCAAGAGTTCAAAGTGCAGTGATGGCACGACAACCTGGCCAAAAATTCTTGTTGCCTGAGAGAGAGAGAGAAAGAGAGAGAGAGAAGGTGGCATTTTTAGATGAATTATGAAAGTTAGAGATAAATGTCTTTTCTAAGATTTTCCTAAAAGCTGGTAGAATGGAAATGGCAAGAAATGCAAGGCATTCTCATGACTGTAGTCAGACGGTAAAAATGCTTTTCTAGAACTGTCACATGCAAGTTTAGTCGGTGTGTTTTTGCCAGCTTGAAATATTGAGTTTGCAATTGTTAGCGTGTGCATTGATTTCTCATAAGATATTCCTTTGATGATAGAACATTCTAATACAGGAAAGTACAGTTGTGTAAGAACTTAGCATGACAGTAGAAATCCAACTGAATTACTATCGCAATATTCACTACTCAAGGGAAATATCCTACCAAGCATACTATATGTCTGGACAGTATACTAAAGACTGAAGATCTTTGTTTGGCACTGCCCATCCAATGTGTGCTCAAAGCTTGAGAAAACAAACTAGCACATAAGTGACATATGGGCATGAAAAACATAAGGACTTTCTTGCCTCCAACCAAATAGGGGTAGAAGCCAAAGGCATAAGATAAAGAAGCAACAAACAGAGGAAAATATAAATGTGGACCTCACCTCAGCCCAAGAAAGTAAACAGGAAAGAAAAAAAAACTGGGGGAAGAGAGTGGGAGTTCATACTGCAACAGCGATTCAATCTACTGTGGAGCGAAGTTCTTAACCATACAATGTCCTTGATTAATCACTATTGTAGTATTCATTACCTCTGTGAATCTTCCCAAAGTGTATTAGAGAAAATGGGAGGTGGAAAATGTAGAAGAATTGGAGTCCAAATTTCCATAAAGGATAATTCTAGCAAATCAGTCCTAGATCTGGAGAAAGCAGTCTGTGGACTGCTAAGAATTCAGTTTGGTCATCAGTGGGTCACCATAACTGGAGTGAGATTTGAAATAATATGGTTCATTCTGCCAAAAAACAATATTGTAATAACATTCCAACTAGAGTTGGACATTTGACTGGAACTTTCAGAAGCTATATTTTATATAAGACTCAAAACACCTCCCACATAAGGAGAGACTTCCTGCACACTCTTTTTTTTATCTCCCCCCTCCGAGTTTATGCATTTTCCCAAAGTGTTGTTCATTTGGCCAGTCACAGATGAAAAAAATCTTGTATCTGATATTCACTGTCAGACATCCAATTAACACTTAAAGACTATTGCAGGTACACAGGCTGACCTGCTTAGGGATTGTTAAAGTAAAGCAAAGCAATATTTCACGACAGTCACTCACAGATCTGGAATGACCCTTCGGATACCAAGGAATTGGATAGAATGACATTGAAGACTGAGAGGAATTTGTCCCACAGGACAGCTTACAAAGACTCGCAAATGAGCCTGGTTCAAAAGAGAGCAAGAGATAAGAGCTAGATATTCTGCTGGAACTGCACTGGACAATCAGGAGTAGTACTGAAATGTCAAAGGAATGAATGGGTAGGAATTCCGGATTTAACATTCTAACGGACAGATGACCTGTATTTAGGAATCAGTACTAGATAGTGTTGGCCAAAGTGAGGGACAGGATTTTGACTGTCCTACATGTGTGCAAGTGATGGGTGTATGAGAAAGCAGGGATATAAGATGGCAAAATGGGGGGATGGACTGCAACCAGGTGACAAAGGAAAAACAGCAGGAAATGAACTATATAATAAGGGTGAGGCCAACTGTAAGATACTTTCTTCAGGAAAAGATGGAGATAACTGGACTCTGTTGCTTACTACAAAACCATAAAGGTCAGTGTAAGAGTGGGCAGAGCATTCAGGTGAACAAAAGTCAGATGAAAGCAGTGTACAAGCAGATTTTTTATGTAGATGTACTTGTCTGATGATTTTTTTGTTAGCATTTTAACACTGGGGGTAACCTAAGAAAAGAAACCCCAGAGTTCAAAACATAAAGGTTGTCGTCTAAGTGATACAATGACATAACAGTTTACATCACGATTTCTAAACACTAGTTGAATGTATGGAGAGAAATTTTCCATGCTTCCCTGAAAAAAAAAAAAAAATAAATACACCTAGCTATGCATGTATTAATCTGTGAAAACAAGGAAGGGAATGTGAGGGGAAAAGAAAACATAAAGTTTAGGTATGCTGGAAAGCCAATCAGTACACAGAGTATCAGGAAGTCAAAGAAAACTGAAACCAAATGAAGGAAATAAACAGTGAAGTTTTGTGGAGGAGGAAGGGACCACTAAGTTTTAGTGTGGCTAGAGGTCAGTATAACAGGATCATAGTGTGACAGAAAATTATCAAGAGAAGAAGTCACCTGCTCTGTTGCAGCACTTGCTAAGGGTGATGGAAGTGGTAATTAAAGTACATTGAGTGTCAAGTCTAGCAACAGAAAGAATACTGTGAACATCTGACACATGATGGAAAACAGAACAGACAATAACATGTTAATGAAATATAGATGAAAATATTTCTGAGAAGGTTTCTCAGAAAAATATAGGTTTTCAAACAACTAAGGACAATGCTGCAGCTGAGTTTAGGACGATTCCTTGTCCTATATTCATTTGTTGCTTTTTAGTGTTAATGTTTTGCATGTCTGCAGATTCCTGCTCACCTAACTTTGATGATCAGGTGAAAGAAGCCCCACTGTGTCCCTGGTATCAGCAGAGTTGTATTCCCAAATCCAGTTTCCTGTTGTGCTCATGCTGTTAGCAAATCATTTACTCTGAACTCGTACTGCCTACAATGTTTTTATTTGTATCAGTCCCTCATTTCCAGCTCTTGATAGCCAGTGCATTCAAGCCAGAAGCTGTCCTCCTATCCACAAATATCAATTACCAAAAAGAAATATCAAGTGATTAAGCTCATCTGTGTTTCTTCTCATTTGCTGTTGATATTACAAACATATTGTATGGTGTTATCTGAGAATAGAAAGTGCTGTCATCTTTTCCACAATAAAGTTTTACTTAATTTTATTTTTCCTCAATCAAGAAATGAGATAAAGTTTGTGCTATTCATAACACGTCATCTTTTATAAAAAAAATGCTCTTATGTTTTTTGTATTCTTCTTTAACTGGGAAATATGGTAGATATAATGTTTATAAAATTACCAGCCCCATTTAGTTTCCCTATCTACAGCAGTCTATTTTAATCTGTTTTTTTTTTCCTTCTTTGTATCAAATGACAACCTAAAAAGATAATCTCAGACAGCTCATATCTAGTCCCTCTCTGCCAATGAATCTCCTCTAAGATGTCTAAGGCATTATTTCCATTTCTGAAAAATGATGCAACAGTTCTCAAAATAAACATGAGATAGACAGACAGGCCACAAACTCACCATACTGTTGTGGCTGCCTCTTACCATATATGTAAGCATTCTTCTGCTACAAGAAATTATTTCTCGAGCCATCTCCTAGTCAAGAGTTTTAAAACTTTCTGTATTATCATTTCTAGAATACCTTGGTTCTAAGCCTTTTACATATTTAAGCATCATAGGTTCATAGGTGTGTACTAGGCTAATGGCCCTGGAGCCTTTACAAGCCTAGCCCATAGGATTACCCTGGCATTGTGCCAACCGACATTAGTTCCCAGTGCCTTGGCCGAGAAGAGCCACTGGAGTGATCCCCGGGGTGAATTTTCTATTTCCCATCAGCTCATCAAGATTTCTCTTGAAGAGGGCCAGTGAGGTGCTCTGTTTGACATGTATGGGAAGTCTTTTCCATAGCATGGGCAGTCTCTGGGTTATGAACATGTCCCTACAGCACGTTCTGTTGATTGCGGTAATGAGGGTGAGGTCTTTGGAGCGTGTGGTGCGGAGGGATTGGGATTTCTTTAGATGTAGCATTTCTAACAGAGCTGGGTCAGACATGGCTTTATAAGTCAAGCAGAGATCCCCTCTAAATAGGTGATATGAAACAGAGAATAGTTGGAGTTTTCTGAGACTGTCCATATAGGACAAGTGTTTAAGGCCTTGGATCCTCTTTGTAAGGTACTTTTGCGGCATCTCCAGTTGTTGCAGGTGTCTAGTGGGGTACATGCCAAATGGGGCTTTGTACTCGATGATTGGCCTAATGAGGGAAAAGTAGAGGAAGACAATGATCTCTTTCTTCCTGGATGCAAAACCCTTAGTAATCAGATGTGCCAAATAGAAGGACTTTCTGACCACAGTGGTAGTGTGGTGGTCAAAAGAGAGGTTGCTGTCAACCTGTGTTCCCAGATCTCTTATAACGCCTCCTATGTTCAGTGGACTACCATCGATGTGGTAGTTCATGGGAAGTGGGTTTTTCCCAAAGGAGATGACGACACATTTTTTGGCATTGAGCTTAATGCAATGGTTCTGACACTAGTCATTGGTCTCAGTGAGGCCTTCTGTAGGATGTCAACATCACTTGGGGAGTTAATAATGGCTCCCAACTTGCAATTATCTGTGAACTTTGTCAGACAGAGTCCCTTCGTGTTGGACTGGAGTTCTGAGAAGTAGATACCAAACAGGAGAGGACCCAGGACTGATCCCTGTGGGACTCCACTCGTGACTGGTCAGCAGTCTGACTTGGAGTCAGCTACTTTCACACTGTGGGTTCTATCTGTGAGCCAGTTTGCAACCCACCTAGTGATATAGGGGTTGATGCCAAGCTTAGTGAGTTTTTCTATGATTTCTGAGTGGGGAATGGTATCAAAGGCCTTGGCCAGATCAAGGTAGGCTGTATGAACCACCTTGCCTTCATCCACAGCTCTGGTGACTGACTCAAAGAAGTCGACCAAGTTGAGCAGGCATGATCTACCCTTCACAAAACCAAACTGTGTGGGATACAGAGTTTGGAGATTCCTTATATCCTTGTTTATTAGCTCCATGATGATGCGTTCCATAGCTTTGCATATCAGACTTGTCAGGCTAATGGGGCGATGGTTCCCAGGGTCTGTAGTTACTCCTTCTTTGTGGAGGGGGATGACTATAGCAGTGCGCCATTCGGTAAGGACAAAGCCTAAGGTGAGGCTATGATTGTACAACACACACAGGTGAGGTGCCAGTTCACTCTGTAGTTCATGTAGAACACATCCAGGGATATTATCAGGTCTCATAGAAGCTGTATTCTTGGCCTTGGACAGTGCTGTTTTAATGTGCCGCAGTAATACTGGGTGCCTGGCAATCTACTGGTATTGTGATTGGTCCTTTGGGGGGGGGGGGAGACAGGGGAAAAGTTGGCACTGACTCTGTCGGCCAGTATATTGGCAATATCTGTTGGCTCGGTATAGGCGGTACCATTGTGCAGCAGCTCAGAACAAGTCTGGTATTGCCATGGAGGTTCTTTACATAACTGTAGAAGGCCTTGTGGTTGTCTTTACTGTCTGCTGCAATTCTGTTTTCATAGCTAGCTTTAGAGGATTTGATGAGGGATCTCCACTTTTTGTTGAGGCTGATAAGGGAGTTTTTCCAGTCTTGGGACTTCACCTTATTCCGCATCAGTTTCCTCCTTCTGTTGTAGAGTTTGTTTATTGCAGGGGACTACTAGATTGGCTTCCTTTTTTTGGTGGAGAGCGTCTTGGTTCTATTGGGTATGGCGAGATCCATGCATTTGTGTATGTGTTCGTACAGTGCATTGGTGTATGATTCGGCGGTCATGCAACTATTCTCCATTTGCATGAGTGCCGTGAAGTTAGCCACCTCTGTTCTTAGGAGCCCAAAGTTATCTTTGGAGAAGTTTTTCATGGTGGTTACCTTTGTGGGGGGGGGGGGCAGGTGGGAGGGAATGTGGATTTCCAAGGTGATTAGTTTGTGGTCAGATCTAACCAGGGAGGAGTTGACTATTGGTGTAGAGCAACGGTCGCCCATGTTAGTAATGACCAGGTCAAGGATGTTGCTACCTTTAGTGGGGTAAGAATGAGTTGGTCCAGGGCATTGGAATTAATGAATTCCAGGAAACGTTGGGCAAGTGTATTGGTACATGAGTAGTTTTCCCAGTTAATGGAGGGGTAGTTGAAGTTGCCCAGTATGAGTGTGTTAGGTTGGACCCTAATATTCTCCAGGGTGCTTAGGAACATGGAGTGAGTGTTTTGGGACATGGTTGGGAACCTATAACAGGCTACGACCTGAACCGCTGTCTTACCCAATCTTAGCTGCACCTGAAGTATCTCTGATGCATTATGTTGGGCTACCAGTCTGAAGGTGTGCACATCCTTTATGAATATAGAAACACCACCACCTTTGGAGCTTCAGTCCAAGTTCTGGGGCGAAAGGTGTGGAATGAGTTATAGCCTGGTAGTGCAGGGGTGCTTTCTGCTGCCTTGAACCAGGTCTCTGTTACAGCACAAATGTCGATGTTCTCCATTTTAAGGAGTGCTTTGAGTGAGTGCATTTTTGAGATTTAGACTTTTAATGTTGAGCAGCATGACCCTCAGATTATATTTGTTTGTAGCTGTTACAGTGGTAATTTGGTCTTTGGAACACCACCTAAAAAGGCACTATAGGGTTGGCAAGAGCCTTGGCCAGTATCCGGAATCCCAGGGCTGACAGATGCAGGCCATCTCTGGCAAAGTATCGAGGCCTGTCAATCATATCATTCCAGGCAGATACTGTCTGGATCCCCTTAGAATGACACCAGAAACTTAGCCAATTGTTGAAATCAGTCATTTTCTGCTTGTACTGTGGTATTTTGGGTGATGATAGGATGCTGCTCAGGGCTAGGATCGTACCTGCCTGGGCTATATAATCCGAGCGCTCCTCCATGTCTCTTTTCATGTAGTCCAGGGAGGTACATCTCAGGTCATCCACACCCACATGTGCAATGACAGAGTCAACAAATATAATGGGTGAAGCTTACTGGGCTACTTACAAACTGTATAAATTACAGAACAGGGCATAAATGGTGTTCGAAGGCAGAACAGCCATAACTGATTTTCTGCAGAAGTATCTCCATGCAGTGGGCTAAGACTCCTGCCATTATCTCCAAGGCTGCTCCACCCCAGAAAAAAAGGGAAAATCTCCTTTAAAGTGGTGAGTACATTTTAGTTTCTTGTGTGCTTCAGCGATAAGGGCTGTTTAGTTTTCTTAACTTCTGAAGGGATAGGCTAAAATTGAAAACCAGTCCTTATTTTTATTACAATACCTGAACCTGTTTGGATATACATTGCTAGAGTGATGCTTACTTGATATGTCAGGTAGAAACATAATGTAGCTCACCTTTAAAAATGAAAAGCTTGAATTCTTTTCATCCTGAAGAGAGAGATCTGGGGCTGTTTTTCTATACAAGTCCTACTACCTTATTTTTTTTATATTCAAAAAGTTGAAATGAAACATAAACATCCATAACCCTTTGTTTTCCACATACCTTAGAGAGTGTGCAGTGGTGCTGTAATGCCACTTTGCAGTGCATTCTCTACAGCTTTAAATAACTAATGAAATGTTCTATTGGGTATGTTGGTAAATCATAGTAACAATGCACACCATATTGTTTGTGTACCCTTCCCCTAGGATGGGCACATCCATCCTCCCTGCTGCTTGAACTCGGGTCACTTGGGCTGTAGTCTGGGCTTTGTCTCTTCATGACAGTGACACAGGGAACTTTTGATTTTTAATGGCAGATTAGGAGTGTAGGGATAGTGGTGGTGGTGGGGGGAATGATGTTTGTAGCATTATATTATCTTAACACAACTGGACAGGCAATGACTATCTTACTTGGGTGTGAAAGGCTTGATGATTTTAGGAGGGAATATGTTGAAGAGTGTTGTCTTCTGGTAAATTCTAAATGTTGACTCTCTGTACATATTCCATTTCTATATAGAGGCATTATTTATTTTTGTCCATGTCTGTTAAAAAATATCATCCTTTAATGTGCTTAAAGTTGTGAATGCAGTTCTCCAAGACCTGATGCCATGCTGGTTTACTGTGAGTGATCCAGGACTTCTAATTTGGCAAGTTGTATGTATAGTATAGTAATTTGTCAAACAGTTTCCAAGGGTGGGCAGAATAATGTATCTGAAGTCCAAGGCAGAGATAGACTTCAGAATTTTTGGAGTGGGTTTCATAATGGTAATCTTCTATTTTTCAAGGAAGGAGTCTTGATAAAATATAGAATTATAAATGCATTTAAGTTGTCTGATGTGTTCTGAACAGGCTATAATGAACTAGGAGAGTAATTTTTTTGCTCCAATTTGTCCATAATCATCAGGTACGTCTCTAAATATGTTTCCCATGTCTGTTGACTTAAGTTTTATGTAATAAAATTGAAGGGTAAACTCTGGGAGATTTTCATTTGGGGTTATTAAGGTTAATAGGTGTAAGGTTGAGGAAAGTTAATTAAATTCTGTGAGGAATTCTTCTGATGCGATACAGCCTTTGATGGGTCAAAATGTTTCAGATGTAGAATTATTTCTTGGACTGTTGCATGAGTTGACTGACATACGTTTCCAGAAAAAAATAATAGCTTTAAATGTATAGTTTGCTGTTTTTGAAGGAAGGCTGTTTTTGTCTTATAATAGCTTGGTTGGCTAGATTTTGAAGAGTTGTGAATCTTTTTCTGGATACATGGGAGTTTAATTTTTCATTTAGATCAGATTTCATCAGTGAAATTTAGTAACTGTTTTAATTATTTAGCAAATCACCTGTTTTGCTTGACTTTGTTTAAGCAAGCCAGAAGGGAGAACTTACTTTAATATACCAAAAGACCTTCGAGGCATACCTCTCAACCTCTTAGCACAAGAAATATGGACAAACCTAAAACAGTGGGAGGACAAAGGTCCAAAAACTAGGAACAGATTTTAAATATTGCTCTTATAAACTTAGAAAGTTGCTAGAATTACAGGATCTGTGTTAGTATGCATTTTCTGAAGGGTATGAAGTCTGAGACTCAAATGCATGTCATTATTTAGTGACTTTAATCCTTGGTGGTTTGCCAAAAAAAACACAAATTTTATAATGAACAATCCAAAAATATGAAGCAAAATCTGGGCAGTTAAGAGGTATGCTTTTAGGATTACAGAATCTGAGATACTGCTTATAGTACTAATACAGAGTGAAACAAGTCATCCAACAGCTGGCCTGTTTTACTTCATGACAGGTATATAGCTAATCTGCTCTCCAACAACAGTAATTCTACATGTAGAAGAGGCAAACATTTGGGCCAGTTGTTGGGAAGACATAAGTATCAGAAGAAGAACATGGATGTCTCTAACACAGAATCTGGTACCTCACTGAGAGGCAGCAGTCCTTGTGGGAACTGTAATGTCTAAGCCCATGTCTAATGTACTAAAAAATTTTTCCACTAGCAGCACTATCAAATTTTGTTGAAATTTGTCACTTGATTTCCTGTAGCAGTGACTGGATTGTTTATATGGCAATGCTTATGTGTTGCCTTTTATATTGGCGGGACACCCCTCCTTTTAAGTAATGTACTCATGAACTTCTTAGCAGCACATGATACAAAGGATTATTCAAGGCTTTATACAAATACACCACTTTAAAACATAAAGAAAAAAATATTTTACAGGTACTGATAAATGCCACATTGAGAAATGCTCTGCCTGGTATTCTCATCAGATGTCAGAGCACAAGGAACATATGTGGGTAGTAAACATGGCTCGTTATTTGCCTGGTTTAAATGATTCATTTTGAATGTGGTGTTTTACATTTAATGGACTATATTACATTTTTTTTCTTTAGATGTTATAAACAGTTGTATTTTAGAAATACATAGCAGTGCTGCCTATGTATTTGACTTTTACTGCTTTTGAAAAAGTAATTTTCCCCTGAGTATTGATACAACTGTCCTCTTCTAATGCGTATCAGGTACTGATACTCTTCAGAATGAACATGTGTGTGATATTCTGGGTTAGTTTTATGTTGTAAAGAATCAGCCATATTCCATAGGTTTTAGGTTTATCACATGATCTATAATGCTTATTTGAATTTATTGGGTGCATGGGTTGATTATCACAACAGATGAAGCCACTTTGTTGTAATACCAGTCTTATTTCTGACACTAATTTCACATTGCACTGTTAATAAAGAATCGTACTATTCCTCAGCTACTGAGTTTCTTGTTTTGACATCTTCAGAGAACAACAAATCTTGTAATTGGCATAAACCATTCATTAAATCTGTCTGTGTGTTATATATTAGCATATGACCAAACACTGAAGACTGTATCATCAATCCTAGGGCTAGTGGCACTGTAAGCTTTTTCCCAGAACTTCCGTGGAAAGTGAAAAATTTCTAGACAATAGTCTATAAAAGTGACAATGAATGTCACTGACTGCAGTAGTGTGGTGACTATGTAAATCAATGTTTATAATACAGAATCAAATGGTGTTTCATTGCTGCAGAAAACTGATTCACTGTGGGGGTACAACATCACCAGAAATACTCTAGTAAAGTAGCACAGTAGAATTTTTGGAGCACAGATAGTCTATCTAGTATTGTGTGCAAAAGTGGTATAGCCAAGATGTGCAAAGCATGCTGCTAGAACCATACATTAAAGCTAATGAGTGAACACTAATGACTCTACTCTAGACACGAGTATATAGTCACATGATATGGTGGATATGTCACAATAAAGAAACACTGCAGTAATATGTCACAATAAAGAAACACTGCAGTAATATGTCACAATAAAGAAACACTGCAGTATAAACTTTGTACAGGTGAATAATTAATTGGTCATTGCTGGCTACAAATAAGGTATTTCATTATTCTAGAAAGCAAATGTTGCTAGTATAGATAATACAGGTTATTACAAAAGTACATCACTGAATTATTACAACAGCCCCTGTATGTGCTATATAAAGACAGCAGAACAGCAGGCCGTACTGTGGAGTCAGGAATAACAGACCCACTGACGTTGTCATAGGTTTCGTTATTTATTTATTTGTTTGTTGGTTATGTAAGTGGGCTGATCCAGTGTAAGCCTCTTTCAGCCACATGTCAAGCATAGACAGTAACGTCATCACTGTATGATATTATTGATCCTAGTACAGGGAAGTGAAAATGCCTTGTAAACACATCAGAGAGCAAATAATAGACACTCAAGCTACTGATTAAACAATAGCTAACAGAGTAGAAAATTGTATTAATTCAGTGTTTCCCTCAGATTCTAAAAGTTTCATAGTATATGGGGCCACAAGTCTGCTCTCCTGATATTTCTACATATCATAGTTAGCCAGGCCATTTTGTACATACGATTAGAATACTGCATTCCAGTGAATGCGAGACGAGGAAGGAATTGTGGGTTGATATAACCAGGAAGTAGAAGGCACTATATACATCATACAGTAATGTGTGGGAAATGTAAATGTACTACAGACTGAAACATGGGAATATTCTTACAGCAGTTAGCTAAATAACACATTTTTAGCTGACATGCAAGGTTGTATATCAGAAGGCTGCGTGGAAGCATCAAACCAAGATATTAATTCCTCACCTACAGGGTCATTTGATGGAAGACCTCAAAACCATGGAGTGGGGGACCCAGTCAGGGCTAACTTGTGGAGAGTTTCTTCTAAAAGTATTTGCTTACAACAGCTACATGTTGAGCCTAGGAGAGGCCTGCAGCCTTTGACCTCTATTTTAAAGACAGCCTAGGTTCTGGATGGGCACTGCAGACTGTAAATCTTGGATAAAAAACAATACAACTCATTCCCTGCAATGGAGCTCTAGAACTTTGCACTGTAACATCCAGTGGGCAGAGCCTAAGCTTTTTGATATAATCAAATTATGTCCTCACATTTCAAACAAATCTTCATATTTCTGGAACTATAATGTTTACCAAAGAAGTGTAAACAGCAAACTTTTTAGCGTGATCTCTTTTTGTAGTGGTAGAATTCTTTAGACTTTAAGTTTTAAAGTGGATTTTTTAAGTCATAGTAAACAAAATATCTATTAAGTTTGTAATATTTTACAAACAACTTACATTATCTCAGCAACCACTCAACTTACAAACATACTGTCAGCAGCATTGAAGCACGTTGTTCAAGTAACTGAAAGCATTCATATGAGGCTAAACAATTCTGTCTGTGCTACTTGGTTACAGAGATACTTAAAAACATGAACTTTATGGTGATATAAATAAATATATCAACAACAATTTATTTTTACCTGCACTACACAGAGGTCAAATATCAATACAGTTGTGTTTACCATTGTATAAGATGAGATCTTTTAATACTTTGTGTGCACCATGGTTTTTGAATTGTTAATGCAAATAAATATGAACAATTAATATCTAACACCTAGAAGTTTTAGTAGAATGTAACTGAAGAAACAGCTGGAGGTGTTACCCAGCTGTAATGAGTTAAGGTACTGTGTTTTGTCTGGATCTGCAAAGGCAAGTGAGCTATGTTTTTGGTTTTCTTTTGACTTGTGGCAATAAACTTGTATTTTTTTGTATCAGTAATGTTTCCAGTATCTGACTGGGTATATGTAAGGATAGTTACTAGTCATGTGGTCCAGGCAGCAAATGAGAAGTCTAGCCCAGTTTCCCAATTGTCCCAGAGCACTGTCATGATAAGCAACTTGCTCAGAGTCACACAATAGTCAAATGGAGGCTGAAAGAATCAAACTCTGAACTACAGGAAGGTGCTCATTAATAGCTCATAGTTTTTAGCGTCTGTCTCTATGTGTGTGTGTGTGTTTGTGTGTATATGTATCTATGTGTGTATATGTATGTATATATATGTATATATACGTGTATATATATATATATATATATATATATATATATATATATATATATATATATATATATATATATATATATATATATATATATATAAAGTGCTAAAACTTGAGATCCTGTTTCAGTGATTGTGATATCGTTTTTCAGATTTTTTGGTGTGTGTTTTTGTGGTAGGGAGGTAGTATTGGTAGTGGTTTTATGTCATGGGCTGTATATTTGGGAGGTTGTGTTTTTTAGATAGTAAAATATATTTTTTACTTTTTTTGCTGCTATTTCCAATAGTGGGATATTGCAGGTTAGGGGGATTTTCTCTTTCCTGTACTGTTGCTCGATCTCTGGGTTGGTATAGATCGGTGAGGGTGGGGGAGCAGTGTCCCTGTCCAAAAACATTTTTTTTTTGTATTTTGTATTTTATCTTGTTGTTTTTGTTTTTATGTATATATCATGTATTTATTTGTGATTGTGTGTGTGTGTGTGTATATATATATATATATATATATATATATATATATATATATATATATGTATATATATATATATATATATATATATATATATATATATATATATATATATATATATATATATATATATATATATATACCTGTATGTTTCTATGAGTATATTTATTTATTTATTTAACATTTGTTTATGGGGAGAAATGCTCCAGAGACGTCTTTGGAATGTGTTGGTATCATACCTTTCAACCTCTTAGAGCAAGAAATCTGTACAAAGCCATATGTAAAAGTGGGACAAAAGCCAAAAAAATAGGGACACTTTTTAAATATTGCTCTTACAAACTTAGAAAAATAGCAGGTTTTGCAATAACATGAATTTTCTGAAGGGTATGACATCTGAAACTGAAATGTCTGCCATTATTTTCTAACTTCAATCTTTAATGATTTGCCACTAATTTGCCAGAAAACCACAATTTTATGAAAAATGGACCAAAAATATGAGGCAAAATCTGGACATTCTCCAAAAATCTGTACAGTTGAGAGGTATGGTTGGTATATTTAAAAATATCAGCACATCCAAATATTGACACTCAAAATACCAACACTTAAATATTGACAGGCAGCTGACCGAAGCTTACACTAAAGCCCTATACAATCACTTGCACAAGTGCATAGACTCAGATGTACCAGAAAGAATTAAAGCCAGAGTCCCAAGTAAAGACAAGCCACCATGGTAGACACCCAACATCAACAAACTTTACAATAAATGCAAAAAGCTCCTGTCCAAGAAAACAAAGGGGAGGTCCTGACAATGGAAAAGCACCTTCCTTAGCCTCAACAGGCAAATAAGACAACTTGTCAAAGTCTCTAAGGGCTTCTTTGAGAAAAACTTAGCAAGCACTGCCAAGGATAACCATAAGGCCTTTTACAGCTATGTACATAGCCTAAAAGGTAGGACCCAAACATGTGCAGAGCTAGTGCCCAACAGCATCACACACACTAACCCTACAGAGACAGCAAACCTGCTATTGGATAGCTTTGGTAAAAGTTTCACTCTCTTATCCCCTCCAAACTTATCATAAACTGTAGACTAGTGTGTGTGTGTGTGTGTGTGTGTGTGTGTGTGTGTGTGTGTGTGTTGTACCTTTAACAAGCATTTCAAGGTCGGCATGTGCATATAAATAGCAAGTATGTGCTAGCTTCAGTGCCATTTTAAGGATGCAGCCAGAGAGTGAGCATGTATGAGTGTAATAGCTAATCTGTTTATAAGTTTATCTAAGTTAAAGTTATTTAGCCTCAAACCTGATGTGTTTGTACATACTAAAGCTGCTTGAACATAACCCATGAAGTCTCGTCTATTTTATCCTGACTGGACGAGCAACATGGTGTCAGAACTGGGATTCCATAGACTGCTTTTCAGAGCTATGAGGTGCAGAGTTAACAGTGAAGGTAAATTAAGAGAACCGAGCACAAAAAAAGGGCCAGAAAATAACTAAAGGTAATGAAAACTTGCAAGAACGATTTATTTTATAAAAAAGATAATGAAGCATTACAAGGGCACAAACCACATTATTAAGCAAGTGAGAGGCACAAAACGTTTATTAATTAAACAAAATGTTTAAAATTAAGATATTTGATAAAACGATTATCAGAAAAGCACATAAGAATTTTGGAATTACCTCAGAATTGCAAAACAAGCATGTTTAAAGTAAAATGTTTTTGTTTAGAGTAAAATGAGCACAAGAAAAGCATAATGGGCATAGAAAAAGACTAAACTAGCAAAATGAATTTAAGAAGGGCAAAAAGGGCACATTAAACATAAATAAAGCAAGGCAACTGCATGTTTTTTGGCAAAGTACTGCATTTTGGCATAACTGCTATTTTGCATTGTATTCAGGGCATAACTAGAGTTATTCAAAGTATCTCAAAGTGTGTAAAAGTGCTTACAGTGTGTGCTTATTACTGTGCATGTACTCCAAAGTGTTTATTTGTGTGCAAAGTGCAACTATTTCATAAAGTGCAGTCAAAATACAGCCATTTCAAAAATTTTCTTGTGCTGGGTATGTCTATTCGCTAAGTGCCACCATTACAGAGTGTTTCTAATACTGTAAAGAGTTACATAGCAAAGTACGGCCATTTTAGGAAAGTTTCAGTGTGTTGTGCACTGTTTATTTGCAAACTGTAGTTACTTCAAAATGTTTCTTATTCTGAGGTTCTTCTGCCCAGTTTATTCGCAGAGGGCAGTTATTTTGAAATGTTTCTTACACTGATAAGAGGTGATTTCTAACAGAACAGTAAGTTCAAGAGTATTCTTGTGCCTGAGAGACTTATTTTGCAAAGTTCAGTTATTCAGAGGCTTGTTGTGCTATTGGGCATAGTTACAAATACTGGCATAAATTTCTGGCATACGTATATGTGTGTGTGTGTGTGTGTGTGTGTGTGTGTGTGTGTGTTTATGCATACTTGCAAAAGCCTTCATTGGTACATGTTAATATGGCAGACAGATTTCAAAAGCCATCACCACTTGTATTTGATCAGAATATTGCACAGAATTGGAGAATATTTGAGCAAGAGTATGATATTTTTTATACAAACAACTTATTCTGACAAAGATGAATGCAACAGGGCATTCATTTTGCTAAACCTAGCTGGGTTAGATGCCACTGAAAGAGAGCGTTCATTTGTATATGCACCAGGAGTATATGAGGGAGAAGGTGAAAACTGTCATATTGTTGAACACACTGAATCAAGGGAAGACCTAGAGTGTTTGAAATGCAAATTCAGGGAAATGTGTAACCTCCAGACAAATATTACATTAGAGAGCAACAAAGAACAAAGACTATGGTGTAGGTAAACCGGTCCTCCAAAAAATAAATCATACAATATCACAGTCAAAGGAGGCAGTGAAAGCACTTACTGTTTGTTCTACTGTTTGTTCTGGGATTAAATTCTTGAATTTTACTGCTGTGTTCCACTGCCTCCTTTGACTGTGATATTGTATTACATTAGAGAGGCATTTGTTTTACACAAAAGATCCTGGGCCGGTGCTAGCATTTTGGGGGGCCCCAGCAAGTTTCAAGATGGGGGCCCCACCCAGGAGAATATAAAAAGTATGACCACATTGCTGTCACACCCCCTTCCCTAACAAGCTCATGCAGTACCATTTAACAATCACTGTGTAGTGTTACTACATTTAGACCATTAAAAAGACTTAAAATATCAAGGTTCACACTGACTGGCATTTAGTACCAATGTTACATTATGGCAAGCCCCATGTACCACAGCAAGGTAGCCACTCACAATGGTGCACACACAAACACACTGATTGGGACTGAGCAGTGGTGCAGCGGTTAACATTGTCCTCCCGCAGCAAGAGGTTCTCCGGTTCAATTCTCAGCTGGGGTGCCTTCTATGTAAAGTCTGCATGTCCTCCCAACATTCACATGGGTTTCCTGCCACATTCCAAAGACATGCTTCTGCAGTGTTTCTCCCTGGGCCTCTGCTGAAAATAGGCTCTGTCCTAGTCAGACTTTCCTGGTCAATAAATGTTAAGTAAATAAAATACATAACATTTAGTACCAATGAATTATGACAAGCTCCTGTACCACAGCAAGGTAGCCACACACAGAGGTTCACACAATGACTGGCATTTAGTACCAATGTTACATTATGACAAGCTCCTGTACCACAGCAAGGTAGCCACTCACAAATGTACACATACACACATTGACTGGCATTTAGTAATAATGTTGTTACATTATGGCAAGCCTCTATACTGCATCAAGGTAGTCAGTCCCACAGAGGTACACAAAGACACCCACACAGACGCCCCCACACAGGACAGACACACAAGACAGACAGCTACACAGACTTGCACACAGGACTTAGACGCCTGCACATGATGAAGACAGCACCACAGTAAGACTGAACATTACAAATTTAAAATACTGGGCTTATGAACCAATAATGATGCTAGAATAAGATTTTGCAGTAGCATGTGTTGTGTGTGATCCCACATTTTTGATGAACAGACCAAAACTAACAAACATCTGGACATTGTGCAACATTCTAACAGCCCCTACCAACCTCCTAAACTCTCAACATAATCCCAAAGCTGAAAATAACTGCAGAACAAAGGTTTAACATCAAGGATAGTTACAAATATTGCTATAATAAACTTAGAAAGATATTAGAATAACAGGGATTGCATTAGCATTCATTAAAATAATCGGTACATTCTGCAGAACTCTCATAGTCCCCCCAAAAGTCTCAGCACAATTCTAGAGGAGGTAAAAACAAACAAACAAACAAAAAATGAGATAAAGACGTAACATTAGGGATTTAAAACTCTATGCTTATGAACTAATAAAGATGGTAAAATAACAGATTTTTCCAGTAACATGCATTTTGTGAATCTACATTTTTGATGAGTAACAGACCAAAAATACAGATCAAACATCTAAACATTATGCAACATTCTTACAGCCACTGCCACTTCCTAACCTCTCAGTTTAACAATTGAAGACAAAGCCAAAAAAAATGCAGAACAAAGGTATGACATCAGGGATAGTTTGAAACTTTGCTATTATCAACTTCAATAGCATAACAGGGTTTACATTGGCACACATTAAGACATCAGTACATTCTGCAGAATTCTCAAAGCCCTACCCCCCAGTGTCTCAGCACAATAAATCTGGATGAAGTGAAAGCAAAATAAAAACACAAAGGCATAACATTAAAAAACAATGTGCTTATGTGCAAACAAAGATCATTGAATAACAGAGTTTGCAGTAAAGTGCATTGTGCAACCCCACATGTTTTAATGAAAACAGACAAATACCAGGCAAACATCTGAATATTGTGCAACATTCTCATATAACCCCCCTACCAACCTCTTTGCACAATAACTCCAGACAAAGCAAAAAATTATCATACATCAAAGGCGTACCAGCAGGAACAGTTGTAAACATTGCCAGTATACACAATACTAGTATAACAGGGTTTGTATTACTATAGATTATAACAACAGCTGTACATTCTACACCATTCTCACAACCGCTAACTCTCCTCCCAACCTCTCAGCACAATAATTCTGGACAGAGCAAAAATTATCATAGAACAAAGTTGTAGCATCAAGCATAATTGTTAACACTGCCGGTATACACAAAACATACTAGCAGAACAGGGTTTGCATTGGTATACATTAAAATATGTGTAAATTCTGCAGCATTCTCACAGCCACTACCCCCCACTACCAATATTTCAGCACAATTGTACACAAAACAAAAAAATGCATTAATGAATATTCTTATGCAGGACTAGCGAAAAAAACTACATCAAATCTGGACATTCATTACAGACAGGCCTTCCTTCCTCAATCTCTTAGCAAAAGAATTCTGGAAAAAGGTTAAATAAAACTGTTACAACCACAGCCCCTCAGCCCCCTCCCCAAATCATCTTAGCTCAAGAACTCTGCACAAAAAAAAAAAAAAAGTTATACAATCCTCTCCTTAGGTTCCCTGAGGAATTGTGCTGTCATTTACAAGGATAAGAAAGCACTCAATCTACTATCTGTTCTCTGTGGAATAAACCTTTGGAATATTAATTTTGGCTCCCGTGCTTTGTTGGTTAGAGATTGCCTTTATTGGGATTCACTGTTTCCACTGGAGTTTGTTTGTATTTTCATGGATTTTTTTTTCTCCAGTTGTTCCTGTTTTTGGATTTTTATTTGGCTAGAAACTGTTACAACTTGTTATGCTATATAGTTTGAAGACCTTAGCAGTCATTATTCGGTCTCAGAGACAGGTTGAGAATGAATCTGCTTTCCTTTACCAAAGAATTTCATCACATAAGCACATATCCTAGTCCTATTTTACTGAAACTATTTTCTCAGAGTATGCTGATGTTTTCGATGACAAGTTGAGCAAACTTCCAGTTGTGTATTCTATGAAGTTAGACTCAGAGGTCAGTCTAGTGGTCAGACTGGCAATAAAAGTTCTAATAGCTACGCAGAATAAAGTTAAAGCTCAGTTGGATAAAATGGTGCAGCAAGGTGTAATTTGTCCAGTCGCAGAACCAACTGAATAGCTGTTTTCCATGGTACCAGGCCACAAAAAAAACTCAGATGAAATCAGAATATGTATTGACCTAAGAGATTTGAACAAAGCATTAAAGAGACCACATCATCCCATGCGTACATCGAGGAAGTCGCAGCCCTAATATCATATGCCACTGTTTTTTCTGTCCTGAATGGAAAAAGTTTATTTTGGCAAGTGATGCTTGATCGCAAATCTTCACTACTGACTACTTTCAGTTCCCCATTTGGAAGGTATAGATTCCTCAGGATGCCATTTGGAATTAATTTTGCAAGTGAAGTCTTTCAGTGTGCAATAAAGCAAAATTTTTCAGATTAAGCTTATGCCATAATAGTAGACGATTTATTGGTTGGAGGCAATAGTGAAGCAGAGCATGACAGAAACCAGAAGAAAGTTCTACACAGAGCACGTGAAGTGAACTTAAAGCTCAATCCTCTGAATTGCAAATTCAGACATTCAGACTACTAGGAGTTACATATGTAAGTCATTTATTTTCTAGCACTGGCTTGCAACCAGACCCGTCCTAGCAAACAACCAACCTTTCTTGAGATGCCAGCACCAGATAATGTTCAAGCTCTACAACATTTTGTTGGTATGGTCAACTATTTAGGCAAGTTTATACCAGACTTCAGTGAGTTGACAGCACCTTTAAGAGAGTTGATGCACAAAAATGTTATATGGTCTTGGTTGGAACAGCACTAGAAGGCATTTGAAGACCTTACACAGAAAATTACCACCCCACCTACATTAAGATACTCTGATGTCAATAAACTAGTAACTCTCTCATGCGATGCTTCAAAATTTGGTCTTGGCGCAATTATTCTTCAAGAGGGCAGACCAGTACTCTCTGCATCTAGATCTTTTACCCAAACTGAAATGCAATATGCTTAAACTGAGAAAGAACTTTTGGCTATAGTATTTACATGTTCAAAGTTTTGTGATTATATCTATGGTAGAGCTATTCTGATTGAAACTGATCAATAACCTCTAGTCAGTATTTTAAAGAAGCCTATGCATTTAGCTCCAGTGAGATTACAAAGAATGCTGCTCAAATTGCAAAAGTTCAACTTCAAAATGGTCTAAACAAAAGGCAAACTTCTTTATCTGGCTGATACCTTATCTAGATCACCTTGAAAAACAACGAAACAGCTTTATGTAGAAAATTTTCACTTTGATGTCATGGAAGTGTGTATTTTTTCTACCACAAAACTTGAGTTGAGAGATCATACAAAGACTGATCCAATTTTGCAACAACTCAACCACTACATTAATGTTGGCTAGCCGTCAAAGCAATCTAGTGTACCACCTGAAGTGCAAACTTATTTTCCGTACAGAGATGAGATGTTGATGGAAGATGGCATTATTTTCAAATATCCTAAAGTTGTTCCTGCTTCCTTACAACATGAATATATCCAGATTTTGCATAGTGGTCATCCAGGCTCCGAATCTATCAAAAGAAGGATGAGAGGACTAGTATTTTGGCCTTCTCTAGTAAAAGACATTGATAAAGTACTTTCTTCTTGTTCAGTATGCAATAGTACTAAACCACATTTGCAAAATGACCACTTCAGCTAAATCAAGTTGCTGAACTACATTAGTCAACAGTAGCCACTGATATATTTGAGTGGAACAATCAGCATTACTTAATGTTGGTAGACTCAAACATCCACTGCTATCACCAAGTTCAAATGTCATTTCTTAGTCCTTGGTAGTCCACACAAAGTTATTTCTGACAATGGTACCCAATTTACCAGTGAGTTGTTTCAGAAATTTGCAAAATAATGGGACTTTGGATATTCTGGACTACTAGTAACATGTACAAAGTCAGGTGGACTAGCTGAATGTGCAGTACAGAGTGCAAAGCAATTACTGGAGAAGTCAAAGCATGATAATACTGATGTATTTTTGAATGTACTCAATCTCAGAAACATGCCCCGTGACAATGTACTTGGCTCGCCTGCTCAGAGACTTCTGTCTACGCAAACCAGAACAACATTGCCTATCAGTTCCAGTTTGTTGAGGCCAAAAGCTAAGAACAACGGGACAATTAGAGCCCAACTATTCAGAAAGCATTCTTTCCAGAAGTCCAGCTGTGATAAGTGGAGCAGATTTCTTCATCCATTGAAAGAAGGAGAGAGAGTGAGAATGCAAAAGGCGAAAGGTTTCGAGCGGATGGGTCAAATAACAGGTATATGTGCCGAGCTGAGATCCTACTTCATAGAATCTGAGGGTGTGGAGTACAGGAGAAATCTCAGACATCTTCTTGTATCAGAACTGATATTGCAGCATTGTTCTGTGATACAGACTCTGGATCTCAGAGCAATCCAGACAATGTTCCTGTTGCAGAACATGTCATAACTTCTACTTCCATTCCTGATGATGTTCCTGATGTCCCCAAAACTGAACATTCAGCAGAGAAAGTCCCAGTTGTTAGAGCTAATTCTAATTTTTATGTCACACAATTTGGTCATATTTCCAGACCTAGTGTGAAATCCACGGACATAATTGTCTATATGTATTTAGTTTTGTATAATTACATGTTGAAGAATTATTTGTATCAAATGTACGTCAATTAATGCCATCAATATTGCATGATTCGTTTCTCAAAGAGGGAGGATGTAGAATAGTTTGTGTGTGTGTGTGTGTGTGTGTGTGTGTGTGTGTGTGTGTGTGTGTGTGTGTGTGTGTGTGTGTGTGTGTGTGTTGTACTTCAAGGTCAGCATGTGCATATAAATAGCAAGCACATACTAGCTTCATTGCCATTTTGAGAGTGCAGCCAGAGAGTGAGCACGTATGAGTGTAGTAGCTAGTTTGTTTAGAACTTTATCTAAGTTAAAGTTATTAAGCCTGAATCCTAATGTGTTTGTACATAATAAAGCTGCTTGAACAGAACCCATAAAGGCTCATCTATTTTATCCTGACTGAACAAGTGACACAAACCTTCCCCTAAACTTCCCCCCACTCTACATATCTGAAGAGAGGTCATCAAATCCTTGTCCAAGGCAAAAAACACAGCCTCTATGGGACCAGACGGCATTCCAGGCTGTCTTCAAAATAGGCTAAAACATGAACTAGCATCACCATTAAGTACCATTTTCAATCATAGCCTAACCACAGGCTTTGTTCTGGGGGAATGGAGAACAGCAGCAATTATTCCCCTCTAGAAAGGTGGCCTAACAACAAACCCAGGGAATTAGAGACCCATAAGCCTGACCAGCCTCATCTGTAAGGCCATGGAACGTATCATTATGGACCTCATAAATAAAGACATAGGTGACCTCCAAACCCAGGATCCTACCCAATTCAGCTTTGTCAACCTGTTAAATCTGGTGGATTTCTTCGAAAATGTGACCAGGGCCATTGATGAGGGCAAATCTGTGCACACAGCATACCTCGACTTGGCAAAGAATTTTGACATAATCCCACACTCAGGCAATATTGATAAACTTAGCAAACGGAATGTAAACCCCTTTGTTGTAAGATGGGCTGTCAAATGGCTCACAAACTGGACACACACTATCAAAGTGGGTGACTCCACATCAACCAGCATACCTGTTACCAGTGGGGTGCCACAGTGGATAGTGTTGTGCCCCTTACTGTTTGGTATATACCTCTTAAAAGTTCAAGTCAAAACTAAGAGGTTGTGGCTGACCAAGTTTGTGGATGACTGCAAACTGGGTACAATTACTGAACCTCCAAATGATGTCAGTATATTCCAAGAGGATTTTACACATACCAATGATTGGTGTCTTAATCATGGTTTCAAAATGAATGCAGTGAAATGCAGCATCATTCCCTCTGACACAAACAATGTCCCTTCACACTATCATATCAACAACAATACCCTAAGTACCCACAAAGTGGTAAGGGATCTGGGATCACAAGTTGACTGTGACCTTAACATCAACCACCGTGTGTCTACAGTAGTAAGGAAGGCTTTCCATGCAGCATAGTTGATTAGTAAAGGCATCATCTCGAGAGCAAAAGAGGTTATAAGCCCTCTATTCTTGGCACTAACCAGCCCATAATTGAGTATAATGCCTTGTTCGGCATGTACTGTACAAAGCACCTGCAGCAATTGGAGAGACCGCAGGGGTTTCTAACAAAGAAGATCAAGGGACTCCAGCAAGTGCCTTACATTGACTCACTAAATATCCTGCCTATATACTCTGTATTGTATAGACTTCTTAGAGGAGACTTATGCTTGGCTTACAGAGCAATCTCAGACCCAAATCTAATGAACTTGCTGCATATCTGTAAATCAAATGGGAATAGGACTACCCATTCCAGGGACCTAAATATGGCCTGTGACTTGAATAGGACATGCTGGAAGGACAGACTTATCTCCCAGCGGCTGTCACATCTTTGGAATAGGCTACCAATTAATGTGAAACAAAGCACCTCTATGACACTGTTCAAGAGGAACCTGAACGAGTGGATGGGGCACCATAAATTCTTACCAGGGATAGTGCCCATAACCCTTCTGGGCATGGACAGTTATTAATAAATGCAGTCTTGGGTATTGACTAGCATTTGTATGGTATTATATTGGAATGAAACAGTTAGGCTTGAAATGACCTCTGAGTCGATAGCCTAATAATCTCCTATGATCCTATGATCTTCATGATTGATTGGAAAAGAAGGTTACCTGTTAGTAATATAATGGGGACGTGCAAAGGGAGTGTGAAATAAAATTGTATTACCAAAACTATGGTGCCATTTTGTAAAACAAAAATTTGTGTAAGGTTTTTCTCCTAAAAGTTAAATCCCCTATTAGGAACAAGGAGGACTTGTTGTTGTGCACTGCAAGAAAGAAACTTGTACACAAACCTGACAAAACTGATTGTGAACCACCATATTGGAAAATGAGAGGCAAAAGAAGCAATAAGCAAAACAATATGTATGCTGCTGTCACAGAAGAAGAAAATATTTTAAGTTCTGCTGATATGCAGTACAGATTAAAAAAAAAAAGTAGTGTTGGTTGCAAACAGAGCTGTGGTGCTGCAGAATTAGAATGTTTTGTATCAACATATTTCTGACAGGCAGAGCAAATGCTGCTTTGCAGTAGAGTGCCATGACTGTGCAAAGCAAAGTCTTGAGAGTGATGACTCTAGCTCTAAAACAGGTAAAGTAGCAAAAATAAATAATACTGAAGTGTAGAACCTGAGTATTAAACAGAGAATGTTGTTAAGAAATGACAACTTGAAGAAGAGTCAAGGCAATAAAGGTCATTTAAGGAAATCTGTCTATGCAAGAAAGGGCTAACAAGACCAAGGAAAGTAAATGAGGCACTCTTTCAATAATGTAAGAGTGAAATCAGTGCATTAACTAAGAGTGTAGAAATGAGAAGGCAGCCAGGGATTACTGTCTCTAAGTAGAGAGATCTAAAAGTAGTGCTGAAAGAAGTGGTTTCTGAAAATGAAAATAGAAGTGTGGAAAGCTTTTCATAGTTGTTGTCTGACTCTGATCAGTAAAAGAGATGACAAAATAAAACAAATTGTTGATTTGTCGAAATTCTGTAGAAAATGAAACATGAGTAAAGTGTTTAGTCGAGTGGCATCACAAGACAAACAGACAAAGATGTTTTAAAGTAGTTAGAAAAAACTGTGTTTTAATTGGGAAAATAGTAGAATTACCTGTTGCTGGAGTATGATAGTCAAAAAAGGTCAGTTTCAGACCCAAGATGATACTGTGTATTTGCAGTGTGAGAAGGAAGACTTGTGGCTTTAAATGGTTAACAATATTCTGCTTGATCTAAAAGGTAAAGTTTCAAAATGTGCAAGTAGAAAGTGAATAACTTATTTATTTTTTATATATTTATTATTTATTTATTTTACATTTGTTTACCAGGATAGTCCGACTAGATACATGTCCATTTTCAGTGGATGCCCGGGGAGAAAAGCTCCAGAAATACATTCAACAAACTGTTACATTTTTACAGTTTAAAACACAAATAAAAGGATTTTTACACAGATGTAAACAAACACAAAAACAGATACACAAACAAATTATTACATTTTTACTCGGATGGAAAATTCTAGACAGTGTTTTTAAGAATGATAGGGTACTGAATGCCTAGTAGGCTAACCTGGTAGTAGATCTAAGGAGATCATAGGATTTATAAGTTAAGAAACAATAGTGTAGGTAGAAGTCCTCCATGTGCACATGAGTGATGGTTAGAGTTAGTCAGGATTAGGACAAGGGAAAGCCATCGTTTTTTAAAGTTCTGAATCAGACTTTTCTTGAATTGAGGTAGAGAGAGTTCAGATGTAAGATTAGCAGGAAGAGAATTCCAAGTTTTGCCAACAGAGTTAGCAAACAGAGATTTACTGGCTGTATTGTTGGATTTGAGAGTTTGAACTAGTAGTCTTTCAGATGAACAAAGTGCACTAATGTTACTGTAGGGGATGATGAGGTTTCTAAGTACGGGTGTATTATCTGGTTAGTACAGTTGTGTGCAACTATTAGTTGGTTAACCTGAAGTAGGTTAGGCAGTTAAAGCCATCCTAGTAGATTTAGGTTATGACAGTGATGAGTTCTGTAGGTTGCATCAGTAGCAAATCTAGCAATGTGATTGTAGCTGTTAGAAAGCTTATTAAGGTCAGTTTTGCTGAGGTTTGTAAATAGAGGGGAGGCATAGAGGAGGGTGGAGAATAGATGTGTATGAGCAGTTACAGTTCTGGCTAATGGCATTAGGAAGGGCTTGATCCTATATAGTGAGCCAAGTTTTTTATTAACTGTTTTAATAGTTTTATTGATATGCAGATCAAACTTAAGGTTATTATCTATTATATCTCCTAACAGTTTGGTTGAGGAATCTGGGGAAATAATGGTGTCATTGTTGGATTTTAATGTAAAGATTATAGGGGCAGACCTGTGAGTGAGAGAGAAAAGCAGCAGTTTGGTTTTATTCGGATTTAACATGAGACGGCGGTTAAGGAGACAATTTTCAACTGTGTTTAAAGTATTTTGGGATAGAATCTGGAACTTGTAGGTGAAGTGTCGCAGCATACTAAAGTGGAGTCATCCGCATATTGAATTCATGTTGCATTTGGGATGACCTTATACAAATCATTGATGAAAATGGAAAATAATAGTGGACCTATTATGGAGCCTTGAGGTACTCCTAGGGTGATGAGTAAAAGGGTGGATAGTTTGCTCTGCCATAGGACAGCCTGTTGTCTACCACTGAGATATGATTGAAACCATTGGATGGCCTGGGCCTCTAGGGAGATGGATTTCAAAGTGTTTATGAGTATTTGGTGGTTTACCATATCAAAGGCTTTTGAAAGATCAAGAAAGATAGCAGACGAAAGTTTATTATTGTTTTGGTGTTGGTTAATAACATTAGAGAAGGAGAGGAGGGCGGAGGTTGTACTATGGAATGGTCTAAAGCCATGTTGGGTGTTGGCTAGAAGATTATTATGGATGGGATAGTTCAGGAGTTGACTGTGGATGCATTTTTCCATAATTTTAGCCAAGGGTGACAGAACGGCTATGGGACTAAAGTTTGAAAGTTCAGTAGATCTGCCCCCTTTATGGAGTGGGATGAGATGGGATATCTTCCAGATGGAGAGAATGGAGGCTTCAATTATAGTTCTATTGATCAGGATTGGAATGGGGTATGCTATGGCATCTGCAGCTTTTTGTAAATATTCTGCAGGGAGGAGATCAGCTGACAGGGTGGTAGGCTTTAGTTTTTTAAGTAATTTTTGGACCAAAGATGTGCAAACTGGCTTGAAGTTAAAGGGGAGTTGGGAGCAGGGTGTAGTAGCCAGAGAATATGGGCAGCCAGAGGATAATTGTTTAGCTAGGTTCTGGATGGTTGTTGTAAAGAAGCTGTTAAAGGTATTGGAAATTTCTGCTGGGGGAGGGGTTGGTTAGAATCTAAGGGGGTAGGAGTGGAGGAACGTCCTGAGTTTTTTTTATACCCACCCAAAACTTTTGTGGCTTGTTTTGGTGTTTTTCTTGTAGATGACAGCAATAGTTTTTCTTATCTAATATGGTGGATTTTTTGTATAATTTCTTAGCTGTCTGTATCTAAGTTGGATAGGAATTTGGCATTAAAGTAATTTACTGCTTCTTCAAGTGGTAATTGTTTCAGAACTGACCAATTGCAAGATTTGAGTTCATTTTGGAAATTTGTGCAGTTGACATTCTTATTGTTCCTTATTATTTTAAAAATGGACTGGTTGTGGATATCAGCTTTTTGCCTGATTAAATAGGTGAGGAGGTGATCACTTACATCATCAGGTAGGGTCCCACTCTTGTATTTGAGGGGATGGGTGTTAACAAGAATCCAGTCCAGAATACTTGCTTTATTGTTGGGTTTACTGATCCTAGTGGGGGAGGATATGACCTGTGAAAATCCATAAAGGTTTATGTGGTGAGTGGGGGGTTCTGCGGAACACATGTTCCAGTCTATGTTGAAGTCCCCAAGTACAATGGTTTCTTGGGGGTAATTGCTGGATAACCAATGTAGGATATCTTCAAGGGTATTTATGTTATTGCCTGGGGAATATACACACAAACAAGATTTACAAATTTGTTCTTATTAATGTGGAGCTTAGTGATAAGAATTTAAGCATTGCCAAACAGGGATGTTTGCAGGGCATTATTGGACACTTCAAGCATGGATTTGTACAGAACAGCTACTCCACCTCCCTTCCACTCCCATTTACTTAAGGTGCAACCCTAAGAGGAAGAAAACAGAGTCAAAAACTGTACACAAACTTGTGCTTATCGCAATGAAATGGTCCAGCTTATACAGTGAAAGAAATTCGAAAGAAAACAGTTGGTACTCAAAAGGACATAAAGAAATGTGATAACAGTAATTTAAATGCATGCAATCAACCCATCCATGGGCTGAAACAAAAAATGCAAAAATGAATGAAAGCCTTTTTAACTCGCTGCAGGAAGAAAAGAGAAAGATGTGTTGCAAAATGGATGAACAGCAGAATGCTATTCTCAAACTAACCATTCAGTGTAAAGTTGTGAAGGCTGAAAATAAAATCCAAAGCATATCATAGCAGGAAGTGAGCACTAAATTAAAACCAATGTTTGTCAACCCTTGTTTCTTAGGCTGTTGATACAAGAAGGTCAAACCGCTATAAAAACTGCAAAAGGAAAATAATTCTCTCAAACCCAATACACTGAGAGCTGAATAATATGGAGGACATCGAAGACACTGAGTCTAAAACCCATAGGAATAAATGAGCAGTACTGTACACAAAGACCAGATTAGTGTGCCTGCTGTAATCATACAGTAACAAATTACAGAACCTAAAGCTGCAGAGACAAATCTAAGTCAAAATAAGTGTACAGAAGATGTACTTAATGTTGTATCTAGCCTGGTTGTTATGTCTAAAGGCCTTCTCAGAAAGACCTGAAGTTATCAAAACCTCAACATAAATAGAAATACAGAACAAAAAATATTGTTGCTTTACCCTTCGACTCGGGGCCGGTTCCAGCACTAGGTGACCTAGACAGCTGCCTAGGGCCTGGGGCTGTCTAGAGGTCCTGGCTACAATATTAATTTAAAATTAAAAATGTTTTCCGTGCTTTATTGGCATCCATGAAACAAGCTGCTTCCACAGCTTAAAGATTTCCTATTTCTCGGCATAGAAGCTTTCAGACAATGAGAAGGCAGACAAATAAACACAACATAGTGAAACTGGCACATGATTTATATGTAGGCAAAGACATTTTTTGTTTTAGCAGTAGTAACTACTATGCGAAATTCCATAAGGAATTGAACAGCAGCAAGCATGATACAATTCTGTAATGATAATACTGAACAGCATTAAGCAGTTCAGATAGTGGAGAAGTGGGGAAATTCAATAGCAGCAGAAGGTTACACAAATGGCTGTCTTAAGCAGGTACTGCAAGCAGCAGAAGCTTTGTGTGCATTTCTCTTTTTGCAACTAATTGCTTGTAATGAGCGGACTGAACAACAGGTGTGTGTGCATATGTGTATTTCTTCTGTTTTTGCAACTGTCCCTAAATGAATTGACTGAACAGCAGGGGTGTGTGTGCATTTCTTATCTTTTTGCAACTGCGCATAATAAACGGACTGAACAGCAAGTGTGTGTGTGTGTGTGTGTGTGTGTGTAATTCCCTAATTAGGGATGGCAGGTCAGTTAATTAATCTGCTGAGGTTTAAACCCTGCACCTTGGATACAGCAGACAACAGCCTTAATCTTCTACACCATCTACCAGACTGCATCCTTCTAGACAGTCATCAGAGTTGGTTGAAATGTTTGAAATGGGTAATTTTCTCATGCATCCTTCTAGACAGTCATCAGAGCTGGTTGAAATGTTTGAAATGGATAATTTTCTCATTTATTAGTTCATACATTTTGTTGCACTGCTTTATGGAAAAAGATGTTCGGAACTACAAATTTTAAATCTGGTCTAATAAAAATTGCTGTATTTAACAAGAAATAAATTAAATCAGAAGGTGAGTCAAATATCACCAGCATTTATGCATGGTCCTAAAAATGTATCCAGGAGCCCTGTGGCTTGAAAACAGCTCAGGGATCAAGGTGTTCTTAAACCACTGGATGGCTGCAGTTTCAATTAAATTAAGTTTCAGTGCATTTTCAATTAATGTGAACTTCAAGGTAACAGAAGTTTACAGTTGCTCATGCTGAATCTGTTTTCAATGTTCAGCTGTTCTGTTTAACAGATGGCTATAAAGTTTGAAAACAGTGCTAGTAGCACAACAGGTAGCATATTTGTCTTTGTGCAGAAGACTGTGTTCTACTCCCATACCATGTAGCTGGATTGCTAACACTACAATATATTTTAAGGGGTGTGCTGCACTCCTGAGTGTGTCATCCTTCTGATAAGATCTTAAACCAATGCCCCATCTGCCTGTGTTAATGGTAGGTGCTGTGACATCTTTTCTATCCACCTGAGCTATTAAAAAGAGTAGGGGGAAGTTTATCAATATTCTGGCCAAATTTCCCCTAGTGGGTCTCAGGGGTCTCCCCTGAAAAGAGGCTACTAGCCTTGTGGGACTAACCTAGTGAACAAAGGATAACTAAATTAAACGTTTTTAATTAAATCCACATCTTTGTCTTCATTTCAAACCTAAAGAAGAAAATAATATATACTCTGACAGTTCTGAACAGTGTTTATGGTAAATGGAGTGAGGGGAGCAAGTAATGGGACACCAGAATGTCTGGGGGTGGGCTGGTCCATTACTCTACCTAGGACCCCATTTCGCCATGATACAGCTATGCTTCTATTAAAAGAAAAGGAAGATCTCCCAGTAAATGAAACTTCAGTAACTGAGCCAGAGACTGGAGACAGTACGTGGATCAAAATGATACAGGTATCAAATAGAGTGATGTCATAGGAACTTCAGTTCTACATATGAAAGCAGGAAACACAGTAAAGCACATAGCTGATGTGGAATTCTTGTTTTTTAGCAGAGAGATGCTATACCAAAGCTTGAAATGTGATCTCTAAATTGTGGAGCAAATGAACAAGTCAGCACAAAATGGAAACTTAGAATACACTACAAGACAAACCATTTGGTTCAAAACAAGTAAATAGTTGAACTATGTCATTTCTTCCATGTAATACTATTGATGAGAGAAGAAATAACAACAGAACTGAACCCAGTGTTCTGAGCCTGTTATTAAATGAGGTGCAACAGAAAGTTAAAGCTTTAACCATATTAGTGACTTGGAATGATGAGCCCATAGGAAAAAAATGAATATGGAAGTAAGGTGACTGTGATGCTATGGGTCTATATTGAAAACTCGTACGTCGACTTACCTGAACACCTAAATGCCGACACATATTCCGCAAACTGCAAATACACCGAACGCCCTAAACCGTGAAATTCAAAAACTCGAAATATCATAGTTGTCCCATCCCACCGCCCGCTACATACTACCTAACTAAATAAACCACATAAATACACTAAACAAAACCCTACTTCTAACCCTACACTAAATCTTTCATATACCACCAAGTATGCACTTAACTTAACCTGCACCCTAACCCTAAGGTCCATAACTATCGCACACTTACCTTAAAAAGCTATACGCAAACAAACTAAATAATCCACACACATACACTTAATAAAACCTTACTTCTAACCCTACACTAAATCAAACATACATTACCATCTATGCACTTACCTTAACCCGCACCCTAACCCTAAGGTCCGTAACTATCGCACCCTTACCTTACGGAGCTATACTGCAGAAGGGGCTACCATGACGAATCGACGTTTTGGATTTCGCCCTTCAGGACGATCGATGTTTTTGCAGTTTGATGAAGATATGTCAGCGTTTAGATGTTCGGGTAAGTCAACATTCGAGTTTTAAATATAGACCCGATGCTATGCATGTTCCAAGCTGGACATTTTGCCAGAAATTGTCCAGATTTCAAGAACACTAGTAGAAAAAATATCTCTGTGCCATAAATACTGTGGGTCAGCCATGGTGTTATCTGGCTAGCAGACATTGTTCATACTTACAAGTCTGAGCTGAAGTGGGGTGGGGGCTGGTGATAATGAAATATAGTGGACCTAACTGTCCACTCCAAGGTATGGAAAAAATCCAATTCTTCCACTGATCTTCAAACTTATAAAGAGCTTTGTAATCTAACCAAAAAAAAGATCACCCTTGACAACCAAATTTTTTTTCAAAAACCACTAAGCAATCCCCATTCCAACCCTCAGAAATTTTGGCAATCCATTAACAAACTACTACACCCTGGAAGCCTTTCACTACCCAACCCCTGCCCTAATAGCTCTCCTACTGATACTGCTACCCTAATTCCTTTGTTATAGACTCTGTCCGTAAAATAACCAAATACGACACTATTACCTACCCCACCTCCTCTCCTTCTACTCAAACAACCACCTTCTCTTTGAAACCCGTCCCTACAACCTATATAAAATCACATCTTAGCAAACTTAAACCTTATTCTCCATCAGCCGACAACCTTTCTCCTCAATTCCTTAAAATTTCTTCAAATTCTATCGCCTACCCTGTCTCCATATTAGTAAATCAATCCATTGAGGATAACATAGTACCCGACATCTGGAAGAAGTTTTACAATATACCCCTTCATAAAGATGGTATCTGAACTGATCCCTCAAATTTGCTATTCTATCTCCCCTGTCAAAAATTCTGGAAAAATGCATATACAATCAGCTCCTTGATCACCTTCTGCAAGAAACTCTTCTTACACCAACACAGCATGGTTTTCACCCTAAACACAATACAGCTACTGCTCTGACCTCTTTCACAAATTCTGTTGCTAACTTTCATGATAATAATAAGTTAGTCTCCTGTCTGTTTCTTGACCTGTCCAAAGGCTTTGACACAGTTTCCCACAAACTAATTCTATCCAAACTAACTCCTTTAATGTCTCCAACTCTGCACTTTCTTGGTTCTACAGCTATCTCACCAATAGATTCCAAGCAGTTAAATGGCAATCTATCTTTCCTACATTCCTACAGCTACAAACAGGTGTAGCCTAAGGCTCCATCCTCGGACCCCTATTATTTAATATCTGTATTAATGATCTCCATTCTTCATCTTTACTCTCCTCTATTATACAATATGCTGATGATTCCACAATCATCTCCTGCTCTGACAATATCTCCCACCTTCACATTCTCACCCAAGAATCTCTGCACTTAATTGAAAAATGGCTTACTTCCAATCAACTTCTATTAAACATTAAATAAACCAAACTTCTCCCATTCCTCCCTAATCTCTCCAACACCATAAAGCTTCCTTTAATGTCTCCTCCCTAAACAACACTATTATCTCTGTTGAAACTCACACAAAACTCCTAGGGTTCATTAGTGCTGACCAGCTAAAGTTCGATCTTCATACTCAGCAGTGTATTAAAAAGACTCATCAAACGTTAGGCATGCTCTACAGGCATAAAAATACCTCACAAATGCTTCTAGGCTCTCCCTTGCACAAACCTTCTTACTCCCTACCCTACTCCATGCAGCCCCTAGCCTTACTCGCCTCCAATCCTACCTTCTGTCTAAATTAGAACTCACCTATAATAAAATTGCTAGATTTTCCTCCAGCCACTCTTACCACTCTCACCACTGCCTTGCCTTGAAAAGCCTACAGCGGCTAGAATTTCATCATCAGATTCTACTACCTCTACTTCTTATGACTCAATCTGTCTTATATGAGCCATCTTTCAGCCCCCTCTCTCTTTCCTCATACACCCATATTCTCCCAACAGTGCCCTCCGTAGCTCTCAACATAATCTCCTGCAGGTATATGCACCCAGTAAAACCTTTGGCAAACTCCTTTACAGTTACTCAGTGGCAAATGCCTGGAATAAACTACCACTCTGTTAGATCGATCCCAAACCCTTAACTCCGTTAAAACAGCTCTAAAGGATACCCATTGTAAATCATGGTTATGCTTATGCAATCACCCAACATAACGCTATCTTCCCCTCCCCGTTTACTCTGCCAGTACCTCTGTTGCAACCATCTCTATTCTCTCTCATAAAATTAACACATCAGTTTTTTTTCTTGCAGCCTACAGCCCTGTAGACTAGGATGGTAAACTGTGCCTTAGGATTACCTTCTGTACATAGTGTCTATGTGTGTGTATATATATATATATATATATATATATATATATATATATATATATATATATATATATATATATATATATATATATTAATAATATTGTTTGTATGTGTGTGACCCTCTTTTGAGTTGATCTTTCTTTGTACAGTATATAACTATTTGAACTCTTATGTTTTAATTCACTATACATGTCTAGCACATATTTTTTCTCTGACTATATTGTATGCTTACAAACTTTAACATGCTTATGTATACTCTGGGATTTGAATATTATTGTTACTTGTACCACTTGGCACTTTTCTACACGGGCTTCCACTGAAAAAGGGCTGCTGCCCAGTCGGATTAACCCAGTTAACAAATGTCAAATAAATAAATGTGGAGCTGTGGAGTGAGGAGATGGTGGGGAGAGTATATGCAATAAATTAGGAAGCTACACTCATTCTTGTAAGCAGAGAGGAACTAAGAGAAAGACAGAGCGAGTGACAGAGTAAGACTTAGAGATACAGATTGGAGCCTGACAGTAACTTAGAGTCAAAGTTGTCAAGCTCAGAGGAGGAGACTGGTCTGAATCCTTGGAGTGAGCCTTGGTAAACAGTGCTGAATTATCTGAAGATAGCAAGATTCAAACTATTGTTGAATGTAAACAGATATACAGTTTGGAATTGTTCGATGTTATAGGAAAGCAGCAGTTTAAACTGCTTAAGAAAGGACTGTGAATGTCAGACAACTGTTTTTTTCTTTAAAGTACTTGGTCATTGTTCTGAAAAAAAATATTTCAAGTTAAGCAAAACACATTAGTACTCTGACGTTAGCATGAAATGTATCTTTTTTTGTAGTAAAGCTACGTATGGTAAATGCATACTGCTTGAGCTAATAATTCCCCAAAATACTACTTTATACATACATACAAATATATATATATATATATATATATATATATATATATATATATATATATACATACACATATGAGTCTACTTCAGCTAATCGAAATTTCACTTACCCAAAACCCACTTAACTGAGATGAAAACAGCAAATGTTCAAATAAGCCAACATTCATACTGCCAGATTTCTACACAATGAATGGAGGCAGTTTACCAAAATTCAACCAACAAATATGCTGCAGTATGTCAGACCACCCAGGTGGGGGTCTGTGCCCCCCAACCCCCCCAATGTGCCCCTCAACTAAATATACAAACTCCAAGATCGCACTACAGTGGGGAAAACGGCACATTTCCCATGTTGGCCAATTGCCTCTATTTTCTGTGTAGAAATCCGGTGATGTCAACATTCACTTAATCGGTGTTTTCATCTCAATTAATGTAGATAACTGTTAACATAGTATCAGGAAACTGAGAACTTTAGAAGTCATTCAGAATAGGAAATATGTGAATGCCTTGCATTGTGCAATGGGCTATGCCTGGAGCTTGACATTTTGTAAATACCCTAGGAGCCGTAGCCAGCTTAAAGGGCAATGCTAAGAAATGGTAATGTGACTCAGACACAGAATCTGAAAAATGTTCTGAAGCCTGTGAATATCGCAATATAATAAGCAGCTTTTAGGTATAATGTTACCATAAAACTCAGAAGAGGAACGCCTGGTAGCAGACCCTGAAGGATCAACATTTTTAATTTTGGTATTTTTACAAACCAGGTGAGAAATTAAAGATGTAGAACTGGTCTGCAGGAACGTTCATTATTAGAAACCAGAAAACATTCTGGAGTAGAAGCCTGCCTACCATTGGTCTAAAGACACTGGTAGTATGATCCCTATGGTAAGCATGTGTTAAATAACCTCAGCTAAAAACTGTTTGGTTCAGAGGGTAGGGTGGGATACCACTGAATGGAGGTATGTGTATCCAGTGCCAGCTGTAACCCTGATGAATCAGTATTAGTATCCAATTGTCTAGAACAATCTGTTACCAAAGGGAAAGACAAAGAGCCAGTCTAAGGGATAGGCTTAGATGTAGGGATGGGGGGGGGGGGCTGGCATAGCCTTTCTAAAGGCATAATATGCTCTCCTTTTTTAAAAAAAAGATCCCTGTTTTTATTGTTCCCCTCCTGCCATCTCTTTTTTGTTAGCAAGGTAAAATCACTGTACAGACAGGTCAGTGACCATTCGACCACAGATTTATTAAATATGCCTTGAAGCGCTTTTCGTCTGCTTCTTTTTTGTTCTCTGATTGTCAGATGATAGCAGAGATTGATTATTTTGTCTTTTTTAAAGCAGAGGATTTGTAAGATTTATAATGTGGGGCTTGAAAAATCTTGGTGATTCCCTGAATTCATTTCCCATCTTCATCAAAATGTTTGAGAACTGGAGTAGTAGCAAGAACAAACAAAAACCTCTTTGTTTAAAGAGAGTTTAAAATCTCTGACTTTATACCTTATCAGAACATTTCTGAGAACATAACCAAGCTTATCTTCTCAAAATAGTAGTAACAGTAGTAGTAGTGACCCTAGACCCAGTATTTGCACAATCATGCACACTCCACAAAGGATGTTTAGACACCTGATACAGGCTAGAAATTGCAGGATTATGACAGGACCTATTTTATGAAAGAAGTGTGGCAGAACAATCCCACAAGCTGCCAACCCCTGACAGAATAAAGTGGAAGAAGGAAATTCTCTTATGAAGTCTGTCTAATACTTTATCTTCTAGTCCACAAAAGAAAGATTGGTATTAATATGCGTTTTGCCTTTTCTGGGAACTAAAGGCTGAGGATCAGGGTTATTGCAGGCAGCATTTAATACATCTTCCGAAGGTTGGCATAACAGAAGGAAATTATAATAGCATATCATAAAATCTCCACAGTACAGCAGGAACACCACTTGGTTCCAACAAAAATACATCAATTATCATGGAGCTTGTCTTAGAAAATGAAAACTCACCTAATGGAGTTTGACAGGGCAAACATTCCTCTGAATCAGAGTCTTGGGCTTGAGAATCAGCCAGTCTCTGTCAATGTCTAAATCCTCTAACATACTTTCCTCAGGAATATATTCACCTAGTTAGTATTCTAGTATGGATTTGTTTCTTTCAGGGAAGAAAGCCTGCAATAAACTCCTAGCTAAGGTAAGAAAATCATTCTTATGAAGAGACAAAATGTCTTTGGATGAGCAATGTCTAACCTTTTGTTTCTTTGTTCTAGGGACATCCTGGAAGAAGGATGACTGAGAAATGACACTTTATCCTGGGGAAAGTGGTCTCTTTCCCTGGTTCCCCTGAGAAGATCTCCCAGAGAAACTCTCAGATCCAAAGGTGATGGTTCTTCCACACACGGATTGGACACTGGAACAGCCACAGAGGATGTGACTAACTTCCAGCCCATGGTGGCAGAATGGACTACACCAAAAGAACCGGAGAAACCACTGAGTGGTCTGAGAAACAACAAATGGCCACTGCACAGTCACCTGCCAGTGGCTGAGCCACTGCTTGAGCCAACTGTGTAGGTACAGTGGGAGAAGAAATAGAAGGATCAAGGTTAGAATCCATGCTGTAGCCAAGGACCTGAGCCAATTGTGTAGGTATAGTGGGAGAAGAAATAGAAGGATCAAGGTTAGAATCCATGTTGTAGCCAAGGACCTGAGCCAACTGTGTAGGTACAGTGGGAGAAGAAATAGAAGGATCAGGGTTGGAATCCATGTTGTAGCCAAGGACCTGAGCCAACTGTGTAGGTACAGTGGGAGAAGAAATAGAAGGATCAGAGTTAGAATCCATGCTGTAGCCAAAGACCTGAGCCAACTGTGTAGGTACAGTGGGAGAAGAAATAGAAGGATCAGGGTTAGAATCCATGCTGTAGCCAAGGACCTGAGCCAACTGTGTAGGTACGGTTGGAGAAGAAATAGAAGGATCAGGGTTAGAATCCATGTTGTAGCCAAGGACCTGAGCCAACTGTGTAGGTACAGTGGGAGAAGAAATAGAAAGATCAGGGTTAGAATGCATGCTGTAGCCAAGGACCTGAGCCAACTGTGTAGGTACAGTGGGAGAAGAAATAGAAGGATCAGGGTTAGAATCCATGCTGTAGCCAAGGAAGCAGCATGATTGCCAGTAAGCACTGGTTGGAAGAGTCGATCAGAAGCAAATTGTCATTCTGGTGTTCACAGGCAACACACACACTTATACTTCCCCACACAATTCCTCAATTCAAATGTTAAAACACAAGCAGTACACCAAAACCCTGCCAAAACTCTTAAGTCCCTTTCCAGAACTTGCACTGAGAAAAAACAAAAAATGAAGATAAGTTGCCATAAAGTATGCAGAAGCACCAAATATAAAATTTATTTCTAGATGCTTAATATAACACTTTCAAGTAAAATGTCTCAAGCAGTAAAATAATTAAGGAATGTTGTCATGAAGTGCACAGAAGCATCAAAACATTCAGTGTTTGAAGTGCATAAAAGCACTTCAAAATCTTTAAGTCCTTACACTTCAGTTAAATGTCTGAAAAGCAGTACATTTTTCTCACAAAAGCAGCCCAGTATTCAACAATAAGCCCAGTTCTAAAACAGTTTTTGACAAGAAACTTTTGATAGTAATAATATTATCTGGTTCAGCATTTTTATTGTTTTAATAATATTACCAGCATTATACAGAGAATAAAAATACTTCAAAATATTTAAAAAGGCAATTTTTTTGTGTGCATGGGTTCTCCTGTGGGTACTTACCCGCCAGAAATTAAGCCTATAGTCAATTGCTTCTCCCAAGAAGCCTCAGAGCTGCTTTTCCCTGAGGTGGCAAAACAAAATACTGAAGATTTATTCACTCTGGCTGCTGATTTTCCCTCTTTTGGGCTGTCCAGTTGGTAGTCAGAGTGAAGGAGTGGGAGTGAGCCAGAACTTTGTAAAGCTGGCCAGTTGTTGTTTCCAGGGTAGGAAACAACACATATAGCGAAATGGCTACTGCACTAGTGAAAAAGGAGAACATCAACAGTCACAAGCCTTTCCACACATTAGCATCAACCTTAGATTAGCAGTCTTTAAATATTTCAGAAGTGTCTTTCAGACACTGTGCTTGCAGGGCAAGTCTGGCATTTCAATTCTTTGCTGTAGCATTGCTGTACTGAGGCAGGTGAATCTTTTGAAACACATCAGTCCTTTCAAACTTGGATATAACTGAAATGATAGAATTTTGTTTCACCATCACAATATTTCCACAGGAAGATCATTTGGGTTTCTGTGTCTGACATTTGAGAATAAATAAACTAAATCTGAAATGTCAACCGCTAACAAGTGAATAAATCCAAGTTTCCAGTAGTGTCAAACAATAAACTAAAAAACAAACCAAATACACAGGTCCACAAGCTGAAAGTTTATTTTAATGGACTGAGTACTTTTGTTCCTGCAACCAGAATGTCCTCAAAATCTTGATTGTGTTTGTGTGAGACAGAGAGAGAGAGAGAGAGAGAGAGAGAGAGTGTGTGTGTGTGTGTGTGTGTGTGTGTGTGTGTGTGTGTGTGTACAGAATGTCCTCAAAATCTTGATTGTGTTTGTGTGAGACAGAGAGAGAGAGAGAGAGAGAGAGAGAGAGTGTGTGTGTGTGTGTGTGTGTGTGTGTGTGTGTGTGTGTGTGTGTAAGTTCATTTTTTGAGACCACTGGAACCTTGGATTTATTCTGTTATTAGTTGTTGACATTTCAGAATGTTAGAACTGACTGATTCATAGACGCTGTGCTATGCTAGGCTCAGAGAAGACAGGAAAGTGTGAGTTTTATCTTTGTCTTCCACCCTTTCTTTGAGTTTGTGTGACCTCAGAGTTGGTATGTATAAAAACTGGAGGTGTGGTGTCCCCACATTAAGGGGTGCAGAGAGGCTTGTTTTGTTTTTTATACTGCTTCTTATACAGTGATGCACTTTTTTGGCGCTGTGGATGTTTCCGTAGTGATTATGAGTCAATTAAATGACCAGACTTGTCATATTGGATTTGTATGGTACAAGGCAGAGAAACAGAACACAGCGAGGAAATTATCAGTAGTGTTTAAACTCTTGGATGCGTGTTAAAATGGGTCTTTTTGGCATGATCGAAATGTTTTTTATAACACAGAGTCTAAAAAAGCAAAAACTCACAAACCTGACAATTCAAATGCTGACATACACAAAACCGAAACAAGAAAATACCAAATTACTCCCAGTAAATGCAATTATAAAACTAAAATCTAACATCATAGTAACAGTACACTATCATTAAAAAAAAAAAAAAAAAAAACTACGTACCTAACCTCACCAACACCCCGCTCATCAACCATTACATGCATAGCCAAAGAAAATCCCACTGAATATTCATAACAGTATCTCTAGCACCAACATGAATATTTATTACATTACAAATACTTAAATTAAATAAATACAATTATTTAATTTATACTTTTATACATTTGCAAGGGGGGATGCGCCCACCCCCTGCAAATTAAATATACCAATTCTGAAATTGCACTACAGTGCAGAAATGAGCAGATTTCCTGTTCCGCTCAGCTTGGACAGTCAGCATTTGAAACATTTTGTCTTCTGAACATCATTATAGTGAAGTTTCACTCATGTGAAACTTCGCTTTTTGTCACAGTATTGTAAAACTTGGTCTACTAACATTTCAATCTTGTCAAGTAGACTCGTTAGAATAGGTGTCAGCTTATAGAAAGTTTATTTTATAAATTGTATTAGAAAACCTCAATAAGGCAATCACGACATTTTCTGCCATTTAAACGAAGAAAACAAGGAAGGCAAGACTCGGTGAGCACACAAAACTTTAGCGCTTTCGTTCTTTTATTATTAACACCAGAACTTCTTCAAAAAACATAATACAGAGACTAAAACCTGTATTTTTTAAAAGTAGACCGCTTAAAATCACATGATCATCATCCAATGAAATTATGTACATCATTCACGTGACTAAAAATAAGAAAAAATTACTAAGAGATGCTGCTGCTTATAATTCTTCTACTGCTTATGTTTTTGGTAATAACAGGCGGGTTTATGATCAGTATTATAAAAAGATATTTAAGGAGGCAGTCACTACTACTATTTCTGAAGTACAAAAAAGCATATCTAGTCACTTGAACCCAGTGGTCCTCCCACTCAAGTTTTACCTATTAACAGTGATGCTCTACCACCTACTTTGTCACCAGCCCCCTTGGTTTCAAATGTCCATTTTCAAAGGAAGAAAAAAGGGTCAAACAACTATTGGGGGAAGGGGTGAGGACAAGGAAAATGCAAAGGGAGAAGGAACCACTAAGGTGTTCTGGTAACACAGTGAATTTAAGTGACTTTGTATTAAATGAACATCACATTTCTGTTTTAAGTAAGGGGTCACCTTTATACCTACTCAAAAGGCGAGCCCAACAAAGTTGCTCATACATTTGAAGTTATATATTCATAAATTGAACTTAAATTTTTTTATTAAATGGTATTTCTATTCTTGATAAGTCTGATAGCACAGTTCCTCATAGGAGCACCTATAATCCCTCATTGCATAGTACCCTTCAAGCCTTCCATGATGTTTGTATGGAGAACCTTTGTGGAAATTTAATCAAGAAACCTAAATTTTATAGTTCATCTTCCTTGGAGAGACATGCTTTGGATAAACTTTTTTCTAATAGATCCAAACGTGGAATGAAGGCTGACAAAAGTGGGACAGCAGTTATTACGAATGTTGATTCATATAATCAAGCCATGTTTAAACTTTTAGATAACACAGAGTGCTATGAGGAAGTTACTAGAAATTTTATAGATAAACATTTTAGAGATGTTGATTTGAGCCTTTATGATCTTTTTTTGTCAAAATGGCATTACTGACCAAGTTTATCATTTTTTAAAGTGGATGAACTAAAGGTGGCTCATCTCTTTGGCATTCCTAAGTTACATGAGAATACTTCAAATCGACCATTTAGGCCAATTGTGGCCGCAGATTTTTATAAAACTGAACCTGTTTGTATTTATTTATATCTGGTTTTAAACCCATGGGTACAAAAATCTGAATATTATTTAAAGGATTCATGGTATATTTTAGAACATTTGAAAAACTTTGATTTTTCTGATGCCTGTCTTGTTTTTGCAACCCTTGATATTGTTTCTTTGTACACCAGTATTGATCAAGAGGCTGATATTGGTTATGTTAGGGAATATTTGACTAAATTTACCAGCATGAGTTCTGATTTTGTCAACACTGTATGTTATTTATTAGAATTGGTACTAAATAATAACTTTTTTCAATTTGGAGGTAGGTTGTACAAAGAAAAGACTGGGGTGGCAATGGGTGCTCGTATGCCAATTTGGTCATGGCTTCCTGGGAACAGTGTTTTATAAAATCTCACCCATATTTTGACAAGATTGTATTTTATAAATGCATTATTGATGACATTTTCTTCATTTGGAAAGGTACTAAGGAATATTTTTTGTCCCTTGTTCATGATCTAAACAACAGTACTTTTTTCTTAAGATTTACTGTTAGTGGGTATGGCAGAAATATCAATTATTTGGACTTAAGTCTTTATTTCAGTAATGAATGCCATATAGAAAGTAGAGTCTTTAGGAAAGACACTTTTGTTAACTACTTACATTACCACAGCTTACACCCCTTACACATAAAAGATGCGTTGTGAAGGGGCAATTTATCAGATTCAGTAGATTAACAAGTTCAGATTCTGCCTTTAATGTTGATATGAACGTCCTTAAAGATCTTTTTATTGAAATAAGCTATCCTCCATCTATATTGAATGTTATTATCGAGGAAGTTTATAATTTGAGGCATGATCAAGCTAAGCCCATTTTAAATTCTGGCAGTGTGTTTTCATGTAAAGCAACTAATGTTCCTACAAATAGTATCAGTTCAGATTTTAGAAACACCTTCCCTTTACCCATTACTGTAGATATGGGTATTATTAAAAACATTATTACTAACAATTGGAAGGTTATTTTAGGTAATAAAGATATGGCTGATATATTGGGTAGCCAAACCATTTTTTACTTTTAAAAAAAGGTTTAAATATTCAAACACTATTAGAAAGATAGAAATATAGCAGGAACATCAATAATAACAGATTAGGGACATTTAAGTGCAACAAGTGTAGGTACTGCCATTTTATAGCAAACTGTTCAGTTATTCATATTGAAGTCATTAATAAGACCATTACAACTAAAGGTAGAATTACATGTGAGTTTGTGGAGTTGTTTATATTGCACAGTGTGAGACTTGTTCAGGGTATTATATTGGGAAAACATTACGTAGGTTAAACAAAAGAATATATGAACACTGTTTGGCCATCCATAAAAAAGATTTAAATAATGCTTTAGCCAAGCATTCTTTAGATTGTAAAAACTTTAGGAAGTTTTGTTTCTTTGTTCTGGATCAGGTAGACTTACAGGATTTAATTGGCAATCACAATGTATTGCTGGAATGCCAAGAAGCAGAATGGCAATTATGCCTATGTGCTGATGTAAAACCTGGTCTTAATGAGCATATTAATTTGAAATGTTTTTTATTAGCACAGAGATTATAAAATTGTTTTTATTTATTGCATTTTTGTATTCTTGATATACTTAATTGTGTTTTTGCACGTTAGATTTTTAGTCAGGTGAATGATGTACATAATTTCATTGGATGGTAGTCGTGTGATTTTAAGTGGCTCTACTTTTAAATGCAGTTTTTAGTCTCTATATTATGTTTTCTGAAGAAGATCTGGTGTTAATAATAAAAGAACGAAAGTGCTAAAATTTTGTGTGGTCACAGAGTCTTGCCTTCCTTGTTTTCTTCATTTATTGGATGCCTGGGCTTGTTTTACTTGTGTTTTTCATATTTTCTTCCATTTATCACTCAGACTTAATTGTTTCCATTGTAATTATTATTATTTTTATTCTTTTTTGCTCAGTAAAATAGCTGTAACTCTTCCATTAGTCACTATTTTCACGGTTTCAAACAAAGGCTATGAAATTTAAGTATATATTTCCTCCAAAATGGAAGTATTTGCTGTTATGCTGCAGTAAACTTTTAAATCTGTATTTTGACATTTATAAGATCGAGATGACTATGATAAAAAGGCACAACAAAATCTCAAATCAATGAAAAGCAATAAAACCCAAAATATCGGAAAAAAAAACTGACAGCAAAAGTAAGGACCCACTCCTAACACCTGTATGCGGTTAGAAATGTAAAGACAAATGCAACTCCAAAGATACTTCTGAAATTTATTCTATACCATAAGAGTGTTTTCTACATGCAGGGTATATACAGCAAAACCCCCATGTAAGTACATTGCATTCTGAAGTGAAATATAACTTCAGAAGAAAATCTACATTCAAAACGTGCACAGTTTGCAGTTTACATCTTAAGTAACATGGCTATTGCTTTAAGAAAATCCATAGTATCATACTCGCACCCATGCTGCAAAACAAATGGGAACTGGTTATGCCTTTGTATAGGTTTTCTCTTTTTTGGAGAAGGGCATCAGTCAGACATCTGCACATCCCCTCAATTCTGTTCTCTAACTAAGTAGCATATTTACCAATGAGACACTGCCAAGCTTCTACACAATTTTGAGTTCATGGTAGAAATAGATCATTTAGTGTTGTTCATGTATTAAAGTTGCAAAGTTTACCAAGGATGTACCAGTCGGTAAAACACAGCAAAAGTGCCTTACCTTCAGTAGGAAAACTCTCATGTAATTTATTAAATGCAAGGATAACTTCATCTTCAGTTAAAAAGGCTAATGCTGCCAGGATTTTTTAGAGCCAGTTGAAAACTTATACATGAGCTGTATAAACTAACTAGTCCTAGAACATAAACTTTTCTCCATACGTTTTGTTCAAAGTGAAAGAAACAGCCCTTGGACACTGCACCATTAACATTTAACTTAATACTTTTCCCAGCTGCAATTTAAAATCACGTAACACGTCCTTTACATTACATTCATAACCATTGCCATAGGTCAAATACACAGTGCCACATAAAACTATGACCTTTATGACTTTTTTTGCCACAAGACAATATAAAAAAGGAAATTATTTAGTATATCCCCATATTTCACTAAACCATGGATGCTGTACAACTATCTAAAAATTGAACCTTTAGACAAGAAGTGCCATCCATCATCCAAATCATAGCTTGGCTAAGGTTAAACAAGTTATAAAATGTACTGAACACTAACACAGTTTTCACTCTGTATATCAGGTAATCTCCTTTTATAAAGGTCCCTGCCTTTAGAGGATAATTAAATGTCTATATGTCTTGAAGGTCTACATTTTGCTCAACAGTAGTATGTAAACACTTTCTACAGACTCTGTTTACCTGCAGCAGTAATGTCTTCCTACTAGAAAGCAGCATTACAGCACATTCAAGAGATGTTGTTGATATTACATCATCAACCAGTAAGCAAGAAGTATCCCTTGGTAGTGATGCTCTCTCCTTTAAAGCCTAACATGTTGTGTACTTTTGTACTTTAAAGGGATCACCAGTGTGATGGTAAGGTACATATTTTATGAGTTCCTCTCCAGTTGATACACATGATGTTACTTCCCCACCTTTGCACTTATCTTTAATTTTAAACTTATATGCCCAGTACTTCTGAACCTTGTGACTCTTTCAAGATGATAGGTGTAGCCATCTAACATAAATACTTCTTTCCCTTAATAAGACTTTTGCATATAATAGACAGCTCCAAGGGTTCAGGATGCGTGATACATAACATCTGCCATTATTTCCTGTCGGTACGTAGTATAAGATGCTAGAACGTTAAACTTAATTTGTACATTTATTGCAGTAGTTAAACTGCTGAACTACATGCAGTATTTTGGGTTTCATTGTTTTGAGATTTCGTTCTTATGCCTTTTTGGCATAGTCATCTCAATCTTGAAGGTTTTGATATATAAAAAACTCCCAAAAACGACTGGTGCACGGACATCAGTCATACACATAAATCCAACAAACAATACAAAGAGATCAGCACTCCACTTTTTTGAAATTCAAATATAGAATTATTATTCTTCCACAAAAGAGAACAGTATGGCAAAGAGGTGCATTAAAACAGCAGATTGGTTTCGCCAATTGGTGTCATCATTCTTCCCAGAAGGTTAAATACCATTTAATTTAAAGTGATAACACCACTTCCTCAAAACATCTCCCCACACAATACTTTATACAAAACATAACCCCAACATTTAGCACAAAATTAACCCTTATTTGTACCTTAGATATACAGTCCTTTTATACTAGTATTCTGCATGAAGGTGGGATAAAGGCAGTTAGATATTGGTTGTCTCATTCCGGTATGTATTCTGAACATTACAATGACTTTTTTATTAAGAATGTTGATGTTAATTTTGGAACACAATGTATTTAGGTACAATAATAATTTTTACCTACAAATTAAGGGTACAGCAATGGGTGCCACCTTTGCACGGATTTATATAGATTTGTTTATGGGCTTTCTGGAACATAGTTTGATTTATAGTGATGTAAATGTATTTAGGTCCTATTTAGAAATGTGGCAGCGATACTTAGATGATTGTTGGTGTATTTGGGTGGGTCCTGTGGGATACTTAAAGGAGTTTGTGGATTATTTGAATTCAAACCCCTTTGGGTTTAGTCTTTGCTAGTAAATTTGACCATTGATTTTGTTGAATGTGAATGTGACAAAACTAATTGATGGCACCTTAGCTACCAATTTATCTAGGAAACCTTTCACTAAAATTCATAGTTAGAAGCCTCTAGTTGTCACCCACAATATTTTAACTGTGGAGCTTTTCTCCCCAGGCCTCCGCTGAAAATGGATCTACGTCCAGACATTCCTGATCAACAAATGTAAATAAATAAATAAATAATAAATGTGATGAAAACTATTCCCATATCTCCATTTATGAGATTAAGACATATTTGTAGTTCCACAAACAATTCTGAGATTAAAGCTGCCAAGATGGAAAACAGATTTAATAATAAGGGCTATAATAAAAATACTGTGAAACAGGCACATGCTTTGGCTTCAAATGCTTTAAGGGAAGAATTATTAAAGTCCGAAAGACTGAAAAACAGAAATGGTGAACAGTCAAAATTGAGGTTTATAACCACATATGGTACAAACATCTTTAATATTTGTGAAGTTATTAATAAGTATTGGTATCTTCTGAAAACTGATATATTTTCCGATTAATGTTTGGATGATACGTGTCATTTTAGTTATTGAAGGGGTAAAACTATTGAATATCTTTCATAGTATAAAAAAGCGAAATTGAAAAGGCAGAATGGTACTAGGAATACTGTTTTTGGTAGTACATTTTGTGGTAACTGTGTTTATTGTAAAGCTGTATCTAAAACAAAGTTATTTACATCAGTTAATACCTCAAAGGTGTTTTCCATTAGGCAGTTAATTACATGTAATTTAGAGTGGATTGTTTATACAGCAGTATACCAATGCCAGGCGTTCTATACCGGACAAACATCTAGACCTTATAAACAAAGGATTCCTGATCACATAAGTGATGTTAAATGCAAATGTGATAGAAGTGCCTTATATAAACATATTGAACATAATTATGCACATTTTCTATTTGTTGGTATTGATGCTGTTACAGGTGAAGGGTTGTCTATTCAATTGAAGCATGCACTTTTGGATAAGAAGGAAAAATTATGGATAATTAATTTAGGAGCTATGTATAAACTAAGACTTAATGAACATCTGTAAAGTTATTGTAATATTTGATCTATGATTGTTTTTCATAAATTCAGGTATATGCATAGGTTTCTTTGTACTATATATAAAATAAATATGATGTTAAAACTTTTTTTGTGCTAAATGGCAGGATTATGTTTTGTATAAAGTATTGGGAGGGGTGATGTTTTGAGGAAGTGGTGTTATCCCTTTAAATTAAATGGTAGTTAACCTTCTGGGTGGAATGTGCCTGATGGGCAAAACCGGTCTGCTGTTTTTATGTACCTCTTTGCCATACTGCTCTCTTTTGTGGAAGAATAATAAATCCACATTTGAGTTTCAAAAAGTGGAGTGCTGGTCTTTTTGGATTATTTGTTGGATATATATATATATATATATATATATATATATATATATATATATATATATATATATATATATACACACATACATACATAGACTCTGGAAGGAAGGAATGGTTCAAAAATTGTGCAACTAATTCTCATTGGGATTCAGAAATAAGTTATTGCTGGTAGGAGTACTGGTCAAATACTTTCTTCATTCAAACAACCTACCAATATAGGTCATGCCCCACCAACTAGAAGTATTTCCCAATGAGGTTCTTTCCATTGTGGTAGTTGCTCCTTCTGTATACACGTTTGTCAGACAAAACACTTTACTTCTATTAATATTAAGATGTATGAGATTCAGCATTTTATTGCATTACCAAATGGGAGATTTACATGCAGAATGTACAAGTGCCTCATTGTATGGTGGACAAACTAAAGGTCCATGGAAGCATCATATATCATTATACCCAAGTTATATTAAAGGCAATACAGATAGAAGTGCCTTGTAAAATCTTACTCTTAAACATAGTTCAGCTAAGATTTTGTTTACTGACACAGACAAAGTAGATGTTCAATTAAGTGGCCATTCAATTTGGCTGACAGTTTTGAATACAAAGGAGTAAACTTGGATCATTGGTCTTATAGCTTTAAATGCTCCTGGAATTAATAAATTTCTTTAATATCAGTGATATGATTTTTTTAACTATTAGATGTTATCATTACATTTACATAGTTCTAATTCTTATATATTTTGCATTGGTAACCTCACAATCGTACCAATTTATTTGACATGAGCAATCATTTATGTTAGCTGTTTATGCACATATATTTTTATAGGTATGTACTATTTAATGCACATTTTTTCATAAAGTATTTTTATTGTTTTGCCACTAGATATTGCTATAATTCATACTTTAATTGCTATGTACAGCAAAATACTTTTTCTTATTTTCATTCCATTTCTAAATTACTTGGTCATTTAAATTTCAAATGACCTATCTATTAAGAATAGGATTTTTGGTGGCCATGGTGGTGCAGCGGTTAGCATTGCCACCTCACAGCAAGAGGTTCTTCGGTTCGATCCTCGGCTGGGGTGCTTCTGTGCGGAGTCTGCATATCCTCCCTGTGGTCGCGTGGGTTTCCTCAGGGTGCTCCAGTTTCCTTCCACATCCCAAAGACATGCTGTAGGTGGATTGGACACTCTAAATTGGCCCTAGGTGTGAGTGTGCACATGTGTGTGCCTTCTGTGAAAGCTTGGGTGCCGGGCTGGCAACTCGACACCGTAAACCTCCACTGCCAATCATGAGCGGACAGGTGATCCTCTGTGGCGACCCCTAACCGGGAAAAGCCGAAAGAAGAAGAAGATTAAGAACAGGATTTTATTATGAGCCTGAGTCAATTTGTGTTTGGTAATCTTTTACACTTTTTATTATGTTAGTAATCTTTCTCAAATGTTGATTATATATATTTTTGATGTTGAACAGGGCACTGTAATATGTATTACAATACTATTATTTTGCATTGCTGTTTGAAGTTGACCTCTTTTTTATTCTTACATTTATAATTTCATCACATGATCTTTTTACATATATAAATCATGCCTGCACATTAGGTAAATGGAATTGCACTCCTGAGGCTGTAAGAGTGATAATATCAGTCTGATTTTTTTTTAAAGTCCAGTAAGGTATGAAGATATTGGAATGCTGGATTCTTTTTTTTTTTTTTTTTTTTTGCATATTTCATTATGTACTGCATCTGTGCACTGCAAGCTTTGTGCAACTTTTTTGTGGTTATAGTGTCTTGTCCTCACATCAGGGGTAGAAGGGATTACTTGCCTGCAAAAAAAAAAAAAAGGTTTTGAGTTTTGCCACCTTGGTAGCATCTCTCTCAACTTCTCAAAGTTTTAGATGTTTTGAGGTTGAATAACTGCAAATTGATTAAATGAAACACAAATATTCATACAGCACCCACCATTACATGTGAGGCATATGTTATATTAATCTAACTTTGGGTAAAGAATATATTAAATGCATTCTGTAGGATTTCCTGTCAGTTGCATGGGTTCAAAGTAAGACTGTATGCTAGACGTTCTCAGTCGTCTATATAATTTGGTGGTAGTTATCCCAGTGCATTTATTGTTGTAACAGAACACAAAATAAGTGGACAAAAATAAACAAATAAATAAGCATCTGTCGAGGCATTTTGATGCAAAATACATGGTTTCTCTGGCAAGCATGAACAGATTAACCATTTTCAGATGTTACCTTGATATTTTATCAGTAGAATACTGCAATACTAGTATCTTTACAACTGATGGACTAGAAGTATAGTTTCTTATAAATCAAATATTTACCATTGAAGTCACAAAGATTTACCATCGTTATCATACTGCGAATACTTTGTTTTGCAGTCTTTTACAAAAATGTGAGGATTTCAATATTCATTAAGATTTGGAAATTTGCTTAATAATCAAAGTTTTTTTTTTTTTGGTTCTTCCACATAGGTTTATTTTAGTTAAGTGTATTTCAGCCTTCTCTAAAATCATATTTTCAGTTTGTACAGGTGAGAAAAGCCATAAATTATACTTCTGTGAAAAAATATTAATATCAGGTGCAGATTATAGCACTTCACTGTATCATTTCCCATTTTCACACCTTCTGATGATATGTCTATTAATTTTCACTATCAGCTGTTCACTGACAAGGAAGGCTAAGCTTCGACTGAGGGGAAGCTTATCCTCATTTCTCTGTTAGTACGTGTGCATCTGTTTCAGGTGATATAGAACTTGTGCAATATTCTTATCCTGCTGTACGGAGTTTCTGCCCAAAAGACTGCCTAATGAAATCAAACTTGTTGGCTACTTGGCATTATTGTATCCTAGAACCCCACATGGTCAGACCGCACAGAAATGGGCATGGCCTGGGTGTCTGACATGGCAAATGGACACTGTTGTTGTTTGTCTTTTCGGCTTTTCCTGGTTAGGGGTTGCCACAGTGGATCTCCGGTCCGCTAATGATTGGCAGTCGCTTTTTATGGTGCCGAGTTGCCAGCCCGATGCCCAACCTTCAGTGAAGGCACGCCCATTCACACGTGTCTTTTGGAGGCCACTCGACCGCGGAGAGGACATGCAGACTCCACACAGAAGGCGCTCCAGCTGAGACTCGAACAGGAGAGCCTCTTGCTTTGAGGTAACAGCGCGACCGCTATACCACCGCAGATCATATGCAAATGATTCATGATTGACTGATGTCATGCATGGATATTGATTGACACATATGGAATAAGATACAATAACACCATCTCTACAAGCTACATACTGCAGGTAATTACTTCAGAAATCTTTTTTGTTGTTGCTTGGACTCTGAAAGAGTGTTTTTATGGTCATCAACATTTGGTCGAGGGGACACCGACTGGGTGACCAGCCAGGGAACTGATGACCTGTATAGATAATTTGGCACTCTATAAAGACTATAAAAAGATAGTTATTTAACTATTATAGATCTTTGTGGTTTTATTAGATGAACATCTGTCTTTTCAGTGCTGTGTTGAAACCCAAGTAGGCACTGTCCTAAAGTAACTTTTCTCACTTACAGATATACTGAAGTGTAATGTTCCACTTGATGTAACTTAGGGTGTTCCCATCTACCAGTCAGAAGTGGGCATGGTACCACTGACTGACATTATTGAGATTGACACCATTACATCACATGGCAAGAAATCACAAGATATGAACATGATTATTTGATTAATGAATGACTTCTGTATGGCAAATTCTTAACATGTTATAGCTTGGGGTGTAATGCTCTGTGCTGCTGAATAAAAATAAAAAATAAGTTGCAAATTGCCTGGCTATGCATGTAAGGGTGGCTGCCATCTTCTCTAACTACCCTGTTTCTTTACAAGTTATCACAACTTAAAAAATTAAAAAAAACAAAAATGCTTTGGAAACTGTGTATTTTTTTTTAATTGCAGTAATGGTTTTTCTCATGAATGGCAAGGGGGTGAAGAGGAACAGCCACCCTTACATGCATCATAATAGTATGTATATCATGGTAATAATTTTTACTGTGTTTCATATGTTCTCAATGTCTTTCAGTTGAAAATGTATGGTGGGGGTTCACTTTCTGAACAGATAGCAATGGTAATTTGTCATGTTGATGGTTGTACACCCAGGACAGCACTGACTGGGAACTGCTATTGTACAGAAGGACTACACTTCCATATCACCCCTCCTGCTAACCACAGAAGCCAGCATTACTTCCAGTGATTCTCATCTGCCCAGCTTACACTGCAGCCTTCCCCCTGACTGCCTTTTATCCCCCACAAAAGTATTTACACTGAAAAAATTCTCAAGATTCATTACCCCCCCTCCCCCAATGAACATCATTTCCTCATGCTCAAACAAAACAATGTGTTCCAACAACAGCTAGAGCCACTTTTTTGTTAAATTCTCCAAATTCTCTAAAAATGTATACTGCTCTTCCTTCAGTTTTAAAAGTTGATTTTAAAAATCATTGTTTCATCTGATGTTATTTCTCTGAACTGACATGCAAATACATGATGAATATTCATGAGGCTTCCGTGAGTATTCATTAATATTTGTACAGATCACTGGATAATGGGCATTTTTTGAGTGGGGCTTGCTACTGTGCATCTGTGTGTGGTACTAGGATACAATAACACCAGTTATTTTGTCAAATAAGGTCACTCTGTAGATCTGTGAGGCTTTTTTTTTTTTTTTAAATCAAGCAGTATTAATACTTCTTATGCACATAATAAACTCGCAAAAAGAGAGTAAACATCATTCTCTAACAACCGACAGTTTTTTTTTTTCTCTAGCACAAAGCATGTTCAGTTTTTCTGGATAATCTCATTTATGATTTTTATGTTTGTGATTTAAAATCTTAGCTGTTTTCTCTTTTAGTTGGCAGTTGGCCTTTTGCTGCTGTCTGATCCACCATTACAAGTGCACTGGGTACTATAGTCAGAACCTGGTCTTTACAACATTTCATATGGATAAACATTTCATCTGGTTTACCCTAGAAAGGTAGATTTTTTAAAGTTTACAGTAATTTACTGAGGCTTTTCAGGTTATATTCTACTTGTTTATGGACTAAAAGGCACTTTATAAATATGTGAAAAAATGGAATTTTAGAATACAGTTTAGATATGATACGATGCTAGGCTTTCAGAATAGCTCAGGTTCACTCCATTTCATTAGTTTTACATTTATGTTACAAAGGGCGAAACAACCTCCCTGCAGATTGACAACTTACATATATGTGTATAATATATATATATATATATATATATATATATATATATATATATATATATATATATAGGTTCATAGGTAGGTACTAGGCTATTGACCTAGTAGGCCTATATAAGCCTAGCCAAAAAGGTACCCTGGCTTTTGCCACCCAAGAAAATAATTTTCCTGTGCTCCTGTCAAGCAGAGCAACAGAGGTGATCCCCGGGATGAATTTCCTATTTCCCATCCAATCATCATGATTTTTCTTGAAGAGTGCTTATGAGGAGCTTTGTTTGATACAGATAGGTAGTTTGTTCCAGAGAATGGGTAGTCTCTGGGACAGGAATCTATCCCTCCAGCATGTTCTGTTTATTGTAGTGACAAGGTTTAGGTCCCTAGAGCATGTAGCTCGCAGGGATTGGGATTTCTTTAAGTGGAGCATGTCCATCAACTCTGGGTTTGACATAGCTTTGTATGTTAGGCAGAGATCGCCTCTGAGTAGGCGATATGTGACGGAGTAAAGCTGGAGTTTTTTGAGACGGTCTGCGTAGGGCATCTATTTGAGGCCAGTAATCCTCTTTGTGAAGTATATCTGTGGCCTTTCCAGTAGTTGTAGATTTCTTGTAAGATACATACCAAAAGGGGTGTTGTACTCTATAATGGGTCTAATGAATGACGAGTACAGGAAAACAATGACCTCTTTTTTCCTGGATGAGAAACCTTTTGTGATGAGGTGTGCCACATAGAAGGATTTCCTGGCTACTATGGTGATGTGATTATCAAAGGAAAGACTACTGTCCAACTGTGTCCTAAGGTCTCTTATCACATTTACTGTGTTAAGTAGACTACTACCTATGTGGTAGCTCATGGGTACAGAGTTTTTACCAAATGGGATGACAATGCACTTTTTGGCATTGAGCTTGAGGCCATGGCTTTGACACCAGGCATCTGTGTCTGTGAGGCCCTTTTGTAGGATGTCCACATCATTAGGAGTTTCAATTATGGCTCCTAGTTTGCAGTCATCTGCGAACTTCGTTAACCAAAGACCTTCTGTGTTAGCCTGTACTTCAGAAAAGTAGATACCAAACAGGAGAGGCCCCAGGACTGAACCCTGTGGTACTCCACTTTCCACTGGTCTGAAGTCGGATTTGGAGTCTGCTACTTTCACAGTGTGGGTTCTGTCAGTGAGCCCGTTGGCAACCCATTTTGTGGCATAAGGATTTATACCTAGTTTAGTGAGTTTATCTACAATTCCAGAGTGGGGGATGGTGTCAAAAGCCTTGGTGAGATCTAGATAGGCTGTGTGAACCACCTTACCCTTGTCTACAGCTTTGGTAACTGGTTCAAAGAAGTCTATCAGGTTTAGGAGACATGATCTGCCTTTTACAAACCTGAACTGGGTGGGGTCCAGAGTTTGGAGATTATCATTGTCTTTGTGTATAAGATCCATGATGATATGTTCCATGTCTTTGCAGAGCAGGCTCATTAGGCTAAAGGGGAATTAGTTTCCAGGGTCTGTGGTGGCTCCCCCTTTGTGGAGTGGGATAACCGTTGCTGTGCGTCATTCAGGGGGCACAAAGCCTGATGTGAGGCTATGACTGAACATGGTGCTTAGGTGGAGTGCAAGTTCATTCTGCAGATCGTGTAGAACGCAGCCTGGGATGTTGTCAGATTCCATGGATGCTGCGTTCTTGGCTTTGGAGAGTGTGTTTTTTACCTGTGCAGCCATGATTACAGGAACTTTGCATTCCTCTGGTATAGAGATGGGCCATTTAGGGGGTGAGAAGGTGGTAAAGTTAGCACTGAACCTATCTGCCAGGATTTTGGCAATATCAGTTGGTTCTGTATATTTAGTGCCATTGTGCTGTAACTCAGAGCAGATCTGAGTGTTGCCATTAAGATTCTTGACATAACTATAGAATGCTTTGTGGTTGTTGTGAAGATTGGGTGAAGATAGGTGAAGGCTGCCAGCCTAGCCAGATAGAATTTTGGAGATAATTCTGTCATCTGTAAATATTAATGTAAACCACAGGCTTGTTTGTCTTAAATGTTAAAAATAGTGTTATATGTGGAACTGAAAAAATGTAACAATAGTGCACTCTATTGTCCAAGTAAAGCATGTTGTGACACTTAGATCTAAACACAGCTCCGGACGGTCTAGATGAAAGAATTCTTGCTATTGTTTTAAGACCAGAGTTAATGGCCAGAATTTGCATGAATAAATGTCCTTTATTGCTCTGGTTTCTGCCCAGAGGTGAAGAATGTAAATGTAGTTTCTGTTAGCCTGGGAACCCAGGGAAGTGTGAAGAATGATGTAATGTGAACCAGAAATGTGATTTTAAAAACAGAGAAAATCAGAGAGCATTAAGCATTTTTGTCTTGACCATCCAACTCAGCACTGCCTTTGCTCTATATGTAAGTTTACCTTAGACTTGTGTTTTCTCTCAGTCTAATCTTTCTAGTTTCTAGTTATTTCTAAGTGTTTTTCTGTGATGTTAGAACTGTACTACTGAATTATTTTAAGTGTTTCTCTGTGATCTCTGAACTCTTGACTAGCACTGTGTAATAAGAAGTACTGTCTTTTGTTTTAGTATTTATTATTAAATATTTTTAAACCTTTCAACTGTGGCTGTTTTGTGTAGAGTTAATTTAAGCTCTAGAGTGCATTGCATGTATATAGTGATTACTGTCCAAGTCACTCCAAATAAGCCTTGCTGTTCAGTAGCACTTACCATTTGGATAATAATATTGCACAGTATTAATAGGGCACCCTTTTAAGGGCCTTTGAGTAGCTGATAAATATTAGCTGGGTGGTGGTGGTGGTGATTTCTACCGTATAGTCTGGGTAAAAGGGGCACAGCTGGAGAGCCTGTGTCAGCCTTCCCCAGGAGTGTCTCTGTGGTTATATAAACCCTTCTCAAAGTGTGTGTGTGTGTGTGTGAGCTACTTTGGCAGGGACAAAAAGCACTAGTTGGATAGAGAGGGTGCTGGAGGTTTTAGCTTGCCCACTAGGCTGAGATCTGGACCTTATAGCTGTGCCAGTGGGGAGTCTTATTGGGGACCTGGAGAGCAAGGGAACGACCAGCCCTGGACTGACTGTGATCTCTGTGTGCTTTTATGGGAAATTACACTTTAATGTGTGCATTTATTATCCTTTCCTCCTATATGAGACACACCTCACTGGTGTTAATGGTGAGGGTTGAGGATCTTTGATTGCTGGGCCAGAGCACGGGTGTCTCAGTTGTCTTTAGAATCAGTGGCAATTTTGTTTTCGTAACTAGCTTTGGAGGATTTTATGAAGGATCTCAGCTTCTTACTGAGGCTGACCAGGGAGTTCCTCCAATCATGGGATTTTACTCTTTTTTGCAACAGTTTCTTTCTTCTGTTGTAGAGTTTGTTTATGGCAGGGGACCACCAGATTGGCTTCCTATTTTTGGAGGCTAACATCTTGGTTCTGATAGGGATAGCACGATCCATGCACTTGTGTAAGTGCTTATAAAGTGCATTTGTGTAGGATTCAGCAGTCGTACCTCTATTGTTCGTCTGCATGGGTGTCGTGAAGTTTGCCACTTCTGTCTTAAGAAGCGTGAAGTTGGCTTTGGAGAATTTTTTTACAATGGTTTCTCTAGTGGGGGGTGGATGTCTAGGGTTATTAGCTTGTGGTCAGATCTGACCAACGAGGAATTGACCTCTGGTGTGGAATACCAGTCACTCATGTTGGTAATGACCAGGTCTAGGATATTGCTGCCCCTGGTGGGGGTGTGGATTAGTTGATCCAAGGCATTGGAATTTATGAATTCCATAAAACGCTGAGCAAAAGAGTTGGTATAAGAGTAGTTTTCCCAGTTAATGGTGGGGTAGTTGAAATCGCTCATTGTTAGGGTGTTGGGTTGTACCCTAATATATTTCCAGTGTATCAAGAAATGAGGAGTGGGAATCCTGGGGCATGGTGGAGGATCTGTAGCAAGTTACAATTTGGATTGCGGTCTTGCCCAGAGATGGTTGCACTTGGTTAATCTCAGATGCATTATGCTGAGCAACTAGCCTGGAGGTGTGGATATCCTTAATGAATATGGACACGCCTCCGCCTTTAGTGTTTCAGTCCAGGTTAGGTGTCCGAAAGGTGTCTTATGAATTATAGCCTAGTAATGCAGGGGTGTTCTCCGGAGCCTTGAACCAGGTCTCTGTCACTGCACAGATGTCGATGTTTTCTATTTTAACGAGTCTCTTGAGTGAATGCATTTTGAGATTTAGATTTAGCATTACCCTCAGATTTTGCTTGGTTGTACCTGTTAAGGTAATGACTTTGTCATTTGAACCTTGCCTAAAAAAAGCACTATAGGGATGGCAAGAGCCTTAGCCAATATCCGGAATCCCAAGGGCGACAGGTGCAGGCCATCTCTGGCAAGGCATCATGCTCTATCAATCATGTCATCCCCCTTAGAATGACACCAGAAGCTTAGCCAATTGTTGAAGTCATTCATTTTGTCCTTCTACTGTGGTATCATTCTGGGTGATGGCAGGATGCTAGTCAGGGCTAGGGTCATACCTGCCCGGGCTACAAGATCAGAGAACTCCACCATGTCTCTTTTCATGTAGTCCAGGGAGGTGTATCTCAGGTCATTCACATCAACATGGACAATGACAGAGTCATATTTGTACTTGTTGTGGAGTGTGTGCGTTATGTGGTGGATCCTGGCACCCGAAAGGTAGCCGACAGTAACTTTCTCCTTGTTTAGCCTGGTGAGAGGAACATCAGTGTGCCTGACTATAGAGTCACCTATGACTAGAGTGTTGGGTATGTTGTTATGCCTTATAGGCTGTGGTTGAGTGGCACACTGAGTTTGTAGGTTATGTGTCATTTGGGTTGTGTTGGGGGGTGGAGGTTGCTTGCATTTCTGCTTTGGAGGTCTCTGTTGCTTGAGCAGATTTTTATTGAGACCCTCTGCGAATGCAGGTGTGTGTTTTGTGTTTCAATGTGTGTGTTTTGGTGGTGTAGGTTTTGAGGGAGTATCTGATGAGTGTGGTGTGGTGCAAGTGTTTACCTTCTCATCTTGACTGTCTAGTCCAGTCTTGGGTGAAGAGAGATTTGCTTCCATTTTATATACATATATACACACACTATATATATATATATATATATATATATATATATATATATATATATATATATACATATACACACACACATATATATATATATATATATATATATATATATATATATATACACACACACATACACATTATATATATATATATATATATATATATATATATATATATATATATATAAAATTACAAGCCTGACTACAGTTTGATTAGCTTAAGAAAATATTTATGATTTAAGGCAATTTTGTCAGAAAATAATTTATAAAGCAAACATGAAGGTATATAGTCAGTTCTTTGTAGCAATGTCATACAGTCAGTTAACAGTTTTATTTTTAAGTACTCACAAAGTATTCCATTGAACTTGTCCACGTAGAATGGATTTTGGTTTGAAAATTTTAAACCTAATGACTAATTATGGTGTTACTTGTGCATTATTTCTAGATTGTTCTACTTAAGGAAAACTCTCCAGATAATTGTTAATTATATCGCAATTTATTTTTGTGAAAATGCTTTCAAACTCACTGCTCAGAAATGATCACCAATCTCTGTTAGAGTTCAGTTTATGTTAGTTTGTATTTACCCCATTTAATTGTATTCTTCTCTGCTGTGAAGAGCATGCAGGTATGATACATTAATTAAGCATTCTTGTGCTTCAAATACAGCATTTTTTGCTTGTTTCATTTGTATTATTTTTGAAATAATCACCAAGTTCAAAATGTATCTAATGAGGTTTGTAGCCCTTTCCCAAGGAGGTACTCATCTTCAGTTTTCAAAGTCACACTTACGTTTAATTTAAAGAGCCATAAGTGCAGTCCATCCACTACCACATATGTAAGTTGTTTATCTATGTCACTGGTATCCAAGGTGCATATATGAATGAACATGGATGCAAACAGAAGACCTATAATTTGACAACCTTTCCTTGGTGTTGCCAATAATCCTTAAGCAGTTTCTCCCACCCCCTAACCATCCTTTCTTTGCTCCGTCTCAGGAATCCTAGAACACCCTCCCATCCCCTAATGGTTTGCTGTGCACCACACTGTGCAGTGTGTGTGACAGGGCAGTAGCAGAGGCCAGGGGAATATTGGGTTGCAGAGATCATACATATATTGTGTGGATGCTGAGGTTATCCTTCTATTGTTGGCAGCACTCACTGGGCTGCTTCCACTCTCCTCTGCTCATTTCCAATGCCCATGGAGAGGAAGGGAAATTCATCTGGTAGAAAATATGTGGTGCAACGTTATCAAACATCCCCTTGGCCTTTGCTATTGCCCTGTCACACTCACTACACAGTATGAGTCAGTTTCACAGTGAAAATGGCTCATAGTTATTTTTTCTCCTCTGTTCTACTTTCCGTCATCCAGTCAAGCATGTTTTTGTCTATGGGTGTCCCAATGAAGTGCATAGCTATGGACTTTTTTACATTAAATCTCAGCTGTCACTTGTCCACTTACTCTGCAAGCTACCACCAGTTTTGCTGGAGACTATCTTTTGTGGCAGTTAGATAGGTATTTGTGTTGTTAGCATACAGGATAAACTTGCTCTCCAATTTAGTGTAGTGCCTTACAAAAACATGTTAAACAGGATCTGCATCAGCTCTCACCTGCCTGGTTATTCTCCTGGCAGTTTCTTGTTATCCCTCTGCTGTTGGTCCAACAGTCATACTCCTTTTCTCGTCACCATTTTTGTTGCTATCCCATGGACTTCATTTTCTGTACAGACTTCCTCAGAAGTGTGTTGTTTAAGGCCTTGCTGAAGTTCAGAGATATTGCATACACAGAACTCCCCCTAAACATCTCAGTAGGATCTAGTCATGGAAATTGATTAAGCTTCACTTGTAAGGAATCTACTCACTGAAATGGATTAAGCTGGACTGGCAAAGTAGTCATTTGCTGAAATGGATTAAGCTAGACAGGCAAAGGATCTACTCATTGAAATAGATTAAGCTGGAATGGCAAAGAAGCCACTCAATGAAATGGATTAAGATGAACTAGCAATACATCTGCCACAACAAAAGAAACAGCATGTTAAAGTTCCCCATAGATGTATTCCTTAATCTAACTTTCCCTGAGATGGAAAGGAGACTGAAAGACCTATAAGTGTGTTTGCATAGGTATTTTTATAATCCAAGCAGACTTCAAAGAATTTTTCATCAGGTAGATAGCAAATGTTGGAGGTGTGATGAGGAAGAAAGAGGTAATTGGGAACATGTTTTTTGGGCAGTGTAATGAGTTAATAGATATTAAAAATTCTATACAGAAAATTCTGTCAGAAATATTGGGGAAGCAAATGGCTATAACTGAGTTAATTTTTCTTTTAAGCTGTGACTCAGGATCTAAGTTGCTTAAACATAGCAAGGCCTTGTTAAGTTTAATTCTGTTGGTTGTCAAAAAAGCAATTACTAGAAAATGGAAATAAACATCTAAACCAATTGTATTTGAACTATCGAATATTGTAAAATAGATTATAGAACTGGAAGCGGGATCTTTAGAATAGGAAAGGATAAAGGACCAAAACAATGGGTGAAGGCAAAATGGTATACACAGCATACCTCGACCTAGACTAAGCACATGACACAATTACCCACTCAGGCATTGTAGAAAACTAAATAAACTGGGAACAAACCCCTATGACACCTACTGCATTGTCACCTGGCTCACAGATAGGAAGCAAATAATCAAAGTATGGGAAGTCACCTCCACAAAAAGACCGGTCACCAGTGGAGTCCCCCAGGGTTCTGTGTTGGGACTTCTCCTGGTTGGAATCTACTTTTCTGAAGTGAAAGCGAATACCAACGTATTCTGTCTGACTAAGTTTGCAGATGATTGATAGCTAGAAGCAGTCATTGAATCCTCAAATGACTTAGCCATCCTACAGAAACATTTGTCTCAAATAAATAACTGGTGCCAAAATCACGTGTTGAAACTAAAGGCCAGAAAATATATTATTGTATCCTTTGGGAAGTCCTCTACCCCAGAGAACTACCACATTGACAATACACCCCTAAGAGTTGACCCAGTTTGGGATTTGGAAACTTATGTGGACATTGACCTAATTTTTGACCAACATGTGGCCATTGTTATTATAAAGTCTTTCTATACTGCACAGCTCATAAAAAGGGGATTGTGTCTTGATCTATGGATGTCATTCTCCCCCTTTACTCATCCCTCATTAAGCCAGTCATTGAATATAATGCCCCCTTTGACATGTATCTGTCCAGCAACATGAAACAACTGGAACAACCACAGAGATACCTTACTAAAAGGATAAAAGGCCTAAACAACATGCCCTACATGGACTGACTCAAAGCCTTGTCACTATACTCGGTATCCTACAGACTACTGAGAGGTGACCTGTGTCTGGCATACAGGGCATCCTCTGACCCATTACTGATGGATTTACTGGACATCGACATGTCAGATATTATCAGAAGTACTCAGTCTAGGGATATAAGCCTCTTTTGCAATATCAACAGAATAGTTTGGAGGGACACGTATATCTCACATAGGATACCACTGCTATGGAACAAAGTTCATCCTTGTCCATATTCAAACACAGCTTAGATCTATGAATGGGAAACAGAATTATTTACCCCAGGTCTGCCCCCTATACTACTAATGGACAGAGGCAGCTCCTAAATGCTTTACATTCCATGCATAGATCCCATCAAATTATATATGGTATGATCTCAGGAAAAAAATGCACCACAGACTTGCAGCAACCACGGAACACAGTTTTAATGAATCCACAAAAACAATAAAATGATAATTAAAGCCGACTAAGCGTTTTCACCCTTCACATCATATAAGGCATCATCAGAGTAATGCACCATAGAGAAAAGCACCTTATATATACATATATATATATATATATATATATATATATATATATATATATATATACTAAAAGCGATCACATGACCAAGTAATTAAATTCAATTCCACCCCATACGTTAACCCATTAAAGCAACCTATCACAATAACACTTGCCAACTCCTATATTTTAAGTGAAATAATAAATTAAAACTTTTTTTTCAATTAAAGTGTTTATGTTTACATGTTTTTGAATTATTTATGTCACACAATCTATTACGCAATGCAGTATTTATTTATTGATGTTTATCATTTATATGTTATTGTTAACTTTCATTCATGGGGGGGGGGTCAGGAACAGCTCTGGCTTACCATAAATGTGACATCTAGCTGGAACATAAGATGTTGCCCAGTGGAGTTTGATCCAGATGAGCCTGTGCTCTCATGGTACTTAGCGCCAGTAAAGCTGTGGGCAATCCAGCATGCAGAGGCACACTTCCCCTTGGGGGACAGCAGTAACAGGCACAGAGGATCTGCTGAGAGGGAGGGTGATACTTCCATTGGTGAGAGAGTAAGCTACCTTCCAAGACCAGCAAGCCTGCCTATGGCCTACCACCTTGGCTATTGCAAGGAAATGGAAGCGCTGATTGCAATTGTTGGGTGAGAACAAATGGGCTTGTAGGGCTCTTGCCAAGTTTGGGAATGCTTGGCTGCCATGTTGCCAGAACAAATGGGCTGTAGGGCTCTTTCATAACCTGTGAATGCCTGTATTCCATGTCCTCAGTTCAAATGGGCTTGTAGGGCTCTCGTCCACTCTAGTTACGCCTGTCTCTCATATCCCCAGAACAAATTAAATGATTGGGTGTCAGCATACCTCTCAACTGTCCAAATTTCTGGTCCGTTTCTTATAAAATTGTGGTTTTCTGGCAAATCAATGGCAGGTCATTGAGGACTTCAGTCAGAAAATAATGGAAGTCACTTGAGTTTCAGATTTCATATCCTTCATAAAATTCATGCTAATGCAAAACCTGTTATTCTGTCAACTCTAAGTTTGTAAGAGCAATATTTAAAAAGTGTCCCTATTTTTGGGCCTTTGTTCCCCCATTGCTCTAAGAGGTTGAGAGGTATGGGTGTCAGTAGTGAAGCAATCAAGCAGGCCCTTTGGAGGGGGGTGCATTAAACAAAGCAGAAAAAAGGTTCACTGTAACTGGAGCTGACCATCTTTCTGTCACAAAATTTAAAGCTCATGATAGATTGGGTCAGCTGTAGTTACTTGTGTTATCAAATCTACTTTTAAAAGAATGCCCTGAAAGTGTACTTCAGTTAAAATATCCACAGCATCTGTGATTGTTTCTGTAGGATCATCTGAAAAGTAAGGTAATAGAGTTCATCAGCACTGCCAAGACTCTTAGAAACTCTGAGCTCTCTTGTCATCATATACTGACAAGCTTTGTTACCTGCCTCTGAATTCTTGTAGCTACCATAGTCGGTAAACTGTCATACTCACCAATAATGCCAACATTTATGGTCAATAATCAACTTAATGTTCAACTGTAGTGGTCTTGATAGAATTTCTTTTGTCCAAAAAAGTAAAACGAGTGTTTCCTTGTCAGTTTGACAATATTTTCTGTCAGTAAGTAAAGAGTTCTGAATGCATAATAAACTGGTCTTCCATCCCCTGAAGGCATGTCATGTTTAATTAGAGTTCCTATGCTATAAACTGAGGCATCGCAAGCAAATGATAGCGGTACTTCTTTATCATAACTTCATCACAGCATTTCTTTATATTTACTAAAAGTATTCTGCTCATCTCCACTGTTATGATACATTATATTTCAGCAACCTACAAAATGGTAATAACACCATATTTTGGTTATGCTTGATTGTTCACATCATTTATCAAGCCAAGAAATGCCATTAACTCCTTCAGAGATATGGGAGTGCCACATGAATAGCTTTCTCTTTATCAATAAAACAGCATATCCCTTTACGACCTGGAATATGCCCCAGATATTCATTCTGAGATATGCCAAACTCACATTTTGATTTTCTTGGTCCATTGCTCTACAGTTGTTGTAACAATTTATTGAGACATTGCTTTTGTCTCTTCAGTAATCAGCAACTCATCCAAGTACACAAATATATTCAAATACTTGAAAAAGTTCATGTTATTCTTCCAGCGTGTGGTGTAGAGCACAAAGTGAATGATAATCTGCTATAAATAACAACCCTCTGTCACTGCATACTGTTTACAATCAATATCAAGTAATACTTGCTGATAAATATTGGATAAATGTCATTTTTAAAACACAGCTCAATGACCTAACATAGCCATCACCTTTTCCACTCACAGAAGACATTATATGTCTCAGTCCATTGCAGCATTATTAATCGTCACTTTACCATCCATTGCTGTTGATCTGTAGCTGACTCCTATAGGGATCGCTTGAACAGCCATCACCATTGAAAGGGTTTACTAGGCAGCTTTTTCTTTCATATCACACATGCACCCCAAATACACACCTGCAGACAATTTAGAATTAGCACTCCACCTACTGTATTGTCTATGTGATGTGGCAAGAGCTACAGTCCACAGAGCAAACCTTATGAACACAGACAGGACATGTAGACTCCTCAGCCAAGAATTGAACTGGAAAACTTCTGCTCACTGTGCCAAACAATGGCGATTTACCCTCACTACAAATGCATATACCATTATCTTCTTTTGTATCAGCAAGTCAGAGCTGCTCATTTTGCCATGTTTTACAAGACTAAAAGTGCCTTCCATCTCAAGATTTTTAATCTCCTTCTCTGTTGTTTCCCTTGCTGCAAATGGTGTCTACTTTTGCAAAACTTTGACACAACAATGGATTTACTAAACTGGTGGCTTTAACATCATGTGGCATTCCAAGTCCCTCATGAAATACCTCATCCTGCAGATAAATCACTTCATGTACCAATGGAAAGTCCTGAATCACATTTTGTCTCACAAACATATTGAGTTTATTGTTTATCATTGATTTGTATGGCAGCATGCTAAATATGTGATGAGTCCATACTCTCAACTTATAGATTTTCACAGAATGTCCAGATTTTTGCTTCATATTTTGGTCTATTTCTCATAAAATTGTGGTTTTCTGGAAAATCATTGGTAAATCATTGAGGGTTGAAGTCAGAAAAATGATGACAGACATTTCAGTTTCAGACTTCATACCTTTCAAAAAATTAATGCTAATGCAAAACCTGTTATTCTATCAAATTTCTAAGTTTGCAAGAGCAATATTTAAAAAGTGTCCTTATTTTGGGGCCTTTGTCCCCTTATTCTTTATGGCTTTGTCCAGATTTCATGCTCTAAGAGGTTGAGAGGTATGGTGAGGACACTACTTATGAACCTTAGAACTGAAATATGAAAGGGGAAATGTATAGTAAATCCAACACTGCAATGATTTAAGAGTATTCTCCTTTACCCAAGGTACAACCATTTTGTATTAGTATATATAAGCATGAGGGTTGTTGGGTGGTACAAATGTGAGATATATAATTTTCTGTTTTTTTCTGGTCAAGTTAAAGCTGACTTTTTTTAAAAGTGTTAAAACTCACATTAAAGGTTCATAGGTATTAATGAGTCACACAATTATCAACAGAGATCCAATTTCTGAAACAAGTTCTTCCCACACAAAGTTGATCCTCAATTTTTTCACAAGTAAAGGTAGCACTCTTTATTGTTCAGAGCTTCATAGTCTATTGTAGCCGTTATTTCACCCACTGCAGTCACATTCTCAGCCTTGTATAGTTTAAGCATCACAACAGTATCTATGGGCATTTCCTAGGAACAGTGCATGTCACACTCATTCATATCTAATGCATACTACTGCTCCTGTATCTATCTCCATTTCCATAGTTTATCATTTATACTAAATACAGACTCAGTTCCTTCTAGTTCTAAGAACATGATTATCTTTCTTTTTTTAGAACCCGATCACATTTTTTGTGTATATTATAGATATATATATTAGTATTTTTGCCAAGAACAGCATGTTTTTTCTTGTCTTATGACTTGTGACATGTTGATTTTATCTGCCCATTTGTTCTATGATTCAGGTATTTAGCCTCTTAATAGTTATATATTATCCAAGGGTGCTCAGCACCAATGACAGACAGAATTATCTAACCAAAGGTGTTGTATACTTGGCCAGCTGCACTGTTTGTCCTGCACTTTATATTGGTAAAACAGAGCATGCCTTGAAGAATCAACATTCTGAGCATGTGTATACCATTAAAAAGGCGATTAACACCAATGCACTTAGTAAACATACCAAGAGTTATGTGAATTTAAAAAAAAAAATTGTATTTGAAAATGTTGTTCCCAGTGAAATAGGATGGTGCTGGGAGTATATGCTTCCCAAAAACTCATCCTAAATGACTGAGTGTATTTCTATTAACTGTTTTGTGATTAAGGGCAGCTGAACTTTAAACTGATTTTTTATTTTATTTCAATGCAATATATTTTTGATGATTGTTTTAAATATTTATGAAATTTAAATGCTGATGTTTTAACTAAATAATTGAGTTTATACATTTTTATGCTGTGAATTAATGTTTTATCATAACTTGTTTAGGACTGGGCACTTAATATCATGTGATTTTTCACTATGTGATTATTTAAATGGGTTCTTCACTGTAGTATTTGTTCTAATGATGCTCTGTTTGAACAAAACCAGTAAATGAATACCTACTAAAGTGTTATTTCTTGCTGAGGTTGTATTCTGGGGGTGTTTATTATTTTTTTGCAGTTCTGCTTTTGTGCTGTGATATTTTTATTTGATTCTTGTATAATATAGAAATTTGGTGTTAGTACGCTTGACAAAACAGTGCTTAAACAATTCCAGCTCACTAATAAAGACTAGAATCATCTGTTTTATTCTAATATGGAATAAGAGACACTATTCTTTCCACATTTGATGTGGAAGAGTAAAGACAGATTAACTTCAGTGTCCATTGCGAGGTTCCACATCTTCTGCCCCTTCACCACTATTAACATACATTGTTTGCAATAGATCATTAGCTACAGGAAAGGTTAAAATGAACACAGAGTGCATGCATTAACCACTGCAACCAGATGGTGATACATTTATTAAGGACTAAGCATGGCACCCTGGTATCTGCTCTGTACTGCAATGTCCACCGTGCACTGGAGTAACTTGTCAGGTGTGAAGCAGCTGAGATGAAAAACAACAAATCAGAGGTCATAGTTCTCCCACAAAAAAGAGAGGACAGCTCTCTGCATGTGGGGAAGGAGGTATCTAAAGTGCATGACTAAGTATTTTGGCTTACGGTCAGTTGCATGTGTCACATTCTCAGTTCACAGTTGTGCAGCCACAGCAACTGGAGATGCCATTTGGTCACATGCTCAAAATGTTTTGTGTAATGGATGAGTTAATCTTGTAGTCACCCAGTGAAATTTTATAACATGGTTTATTGTCTGCTGGTGATCATTCTGTCTTCAAGGTGCAGCAATCTCCGAGTGAGAATAAAGAATGGCGGGTGAATGGGAGAGGACTCCAGGTAAAAAAGCATTTTAATGTTTTTTTTTTTTATTTTTGATTGATTGGTTCAGAATTTGACAAGCTTGAGTGCATGCTTTTGAACATTTGTATACTTGAGCTGTCCTTAATGAGGAACTATTCTGAGAAGTTTTGATACCAGTTCAAAGGTTTTGAAGAATCATAGAGAATTCATATACCTTGGGGTTTTGCTGACAACTGAAGGTAGAGGGGATCAGAAGACTGACCAGTAGCTGGATGTAGTGGCAACAGAACTGCAAGTGTCTTACTGGACTACAGTGCTGATGTGAGAACTGAGTCACAGGACAAAGCTTTAAATTTGGCTCCCTACTGAAATGTTGGCAATCTAAATAACAACTGCTCACATGCCAAAAAAAGTCTGCAAATTCCGGGGAAGAGCTAATCTCAAACTTTGCTTTTCTCCTTTAAACTTATTTTTTGAATGGGAGCAAGCCCTCCTGCCCCTCTGATGTGGGGGCAGACCTCCCACACCCATCACACTAATATATACCAACTATGAGATCACCGTATCTCAGAGAAAAGTGAATATTCTGGGAAATGTCTATCCCAGACATGGTATAAATGTCTGTTTTTCAGGCCATTCAGTCTGCATGTTTCAGGTCTCTCTCTGGTGGGTCCTGACAGTTCAAATGGTTACCTCTAAATTTACTGATCAGTGTCTACATCCTTGCCTTAGTCGTGAATTTTGGGCAGTGACTAAAATAATGATATCATGGATACAAGGGTGACTGCACAGTCTGCCAAATCCGCTAAAATGACAGATCATGTTAGTGAATATTGCTAACTTCTGACAAAGCTCTGTGACCTCAGTAGATCACTGTACTGGGGAAAACCCCATACATGATGATTGTGAGGTTTTGCCACACATTTCATCCATAGCCACTATGTTATTTTTTTTATTTCACACACACAGTGTAACAAGATGCGAGACAACATACCATATCTGGGTCCAAATGGCAGAAATGAAGTTGCTTCATATGGTAATTGGGTTTACACCTTTTGATAGAATGGGGAGCTGAGCAATCCAGAAGGGTCCTGAAATATACCCACTGCTTCTCTGGATTGACAAGAGTCACTAGAAATGGTCTGGACACTTTGTAAAGTATGGCCCCTGGTCACCTTGCAATGGATGTGTACCAGCCATAGCCCACTGGTAGTTCATCCCGTAACAAACCTGGGACATGAAGGCATTATGTCTTTCAGCTTGTCTGAGTTTATCTGGAGATCTCACAGAGAGAGCTGGAGAGTGCTCCTGGGAACAATGATGTCTTCTTAGCCTGATGATCTTCACCAGGACAAGCAGTTAGAAAATAGATGGATGGATTGATTTCCTTTGTTAGGAATTTTTGGTCTTTTCTTACCGATTTATATGTTTAATTTTGAAGCGGAATATGGCAATATTATATAAAATGACAAGACAGCTTAATGAACTTTATCACAGAACTACTATATTTTTGTTTCAGCTAGGCATGGCTTTATGTATCATATAGATATCTCCATAAGCTTTTTGGTCAATATGACTACATTTTGATCAGTTAAGTTTATTATGCAGTACTGTTTCTAAATCTTTAGTGTTACAGTCTATTATTACTGGTTCTCCAACTATCTTGAACTTAGAATCAACAACTTTTTTTTCAGAATTTGATAGTGCTGCATTTCTGAGTGCTCAAATATAATTCAGAGTAGTTACACCAAGTACATATTTTATCTAACACTTCCTGTAGCAGTTCTGCATTTAGGGAAGATGTAATCATATTACAAAGTTTCCACTTGTCAGCATACTAAGTGATAGAAAGTTCTAGCCATATATTTAGGTAAATAAAATCTTTCAATAACAGAGGACTCAGAAAAGTGTCCTGTGGGACACTGCTGGAAAGTTTCACAGGGTTCAACAGCAAACATCCCACAATGGATTTTGCATTCTAGATTTTAAACATTGTTTGACCAATTGAGTAATGCAGCTGTTTACATTTAGCATTCTAAGCTTTTCAACAATACTTTAATGTATAAGTACCTTCAGTTATTGCTGCTTTAACCTTCTAAAAGAACAACAGGCTTAAAAAGACATGCTGTACAACTAACCACTTAGTACTGATTAAGGAATGATATCACATCCATACAGCTATCCATAACCCCCTTTTTTTCACAGGTTTCCACATGGGGTTGAGTGATATATCTCTTGTATTTCTTTATATTAGTTATATTGTTATTCTTAGCCTTCCTACTGAAATGTCGAAATTTCCAATACTGAGTACCAAAATGATGGAAAAAAGACAGAAAATACTGAACATCTGTCTTCTTTTTTAAACTTGTTTTTTGCAGTGCGGCAAACCTCTCTGCACCCTTGATATTGGGCAGCAAGCCCCCACACCCACAAACTTACACACACACATATATATATATATATATATATATATATATATATATATATATATATATATATGCACATGGACAATAAGATTGCCATATCTCAGAGAAAAGGAAATATTCTAAGAAATGGCAGCCTTGGACTTACCAGATGTAAGTCACGATTTTCAGTCATTTGTTATGAGTCCTGACATTACAAATAGTTTCAATATTCTTATCTTTACTTGCCACAACCATAGAATCTTGGGATTATAAGAGGTTACCAGGCTATCCACCCAGAGGTCATTTCAAGCCTAACTGTTTCGTCCCAATGTAATACCATAGATAATCTAGTCAATACCCATGATTGTATTTAGTAATGACTGCCCATGTCCAGTTGGGTTGTGTGTACCATCCCTGGTAAGAATTTATGGTGCCCTATCCACTCATCCAGGTTCTTTTTGAACACTGTCACAGAGGTGCTCTGTTTGACATGAACTGGCAGCCTATTCCAAAGATGGGTCATCGCTGGGAGACAAATATGTCCCTCCAGCACATCCTATTCAAGTTGCAGGCCATATTTAGGTCCCTGGAATGGGTAACTCTAGTCCCGATTTATTTATGGATGTGCAGCAAATTCATTAGGTGTGGGTCAGAGATTGCACTGTAAGCCAGGTATAAGTCTCCCCTAAGTCTGTAAGATACTGACTATAGTGACAGAGACTTTAGTTGGTCTGCATAAGGCTTGTGCTAGAGTCCTCGATCTTAATTAGAAACCTGTGAGGTCTCTCCACTTGCTGCAGGTGATTTGTATAATACATGCTGAAAGGGGCTATATACTTGATTATGGGCTAGATTAGTGATGGGAAAAGATGGGTTATAACCTCCTTCACTGTACAGGTGATGCCTTTGCTAATCAAGTGTGCTATGTAGAAAGCCTTCCATACGATAGTAGACACATGGTGGTCAAAGTTAAGGTATCAGTCTACTTGTGATCTCAGATCTCTTAGCACTTTGTAGGTACATAGGGTATTGTTTTTAATTTGATAGTGTGAAGGGACATTGTTTTGACCAAAGGGAATGATGATCCATTTCTTTGGATTCAGTTTGAGACCATGGCTACGGCACCAATCATTGGTCTATGTAAGACCCTCCTGAAGTATACTGACATAATTTGGGGATTCAGTAATTGCACCCAGTTTGCAGTTGTTGCAAACTTGGTCAGGCACAGCTCCTTAGTTTTGGCCTGAACCTTTGAGAAGAATATACCACACAGTAGGAGGACCAGCACTGACCTTTGTGGCACCCTGCTGGTGACAGGTCTGCTGGTTGAGGTAGAGTCACTCACTTTGACAGTGTGTGACTGGTTTGTGAGCCAGTTGGCAACACATCTTACAACAAAGGGGTTTACATTCAGTTTACTAAGTTTGTTAGTAATGCCTAAGTGTGGAATTGTGTGAAAGGCCTTTGCCAAGTTGAGGTATGTTGTGTGTACAGATTTGCCCTCGTCAATGGCCCTGGTCACATTTTCAAAGAAATTCACCAGGTTTAATAGGCAGGATCTGCCCTTGACAAAGCCGAATTGGGTCAGATCTCAGGTATGAAAGTCACCTATGTCTTTATTTATGAGGTCTTAGACTTATCGGACTATAATTTTCATGACAAAAGTGACACTCCCTCAGAGTACAGGGGGAGCTGTAGCTTACCATCACAGATCAGGAATGTATTCTGTTGCATACATTTGAAAAATGAATACAAGCACTGTCAAATAACTACCAAATGAATGTCAGCAGTGCCAAATAACTACTAAATAAATGCCAACAGTGCCAAGTAATGACATGAATACCAGCAGTTTCAAATGACATCTACTGAATGAATGCCAGCACTGCAAAATAGAAAACTACTGAATGAATTCCAGAATGCCAAATAATTTCTGAATGAATACCAGCACTGCCAAATAACAACCACTGAATGAATGCCAGCACTGCCAAATAACAACCACTGAAAGAATGCCAGCAATTTCAAATAACCACTGAGTGAATTTCAGCACTGCCACATAATCACTGAATGAATGCCAGCACTGCCAAATAACCACTAAATGAATGTCAGCACTGCTAAATGACAGCTACTGAATGAGTGCCATCATTTTCAAAAAACAAATACTGAATGAGGGCTAGCAGTGCCAAATAACAACTACTGAATGAATACCCCTCACTATATTACCAATGCTCCACCTCCATCTTATCTGCATTGCCAGTCACACCCCTAACAGCATGCCCCTTCACCCTGTTCTGCTTATATGTCTACAAATAAAAGTGAATTACCACAATTTTCAGAATATATTTTTCTTTTCTCCCCTCATCTCTATAAATATATGTTGTATATGTGTATATATAGGGTCTATATTATATTCTTGAAAGCCGACAATGTCGAATCTGACATTGTCGACATGAGAATATCGAACGATCAGAATCTCGAGCGTGTAAACAGAAATCTCCGTAAGGGGAGATTTCTATTTACTGCAATGTAGTCCGGTCTCGGAATTGGTATATTTAAGGAACGGGGGTGTAGGGAGGCTTGCCCCCCTGCTTAAACCCATTAGGGTGCTTTTTCTTTTTTTTTTTTTTTTTGTCTTTTTATAAGGTCGATGTTTGAAGACATCGACCATATGGTGTCAACCATATGTTGTTCAATGTTTTCAAACGTCAATCTTATAATATAGATTGTGTGTGTGTGTGTGTGTGTGTGTGTGTGTGTGTGTGTGTGTGTGTATATATATATATATATATATATATATATACATGTATATATACACACACACACATATATATATATATATATATATATATACACACACACACACACACACACACACACACACACACACACACACAAGTGTACATATAGCTATAATGTATGGCTCTGAATACATTATGCTTATTTGCACACATAGAAAAGTGAATCACCATGTTATGTGACAGACTCTGGGGGGTATTCAAAAAAGAATAAAGCTGTGTAAAATGCTCCTTACTGAGATGTCATAGTTATTTTAACCCTTCCTAATGTGACTGATTATGGCTAGATGTGCCTTCAAACTAAATGCTTTCGCACTTAAGTATAAAAATATTTAATTTGAAGGCACATCTACTCACTGTCCATGATGATATTAAAATTTAAAAAATTTTTTTTTAAATTTCCAGTTGCATTAAGTAGCACTTGCCACATCAATATAAATTTATGAATCTGCCCCTAGGTTTTCTTTCTTTTTTTTGGCTGTGTGTGTGTGTGTGTGTGTTAGGGTTGCCAACCATCTGGAATTCTTCTGGACTATCTGGAATTAAGGGACACTGTCTAAAAACTGGAGACTGCCTTTTCCAGACAGCTTATTGTCCAGAAAACGTAAAATCAATTATCAACAGGAGAGCCCCTGAGCAGCCAAGTGCTCTGAATTCTGCAGAATGCTCCGCATTTAACATCGACTTAGTCCACTGTTGAACAGTGTGCTTGAAATTCTAAATTATAGCTCTAAGAACCTAAGTGTGTGAGAGTATATGAGTGTATAAGAGTGAGAGCTCGATCACATTATTTTACACTCTCTAAGCAGCTGTTTAGCAAGTCTGAAAAATAAATAAAACAGAAACGTAAGCGTGAGTGTGTGCATGTCTGTTTATGTTTCTGTCTGCATGAGTGAATGGATGCGTGTATGAAAGCAGAAGAGACTTTGTGTCTTAGAAACAGTGAAAAGTGAGAACAAGCAAGCGATCCCATGGCAGTAGTTAAGTGGTTTGCGCATACCTCTCAACCTCTTACAGTAAGAAATCTGGACAAAGCTATACATAATGAGGGACAAAGAACCAAAAATAGAGACACTTTTTAAATAGTGCTCTTACAAACTTAGAAAGTAGATAGAAAAACAGGTTTTGGATTAGCATGAATTTTCTGCACTGTATTGTCTGAAACTCAAATGTCTGTCTATTTTCTGACTACAGCTCTCAATGATTTGCCAGAAAACCACAATTTTATGAGAAACAGACCAAAATATGAGGCAAAAATCTGTACAGTTGAGAGGTACGGGTTTGTGTACCTCTCCTCTTAGCTCAAGGTATCTGGATGAGCCTAAAATTTACAGGAGACAAAGGCTCAAAACAGGAGCATATTTGAAATTATTTATATTCTGAAGTGTGTATAAATATGTGTGTGTGTGTGTACATATAAAGAGATGAAGAGGCAGAGAGACACAGTATCTCTCACATACACTGAAACTCAGATGAGCACATACAACCACACACACACATATATATATATATATATATATATATCTGTGCGCGCGCACACACACATATATATATATATCTATATATATATATATATATATATATAATTTTCTGAAGCAAAGAAATGTGAGTGTATGTATGTATGTATATATATATATATATATATATATATATATATATATATATATATATATATATATATATGTGTATGGGTCTACTGCTTTTCATCGAATACCATGTATTTGAAAAAGAGCAGTAGACCACTCAGTTACGTGAAAGTGCACTTATTCGAAAGTGCACTTTCGCGAACTCAGCTTCTACGAACGGATCGCACCACAGTGGAGGACAGCAAGAAAACATGCTATGTCCTCCACTGTGGTGCAGTAGCTACGGACCTTAGGGTTAGGGCACGGGTCATGGTAAGAGGATAGCCCTACTAGCTATCCCCTTACCATGACCAGCGCCCTAACCCTAAGGTCCGTGACTACCGCACCACAGTGGAGGACAGGCTATCCTCCACTGTGGTGCGGTAGTCATGGACCTTAGGGTTAGGGTGCGGGTCATGGTAAGGGGATAGCCCTACTAGCTATCCCCTTACCATGACCCGCACCGTAACCCTAAGGTCCGTAACTACTGCGCTAAAATCAGTAGTAGCCCATTCGCTGAAGCGGGTTTCTCGAAAGTGCACTTTCGATTAAGTGCACTTTCGTGTAACCCAGGGTCTACTGTGTGAGTTTGAAGAAGTGTATTTTCGAACTTATACAGTAGACCCATAGATATATATATATATATATATATATATATATATTTACGTATATATTATGTATTTTATTTTACATTTGGTTACTGGAAAAGTCCGACTGGACACAAGTCTTTTTTCAGTGGTCCGGGGAGAAATGCTCCATATATAACAAAAGCTAATAAAGTACAATTTCACAGGTGCAAAAGCATCACACTTTACATTTAACATCAAATACAATTAAGATAATAATATTTTAAAGTAACAACACCTATGTTTAAGATGAAATAAGATATATTATACAGGCAGAAGGATGAACCACAAAGGGCAATACAGTTAAAGAGCATCTAGTAAGAAATAGTATTTTAGTATAATAAAGTACAGTCCATGTGGTTATACTTAGAGCAAGGATTAATTGTTGAAAGGAAGCTAGAGGTATGAAGAAGTAGACTTGCAAGATGATGAAAGGTTTACTACCTGGCAGTAGGGGAGGGGAGGATACCGTGAGTGAGAAGAGCAAGATGGAGATAGACTAGCCTGGTGAGTCACAGTTGCAAATCCAGTTTGCTTGCAAGTATGTTTTTAGAGATTTTTTAAACTGGGTTAAGGAAGTTCTGGCAGTTATATTAATGGGCAGAGTTTTCCATTTTTTAGCTATAAAATTAGAATAGAGGGGAGTTCTGACAGAGTTGCTGGGTTTAGTGACCAGAAGGACAGGTTTGTTATTGGAGGATAGTACCCTAGTAGTGGAGTAAGGGTGTATTAGGTTTTGTAATGCTGGGGCTTTTTTGGGGTGATAAAGTATTTTATGGGTTAGTATAAGCTGGTTGTAAAGGAGAAGATATGCTAGTTCTAGCTAGTTGAGTTTTTTAAGGACTGAGCAGTGGTGTGTGAGGTGTAAGCTACTGGAGGCAAATTTTGCTATTTTGTTATAGCAGGCATCAGGTTTGGTTATATCTGATTTTCTAAGATTGGTGAGGATGGGGGAGGCATATAGAAGTGCGGATAGGATATGTGTTTGTGCAAATTTTGCCCTGGTATTGTTTGTAAGGAATCGTTTATTTCTATATAGTCCCCCTAGTTTTTTATGTACTTTCTTAATGGTGAGTGAAATGCGAGTGTCAGATTTTATGTTGCAGTCAATCTCAACTCCAAGGAGTTTGGTGTGAGTGACAGGAGCGATAGTAGTATTATTGTTAGATGCGATTGTAAATGAGGATGAAGGCATGGTGAAGATAGTTGGCTGGAATATGAGAAGTTTGGTTTTATTAGGATTTAGTATTAGTTGAGAGTTAGTAAGCCATTCTTCTACAGAAAGGAAGGAGGCCTGTGTTTTTAGTTGCAGTTCATGGAGTGAAGGAGAGGAACAGATTAGTGTTGAGTCATCTGCGTACTGGATGACTGAAGCATGCAGAATAGTGGTGTGGAGGTCGTTAGTGAAGATAGAGAAAAGTAAAAAGGATCAAGAATAGAGGAGAGAGTTCTTGCCTCCATTGCACTGCCTGTTGCCTATTTGTTAAATAATTTTGAAACCAGGTAATGGTGACTTTGCTAAAATTCAGTTCTCAGAGGGATTTAATGAGTTTGTTGTGGCTGACCATATCAAATGCGTTAGAGATGTCAAGAAAGATAGCGGAGACAAAGTTGCCTTGTTTCTGTGGTTGTTCACTGTATGAGTGAATGACATAAAGGCTGGTGTGGTGCTGTGGTAGGGCCTGAAGCCATGCTGAGTATTAGTGAGAAGGTTGTGGGTATAAAGGTAATCCATAATTTGTGTGTGAATACACCTCTCCAGTATTTTGGGCAGAGGTGAGAGTATTGCTATAGTTTCATAGTTGGTTAACTCTTTTGAGTTACCCCCTTTGTGAAGTGGGATAATTTGAGAAACATTCCAGATCTCTGGGACTAGGTTTTCCTATACTGAACCATTGATAAGAATGGCTATAGGGTATGGAATGGTGTCGGCAGCAATTTTTAAAAATTCAGCTTACAGTTTGTCAGTGGCTAAAGTGGTAGGTTTTAGTTTCTTAAGGAGATTTTTAATCTTATCAGTAGGGACAGGATGGAAGGTAAAGTCATTCCTTTTAACATGGCAATCACATGGTAGTTGGAGGATGGACAGTGTTGAGAGCTAGCAAGTGCAAGAATGGGGTCAGTGAAGAATTTGTTAAAATTAATAGAAACATTAAGTGAGGTATCTGTTATGGTTGGGAGGGGGTACCTGATTTTCCAGGGTAGAGAAGGATGTTAATTGACGACCATGATTTTTTGGGATTGTTTTGGTATCTGGTTTGAATAGTATGGTAGTAGCTAGTTTTATCTATTTTGACAAATTTCTTTGCTTTGTTATGGAGTTGAAGAAATGCTTGTTTGTCTGTAAGTGATCCAGTTTTGTGCCAAAGGGCCTAGGCTTTATCTCTGGATTTCAGCAGAGATCTAGTGACTTTGCTCATCCAGGGGGGCATAGTTAGATTTAATTCTGAGGGTCTGAGGGGGGCCTGGGAGTTTAGGACATCTAAGAAGGCGGAGTTGAAGTATTGATCAGTTTCATTTAGTTTAAGGTACTTGAGAGGATTCCAGTTACAGGCTTTGAGAGTATTAATAAAGCTAGTTGGATTGATTTTTTTGTTTCTGATTGCCTGGAAATAGGTAGGGCAGCTGCGGTGGTGCAGCGGTTAGCATTGCTGCCTCACAGCAAGAGGTTTTCTGGTTCGATCCTCGGCTGTGGTGCCTTCTGTGCTGAGTCTGCATGTCCTCCCTGTGGTCGCGTGGGTTTCCTCTGGGTGCTCCGGTTTCCTCCCACATCCCAAAGACATGCTGTAGGTGGATTGGACACTCTAAATTGGCCCTAGGAGTGAGTGTGTGCGTGTGTGTGCCTTCTGTGGAAGGTTGGGTGCTGGGCTGGCAACACGACACTGTAAAACTCCACTACCAATCATGAGCAGACGGGTGATCCACTGTAGCGACCCCCAACCAGGAAAAAGCCAAAAGAAGATGGTCTGGAAATAGGTGGACTTTTCCTTATATGTACAATGTCTTATTATAACTCTGGGTAAATGGTCAATCAGGTTGTCAGGGAAGCAGCCTGAGTGACAGATAAAAGTTGGTCTGTTTGTCAGAATCCAGTCAAGCATTGACTGTCTCTTGGTTGATTTGTCAGTTCTAGTGGGAGATTGGATGAGCTGGGAAATAAGCAATCAGGCCCATTCTAATATATATATATACACACACACACATATATATATATATATATATATATATATATATATAGGGTCTATGTTAAATGTTCGAACATCCAAAATGTCAAACATTACACGGTCTAAACCAAATGTTCGACATTTGGATGTTCGAGCATAAAATAAAATAATATAAAATACAGAAAAAAACACTTTAACAGTGTAGGCAGGGGGGCAAGACCCCCTGCGCCCCCACACCCCCCCTACTTAAATATACCAACTCCGAGACTGCACTTCATTGCAGAAAAGGGAAATTCTCCCTATCTGCACCATATGGTACCATTGAAAGTCTATCTTCGAGCACTCAAAATTTCGAACGTTTGGTCTCGACCATGTAACGTTTGAAATTTTGAGCGTTCGAAGGTTTGACAGGTACCCTACATATATATATATATATATATATATATATATATCTGTGTGTGTGTGTGTATACATACAAACACACACACACATACAATACCTGAGAGAGCATAGTTTTGCAGATGTGTACATGCAACAGATAAGTGTGTTGAAGTGTTTGATAAATGACTGTATGTAATGGCAGAAAACTGTGGGTTGCCATAGCACTACAATGAACAAATAAGGGACAGGATTGTGATTTGGGTGGATGCTCAAAAGTTAGACTTTGAAGTTAACCTAACTTTAGAAAAGGCAATACAGATAGTCATGGAGGTTATGTATTTTGCATCTTGAGTACCAAAAATTACACGCATTTTGCTTTCATGTACATGTCCAGAATTTTGGAAATAAAAAGTTGGCAACCCTAGTGTGTGTGTGTGTGTGTGTGTGTGTGTGTGTGTGTAATATGTAAGCAAAATCAGCAAGCACAGTACTAGGGCATTAGATGCATTGTTAGTGTCACGATTCACAAATGTATCTGACATGAATGCTCTTTGTTGCATCTTCCCAGAAACCTGATAGTTCATCCGGTGCTTGGAGAGTACAGGCATTTTGCCCTTATCAGATCTAGTGTACACCATTAATTATTACAAAAGTTACAGCTGGGTTATTTTTGGATTCTCACCCTCTGTGATATTTTTCCCCGTTATATAGTTTATTAATTCTATAACTAAACCACATGGGACTTTATCTTTAATTTTGCATTTATATTTGCATTATGAGCAGTTGTGATTTTGATGTTCTACATTTCTGAAAATGTCACTGTAGTCTTATCACCTGTTCTGATGGTATTATCAAGAGGAGTTTCCTGAACTGTTTTTAAACATCCTCACTGCATGTTCAGTTTTTTTATTTCCTAATGATGCTTGAATGGCATATTTACATTTATTCTGTGTGGGGACTTTAAACGCTCCCAAAGTTTCTCATGAAAATGGGCAATCGTCTTAGTGGGGCCAGCAAGATAACACATTTTAAGTAGTAAAAAGATAGACATATAGACAGACTCGATGCACATACAGTCAAACTGACACATAGATAGACAGATAAATATTTTCTTGCATTAATGTATACGTACATAAGCACATTCCCTGTTGTTAGTGACTATCAGTGTTGTTTCATGTTTCAGCTTGTCTTCCATATATGTGCTAAAAAGGGAACCTTTTAAATAAACATTCTTAGTTACTGGTACACTCCAAATTATTTTGGTGGAGGGACATCACAGAGCTCTCAAAAGAGATGAAGGCCTGTTTCCACTTCAAGAAGCCATTGACCAGATTCTCAGTAAAAAAGAAGCAATACATTCCACTAGCAAAGGTGGTATGCAGGTAAACAACAGGAAGCAAAATAAAATTAATCCTGTACCACCACCATGAATATAGCGGTTAAAAACACTTTATTGACCAAGTAATGTAAATCATTGCTGGATCATAAAACAAAATTCTTCTTCTTCTTCTTTCAGCTTTTCCCGGTTAGGGGTCGCCACAGCAGATCACATTGTCTGCTCATGATTGGCAGTGGAGTTTTACGGTGTAGAGCTGCCAGCCCGGCGCCCAACCTTTTACAGAAGGCACACACATGCACACGCTCACACCTAGGGCCAATTTAATGTGCCTAATCAACCTACAGCATGTCTTTGGCATGTGGGAGGAAACCAGAGCACCTGGAGGAAACCCACGCGACCACAGGGAGGACATGCAGACTCTGCACAGAAGACACCCCAGCCAAGGATCGAACCGAAGGACCTCTTGCTGTGAGGCAGCAATGCTAACCGCTGTACCACCATGGCCGCCCACCATAAAACAAAATTATTCATCCCTTTTTCAAACTATAAGTGCTTTCGATAATTCTTCTTCAGATCGTAAAGGAAACCGGGACTTAGCTTGGTTATATAAGAGACATTATTATCCTATCAGAAACCACAAATTGGGACATCGCCCTCCTTCTTGTTGTAAGCTCTTAACCAATCTAAAATCTGAGTGTGACACACCTCCTTCTCAACCAATAGTTGGTAGTCTCATTTTTAAAATTGGCCTCAATGGTATTATGGCATTAAGGCCTGGTGGACGATCAGCACGTAGGTTGATTATCCATTTTATCTCATTTTTTTTTCTGTCCGGTTGACAATATCACCATGTTTCTTCCCTACATATGTGGTTTCAATCACTTTAAAATTAAAAGAATGTGTAGGAAACTGGAGAATATGAGCAGCTAGAGCATTATGTACATCCTTTGCACATCTATCACGAATATGCCTCTGCACTCTAAGTTTGAATGCTTGGTCGGTTTTACCGACATAAAATGCTGGACACAGTATACAGGTTGCTAAATAAACCACATGCTGAGTATTGCAGGTAGCTCTACAGGAGAATCTGTATTCAATGCCTGAAATTGGATAACAAAAGGAATTTCTAGTCCCTGTATAAGCACAAATTGTGCATTTTCCACATGCCAAAGTCCCTTTTTCTCCCTCTATATGAGGTCTAGTAAAACCATCTTTGAGACATAATAACCTTTTGAGATTTTTCTTGTTTCTGTATGTAAACCTTGGTGTATCTCCCACTATTTCTCGCAACTTTTCATCTTGTGTTAGAATGGGCCAATACTTCCTAATAGTGTCACACAAGTGACTATTATCTGCCGTATAGGTAAGCATGAGTCTGGTTACATTATTTCCTTTAGGTTCATTTACTAGTTGTTCCACTCCCACTGACCTTTTCTTATAATAGAGTCTTCCGTTTGTCTTCCTTAGTTGTTGAATATCATTCTTATTTATATATACATCCTGATCAGCGTATCCTCTAAGTTGTAAATGATTATATAATTTCTCAATTTCTCTGTCAAACACCACATCTTGCGTACATAATCTTGAGATCTGAGTAGTCTCATTACGCATGATATTCTTGGATGCATACTACTTTTGTGGAGCTAATGATTTATCCAAGTATCCTTCCTGTAAATTGTTGTATCCAAGTGACCATCTCTTCTCAAGATAATGTGTGTGTCTAGAAATTCTGTATCTGTTTTGGACAAATGACCAGAAAAAACAAGGAAGCTAGTAGTCTGATTCATATATTCTTGAAACAAGGAGAGTTCATCTTCCTCACCTTCCCATAACAGGAAGAGGTCATTTACAATGAGTCGATAGTATTTATAGGTTCATAGGTTCATAGATTAGTACTAAGCTAACTGCCCTTGTGAGCCATTTTAAGCTTAGCCAGTTATCCCTTTTGAGACTCAAACCCTGCACCTTGTGTTTGTAAGGCAAACACCTTAACCATTAGGCCACCCTCCATGGATTAATCAGATTAAGCACATTACTCATCTCCCATTCTGACAATACCAGATTCGAATAACTATTGGCACAGGGGATGCCCATGGCTACCCCCATCTCTGCCAATAGATATCATCACCATAAACAAAGACATTCATCTACAAGATCAGCTCTAACAATGAACACAACTGCTTCACCTTCATTCCTGAGATTTCTCGAGTCACAACTAATCTGATGGCATCAATCCCATAATCATTAGGAATAGAAGTAAATAGACTACTAATATCCATGGTCAGCAGCCAAAGTTTAGATATGCCCACTATTTCATTAATCACCTGATTTAACTTGCTCAGAAAATCTCCTGTGTCCCATAGCACTGTATCTATTCTCATTAGTAGAGGTTTAAGCTCACTTTCCACATACAATGATATAGTCTCTGTGGCCCATCCTTGTCCTGCCACAGTGGGTCTTAGTGGTGGATCTGAAAACATTTTTATGAATTTTCGGAAGCCCACTGATGGAGGGAATAGTTGGATGAAAGGTTTCAAGAAAATCCATCAAATCTTGACTAATTAAATTCTCCTTCAACATATCATATAGACTGTTTTTTACTTTGTTTCATCTTTTCCAGCTCTTTAGGTGTAACCTTCATATGTGTTTTATCTAGCATTTTAAGCATCTTGTTTTATACCATTCAGCTTCTAGCACCACAATAGCGCCTCCTTTGTCCGCAGGTTTCAGTAGTATACTGTCATTCCTTTGAAGCCTATATAGTGCTTCTCATCCCCCCTTGGTAACATTATTATATGTTTTTACTTATTGATTGCCTTGTCTCAGATGAGCTACATCATTCTCACACATACATATAAAAAGGTCCACAGTTGGATGATTTATAGGGTCAAAAGAACTGGGTTTCTTTAATTCTTTGTGACCATTTGTTTTATTTCCATAAATACTCAAGTGTCACATTCTGTCCGAAACATTTCATGTCAACCACAAACTCACTTAAATCAGACTTTATTGAAGGACATAATGCTCTAGCTGCTCATATTCTCCAGTTTCCCACACATTCGTTTTATTTTAAAGTGATTGAAAACACATATGTAGGGAAGAAACAGGGTGATATTGTCAACAGAACAGAAAAAAATGAGATAAAATGGATAATCAATCTATGTCCACCAGGCCTTAATGCCATAATACCATTGAGACCGATTTTAAAAACAAGACAACCAACTATTGGTTGAGAAGGAGGTGTGTCACACTCTCAGATTTTAGATTGGTTAAGAGCTTATAACAATAAGGAGGGCGATGTCCCAATTTGTGATTTGTGATAGGATAATCATATCTCTTATATAACCAAGCTTAGTCCTGGTTTCCTTTACGATCTGAAAAAGAATTATCGAAAGCGCTTATCGTTTGAACAAAGGACGAATAATTTTGTTTTATGGTCCATTACTTGGTAAATAAAGTGTTTTTAACAGCTATAGCTGTGGTGGTGGTACAGGATTCTGGGTGACCTGGCAGAAGAGTATATCCACCAAAAAACTGGCCTTCTGGGATCTTATTCCTGAGCTTCTCCTTGAGAGAGGAATGTCTTAGCAACACTACCAGTGTAGGCACATACCAGAGCCTGCACCCCTAGCCAATGTTAGCACTTGAAAAGAAAACGCATTGCATTCCCACCACTGAGGCCATGGGCAGGGTCTCATCATGATTCTATACAAGTCCATACTCAGAGGGACATTCTAGCGAAGCAGTGCCTTTGTAACTGGTAAACATGGAACTGGGACAAATTAAATGAATAAGGAAATGTTCTAAGTATCAGCAATCTCACTCTCACAATATACCCGTTCAAAGCTCTGGACTCCTTGTCAAGCAGCAAGGTGGCAATATGTTATGCTGGGGTCTATATTACATATTCAATGCTTCAAAATTTCGAACCTCATATGTTCAACAACATATGAGCGAAACTTGAAACCTCGAATATATATAATAAAAAATAAAAAATAAAAAACTTACCTTAACGCTCTGAGCAGGGGGGCAAGCCCCCCTGCACCCCCCACACCCCTCTACTTAAATATACCAACTCTGAGACTGCACTTCAGTGCAGAAAAGGGAAATTTTCCCATTCTGTGCATACGGAGCCATTGCCTTTCACTATCGATCATCTGGTGTCGACCATATGACATTCGAACTTTAAAACATTTGGCATTTTAATAGGGACCCCTATGCTGGACTGAACAGATCATGTAGGAGTCAGAAATGGGATGTTTAGTCAGTCGACCTGTCCATTCAAGTAGTATTTTGTAAAGGTCTACTAAGTCCAGGCCACAAGGCTACTCTGTTAGCATCCCAAATGATAGGTTGCGAAGCTGGATTGACTCAAAGCTTCGTAGACTTCATTCCCAGAAACACTACATACTTTTTGGGTGATGGGACAAGGATTAGATGTCAGTCTAATATGCTTCTTCACAGCCTGAGAGCATTTACAATGTAGAGGTCATCCAGATAGAGGGTGGACTCAATATCCAGAACTATTTCTCAGGCAATTGGCCTGACATTTAAGAATCCTCTTAAGATTCTGTTAGTAAGGGAGTCCCACACCCACCTACTACCTGCAGGTGTAAATGCACACAAAAGTTGGACTTGACAATCATCATAAAGAATATAGAAATCTAGAACTAGATCTGGAGTGCTAACTAGCAAAAGGCAATACAGTGTGAGGATACACATCTGTGGAGCTGTTACAGACTTTATACCAAACTATCTAATGTTTTGATTCCACTCTTAAGTCTCCAGCTCCTACTACACTAGGGTCTGAGGAACAAGGTGCAGCATAGAATGACCACACTGACCTTACCTGACTGGTGTCTGCTAACCTGCACAGGCCTGGGAGCCAGAACCAAGAGGGAAGTCTCTGATACTAACTCCAGTTCATGACTGAAGGGTTGAAGGGACCAATCTCTAAGAAAAGGTTGATACAGACATACTAGAGCAAATCATCTGAAGACAAGTTGCTCAAGACCCTTGGGATGCATGCCCAAAGTTGATATCCAAGGTCATGTTTCTCCTATCCCACCATTTATTGGCTGACATCAAGGACTGGTTCAAGCTTTAGCTCTCATTAATGAAGGTGATATCACTACCTGTAAAATTAGGGGGCTTTCTGGATGTTGAACTTACTTCAAGGAGGCTCAGGGCTGGATGGGGCCTCTCTTGTCCTTGTTCATATGCTTTGACATGTGCCTGATACTGTTAAGAAGACCTTCCCAACATTCTTGCCTTGAAGATCTTTTGGCCGTGATCATCATAGTGAAGTGGGTCAGAACCATTTCTCAGCTGTGATGCACTGTAGCATTATCAGTGCTTTGCTCTTCCATAAAATACAGTGAGCAGTGCCAGTGCTGGTCTTGACTGGTACTTTTACAGCCAACAGAGGCATTAAATATGATACTTAGGCATGTTAATGGATGACTTTTCCACTGAAAGCAAAGACAGAAATCAGGGGTCTGGAGACAAGCTCCCTTATATAGGGGCAAGTTTATGTAACAGTACACTTTGGCCAAGTGTATAAACATTCCTGAATTCAAGATTTTGACAAAAATGCCATATTCTGACAGGTTTAATAGCAGTACTCAGTCAAACAACCATCAGGGAGATTACTGACATTTGATTTCCTTATTCTTTCATTCACTTTCTCTCTCACCTTCGCTCATTTTCTACCTCTCTCTCTCTCTCCTTGGTTTTCAAGGGCTGAGAATCACAGCCTCCTGTACTTCCAACAATATCTCTGTCAATGACAGTGACAGTTGGTTTAACTCTCCTAGAGTTCTGCTTAATACAGAATGTAGCCTTGTTTCTGTATTGGTGGGCTGCCTCCCACATAATGCATGTTTCTGATGCATAAACTATAATGCTATTCAGGAAGTCATCTGTTTGCAGAAGCCTCAAAGACATTTTTTTCACCTTTTTCTTTCCTTTTTTTCTGCTTTCCATTCTCCTTACTCTATAATCTCAGTGCTGTCAGCATCATTCTTTGTTTTATACTCTTTCTGGGCAGTACATAAAGAGAAATGGACGTGTTATGCACTGCGCTTTGTTCCTTTGTCACTCGTAGCCATGCTTTAGCTCTGGCATATACATTTCTATTTTTTAACTTAATATGTGGCTGGTCAGTTGTTTTCCTTGACTAATGATGTGTAGAGCTGGAATAGTGGAAAACTACAACTGTCACCCTCGTGTTTGTCACTGCTCTTTCAGTGTGCATTGTTTCCATGTTAATCACACTGTACGTGTCTTAGATTATACTGTTCCCTTCTGGGCTATACATGCAGGGAGAAAAAGGCAGTGCCAATATCATTAACAAAAAGTGAATCAAACAGAAAGTAATTCAGACAGTATTAGTAACAAATCTAAATGATTTTAAGTGGGGCAAGGTAACACATACACACACACACACACACACACACACACACACACACACATATATATATATATATATATATATATATACACACACACAAACACAGGGGGTTCAATTGTCTAAGATGTGACACATCGATTATTCAAAGACTTAGGTAAATTCATATTGAACAGTTTCTTTTCTTCTGCCACACTCTACATGTGCAAGTTAATCTAAAATGTACTAAGATTTAAAGTCTGATAACTGTAAACAACACCAAATAGACATCCCAAAACACTTATTTATGTTTGTCAACCAGGGTAGATCACTGATCCAAAAGGACATTTTTCAGACTTGGAGTAGGAACTCAGAGTCACAATGTATTCAAATGGAGGCTGAGGGAATCCAACCCAGGACCATAGTCTCGTTATGTTATTTATATGTGAAAAGACAGCGGATACTCTAGTATGGCTATTCAGAGTTTACAGGTCGACACATTTTGGTTTATATATTCATAGTTCCTCAAGGTACAAACCAGATCACTTCAGAATGTTTGCAAATTAATGTAAAGATTCAAGCAGTGTAAAAGGATAAGCAAGTGATGTTGAATGAATGCATGTTGCATCATATCCCCTAAAAATTTAAAATGGTGACATTAAAGTAATGTCAAGCCACATATGAGCTTGAACAAAACACCTAAAAATTCCTGGAAATGCATTCAGTGTCCCTCATATTAATGTTGTCATGCCACTGTATGTGCATGTGTGTAGAGTTTATTGTGAAATGTGCTTCTCTCTGTCATGTTACCCCTGAATATTCTTCTGTTTTTCTGTTGGTGATATTCATTCCTAGAAAGATTACCAAGTGAGTGGAAAGGTGGGGGTGGCATGCACTGAACAGAATTCATTCTATTATGTACTCTTATGTTATTTTGCATCTCTAATGACTAAATGCAGATAGAAGCAAAAACAATAATAACCCCCCCCAACACACATCCTTACTCAGAAAAAAGGCAGAATACAAACATGTTGAAATGATACAGCTGTGGGCAGAGCTGCAGGAACTGGAGGTTGAGATGAGATGACATGAGTGGTTCCTGTGTGCGACTCCCACATTTATTCTGCTAGTTCCATTAGTAATAGACTGAGTACAGCTGCCTCCCTTTGTTCTGCCCCTGCTCTTGCTCAATAAGAGGGTTGAAGTGGGCAAGAGGAGTTGCTGTCGCACAGCCTGCATTGTCTCCTACTGCTAGACAAAAAAACTAGCTATTGGTTTAAAAAAAACTGAGAAGAAAAACATAGGATTTCCATAGCAACAAGTTAAAAGCCTGCAGTAACCTTGGGTGCAAGGGTGTTGTGGGTAGGCAAGCCGATAGCTCTCCAACTCAAGCTGAGTAGCTTCAGAAACGACTCCTAATTGGAAGAGGCAGTGCAGTGTCTTCTTAACGTCTTGCTCTGCATATTTATTATTATTGTTGTTTTATTTAATAAGCATATGTATTGCTTTTAAGGGCTATAACAAGGTCACAAAAATACAGGTACGCATCTGGGATCTTAGACTGGTACTTTTTTTTTTTTTTTCTTTATGCAGCTTCTTAAACGTACCCTCACCATCTTCAGAAAGTAAAGTTCTAGTTTTAAACGAGATCAAAGGGCAATGTTCTGGTCTACCACTGCGCCACTCTGGGTGCAAGACAAGAAGGTAAGTGCAACTGCTACTGTGGGTGATTTTACCTTCGAATTTATGAATATTATTGTACTTGTCTGCTAGTGGGTAATCTGAATCAGTGGGAAGGCAAATGTAGAAAAATCAGAATCTTTCTAGAGAAACCATACACACGTTCCATGATAAACAACTAGTATTTGCGGCTAATTCTTTCTTAATGCCATTCTTGTTTAATGCAAGGCAAAGACAAATAATTCAGCTGTCTGCATTTATCATGCTGTTTCTTTTTTAACTACACATGAATGTCAATATGAAAACATCATCATTTTTCTGCTATTTCAGAAGCTTTAGTTAAGTTTCTTTTCCCTCCATTGCAGTTCCCTGTTTGTGTAGTAATTAATTTGCTTTGCATATAATCACAATTTATTTACAACCCAAGATCCTTTTTTTGCTTTGCCTTAGTCAACAAGATGAAGTAAACATTTATCATCTGAAGCAAATCCTAGAGGACAGTGATGACAACTGTTTTGTTTTTTGTTTCTTATTTTATCTTTCTTTACGCAGTATGAGAAATGGTACTTTATTCTATAAAAGATCAAATAAAAATACTGATCCTCTGTGAGCTTAGTGCAGGAACTAACTAAACCTACCTGCTCCTGGGTGTCATCTTATCCCTACCCCAGCTTTCCTGACTGTATCACCTGGCAATAGGGTCAATAAATTTCCAGAAATAAACACTAGAGATACTCTTGGACCTGTGTTGCACACACATACCTGAAGCATCACATATAAATATCAAACCAATCCCTCACCAACACATTGATGAGGTCTCATGATCTCCACTACTTAATATAATAAACACCTGCTTACTGAATTAGTGTTCAAAAGGAAGTCGCAAGGTAGGCTAATCTTGCCCATTTTCACACGGTTGAATGTCTGAAATCAGTCTTTTTAATGATGACTTTAGCAACTAAAAAAGTAGAAAGTCTTGTTCTATCTCATGCTTCTGCAGTGATATTTTTCATATTACTCATCATATAAATAAAAACATTAGAAATAGAAGTTAATATTTGCAAAAAATAATCTGTTTCAAATCTATGCCTTCATCCCCAGAAATTCCTGGGCATTCTGTGTTTCTGATTTTTTCAGCTTTATGTCATTTTAACGGGGCATGAAATTCTTCAAAAAGCATCTCCATGCATGATAAAAAGACATAACTTATGTGGATGAAACTGAACTAGAACAATCTTTTGACTCATTGTTTACTCTCTGTTCTTTACCACAGTCTAAACTAAAGCATCGAAACAGAGCAGTGTGTTGATTTTCTCACCGCCTGCCCACCATTCTTAACCTCAGTTTTTGCAGCTGATCATTAAATGCTTTCTAGGAACAGCAGGAGACGATTTACTTTTATGACTGTTTGCCAGAGATACCTTTCTTTAAACCATAAAACAGGGTTATGTTCCAGTACTCTGACTTCAAGCTTTCCCCAATAACTAAACTCTTGACTCCGCCAAAAACATAAGCCATAAGAACTTGAAGTCTCGCGTTATAACAAGTGCAGGGATCCTGACTATTCTTCTGGCTTTACATTACACTGCCTTTGCCTTGTTGACAAAAACAGATGGGTTATCTAGTCTGTCCTACAAGTGCATTACATATGCTACCTTATCTTCATCTGTCCTTTCACACTCATTCTTTCTCCACCTGTCTTATGCCCTTCTAAATGCCTCTGATAGTTTGCTCACCACCAGCCTTTCTGTCTGTGCTTTCCATGGGCCCACAACACTCTTCTTTAAAGAGGCATGTTTTCACAGGCTTAGACAGTAGTTGGTCCCCATAATGTGTTGTCTGTCCCTCTTTCTCCTCACCCATTTTCATCCCTCTCTCTCTGTCTAGTATGACCTTGTGCAGCCATATCCAATCCCTCTTTCCTCTTCTGGTTTCTGATGAGAACAGCGCCAGCTCCTCCAGTCTATGGTTACTTCCCCGTACCCCTCGATTCCATACATCCTTCTATGGGCTTCATTCTGGATCCCCTTCCAGCAAAATGATGTCTCTCTCTCCTTGTATGGTTTCCAAAACTGTAAACATTACTTGTGGCAAGGAATGACCAGTACCCAGTAGACCAACAACATTTCTTCTTTGCTTCTTCAGTCTATACCCCTGAGTATATATTAAGGTATTGTTTATGATGCCACCATAGTTCTCACTCACTCACTCTGCTCCTGTTGGTCTAATCTACCCAAGATGTATTTCCTGCACTGTAGTAGTCAGTTTCTCTTCCCCAAGCTGATACTTTTCACAGCATCTTTTGTGGCCCAACTGAGGTAGTTCAGATTCCTAACTTCAATTACTATCTCTCTAGCCATTTGGTCAGCCATTCCAAATCCTTCCTTAGAGTCCCCTCAATCCCCCCATCATGCAGTAGTACACCTTGGATCAGTGTAGTGAACACTGACCTAATAAGTTTTACATTTATTTTTTTAAGTTAGCAGTTTTTAAGCAAAAGCAGAGTATGTATCCAAGTGCATATCTAAAAAAGTGTACTTTCCCAACTACTGTCTATAAAAATTCTTACACCCTAAAGTTATATTGTAATCTTTTTCTCTTTGAAGGCAAAACCATCCCCATCTGTGCTGACTGGTTTTGCAAAAAATATATAAACGATAACCATAGCTAAATGTTTGTAGATATGCAGAGATACACAAACTTGGAGAATCTGCTCTTTGTAAAGCAATTAATGAAACCATCAGCAGATGACCCTTCCCTTTCATGGATTAATCCTTCCCATCAGCCGTGACCCAGCCAGCACAACTGTCCATTGACTTTGCCCTCCTGATCAAACCACACCAACCGTGAGTAAATCCAGCATTACCCACACCCAAATCATGGGTTACTGCAACAGAACATCACAGGTTTAATGTCACTTCTACATATATGACACTGTAATGTGGTGTGCCCAGTTGTTAGGTAGGACTGTCAATGCTGTATTTTTTTGATCTAGTAACTCATATAAAAATATAATGGGAAGTCATGCAGACACTAGATAGGTCCTTAAATTTGGCACACTGTCTCACATATTTAAGTGAAACACCTGTCTTTTTCTAATTCTAATACTCATAATATGAACAAGATCAGTTATTAGGTAAGATCCCGATAACTTATGTTTGACCCACTAACTGACAAAACACAGAACTAGTGTTAAGTTACCAGACAGGTATTGTCACAGGTCTGATGTAACTTTAGCCTTCATCATTTGTGTGTGAGGATTTACTTATTAGATAAGGTCCCAAACAGTTTTCGGTTCTTATCTGCTGATTCTGGTTATTATACCATTTACAGATTAAAAAGACACACTGTAAACATTCAGAATTTAAAAGCAATAATTTTCTTGGAGGATGTTTCTACCGTGCTCACTTTTTATCCTTTACCTTGTAGAATATTCCATTAAAACTTTGTGAAACATAATTATAAATGGTAAAACAGATAGACACTGTAACAACATTCAGATAAAAGTAAAAATATATGCTTGAGATTTTATATATTTAATATTTTAAGGAATATGCCTTTCAGCAATATTTAATTAGCTTTATACAGTAAGAATATATTCTAGAACTGCAATAATAATGAGAAAAGCTGAATTTTAGATTAGTATAGTGAGAGGTCCTGAACCCTGTATATGCTTTAAATGCATACTTTAAAGATAACTTAATAGTATTTATTTAGTTCAGATACATAAGTTTTCAGAACTGAATTAATGAATTTTTGGACCCTGACCATGAGTGATATGTACAACAAACCCATATCCCAGACACAATACTAAGAACATTCCTGATGGTGACATCCAAAGAATATATCAGAACTGTAGTTTAGTATCTGATTTTAGCAATACTATATAGTGCTAAAAGAAGCCTTTATAAACTTAATGTATCATAGTGATATCATTAATAAAGTTTACATAAAAAAAATTTTTAACAAAAAGATATTCTGAAATCAAAAATTAGCTAAGAAATGGGGCAAATTACAAGTATAGCCCTTTACTAGTTAAGTAGATTTATCCAGTTTCTAACCAGATCAAGACTTATAATAAAGACAGATTACATTGAGTATTGCCTAACTTACTACTCTTTAAATCTTTGAGGACTGAATCTGGAATTTTATATTTAAGGTAATGTAATGTGAGAGAATGCTTAAGTTTCAATAGCTGGGGTAACAGATTAATACAGTAACTGAGTCTACGGCCTTCTGCCATCCATCACCTTATCAGTTCTTACAGATGTGGTTTCTGCAATGTTTTATCAAAACGTGCTACATCATAATAGTTTGCATATCACTGATCAGGATGACCAGACAGCCATGAATTTTGTGTGATTTACAGACAGATAACTAGATACATATTTAATGTACAGATAATATAGATGTCCCATTCATATATGTGCATCTGTGTGTGTGTGTGTGTGTATATATATATATATATATATATATATATATATATATATATATACACACACGTATATATATATATATATATATATATATATATATATACACACACGTATATATATATATATATATATATATATATATATGTATACACACACACACACACACATATATATATATATTACATTTATATTGTGTGCTGACTAATCAGACATAATTCATTGACTCCTGATTGATCCCATGAAGAGTATCAGACTTGCTCCCCGCATGACTTGCACTAAAACCAGTTCATGAAGCGCAGCATGATGTGTTGGATGGATTAGTTTTTGCAGAGCTGCAGTTCAATGAAGTTATCCTTAAAACATAGTTGCTATGCTATTATATATTTGTTTCAAGATGTATATTACCAATTATGCACTGTAAAAAGTAGTGGAGTTACACAAGACAGAAAGAAAAAATAAAGGGCAAATCTCAGCAGTAAGGGCATCTCACATTGAGAAACAGATCCACTTTGGTCTGAAACTGTAGAATGTTCATAGTACCTTTCCAGCTAAATAGCCTTCCTTTTGTTGTGATTTGATAAGAACATAATGATTTAATCTGAAAATCCTCAGCCCAGATTTTTTTGCTCTAAGGAGGAGAACTAATTTTTCAAAATAAAATATAAAATCTAGTCAACTTTTTTCTCACACAACAAATGATGACATCCTCCTTGACGTATGTCAAGTGGCAAAACATATAGGACTGTGAAATGCTGCTTGGGAATGTGATACTTAATTTTGCAGCAGAGATTATAATGCATTGCCTACTCTGGTCAGCAAAGGTACTTTATATGGCATTCAGCAGTATGACAGTTCCCAAAATGCATAGTTGCCGACAACGTTTCTTCACAAAAATGCTGCAGCCAGGCCATAACTAAAAGAACTGTATCCAATTTAGGTCACAGTGGCAACTGTTAAGGCATGGGATGTATTTGCTGCCATCCTACTTAGCACTCACCACACTGAAAGAAATGTTAAAGTAATCAACCAAATAAGGCTGGGAAGCCTTTCCAGCTGAAGCAATGTCATGACAGGAAACACAGAAATCCAGATTTATGGAAGCACGACCCAAACACAGACATTGCATGTGGCTGATGAACTGATATGCGATATTTTTTATATCAAATCAGCACAACTCCTACGTGCATTATAATGTTGATGTTAATAAGAGGCATTGCAGCATTTCTATGGTAACCAGGACTATATCTAGATTTCTGCATTCCGTGTCTAGCTCATTTTGTCAGTAACATTCTAAAATCCAGTTTCCTTGCAATAAAAACTCAAGAGTAACTATCAAACAGTTTACACTACAATTATAATGCTGCCTTTTAGATTTTTTTTTTCGGTAATACCACGCACTGCACGGAATACAGGTTTTATAGTAACAATGCATGTCATGTTACTAGGTTAAATCTTGTAAATCCTTGAAAATATGACTCCAATAGCAATCTTGCCACCATCCAAACTCTTTATACTTAGACCAGTTTTAATCTCATATGTTGTATGCTATATCCCAAAGCATTATTTCATGCTAAGTGATAAACTACATCCCTTTCCTAGTCATGCATCTCCCAGTATCGACCTAAGGAACATATAAAGTGAATGGGTACAGCATTAACAATCTGCAAAACTCATTTCAAGGATCACATTAAGCATTTAGGATAACGCATCACATTAATTTCTATATTCATTCTATTTTTATAATCCCCCTGACTTTCCCCTTCTTTACTTCTGTCTAGTCTTTCCAATGTTTCCTAGCTCCTGGTTACCTGTATCATCTTCCTAAAGACTGTTAATGGGGTTCCAATTGTATATTTGAGAACTGTATGTGCAATCCTCAGAAAGTTCTTTACCTTAAACAACAGTGTAACTGGCTACATGTAAATGATAGTGTCACATTTCTACTTAACTGTCAAATCTACAAGCTGTTAAAATGAGACACTGTACCCTCCTGAAAACAAAATTACAAGTCAAGCAGCTAAACTACACACTTAAAGACAGCCAAAAAAGATAGCATTGCCCTCATTAGACCTTGTTTTAAAACCTCCACAGGAGTAAGAGCTATCTGTAGGTTAGGCCCAGCTGTTTGCCAAAGTGAGACCGCTAGAGACATGTCAATTAAATGGAAGCAAACTAAAAGAATAACCGTTTAAGTGCACTAAATGCTCTTGTTTACATGAAATTGGATAGTCCTTGCACCTCAGCTGTATACAACTCTTTCTTGTAAAGAAATAGGACCAGATTCAATAAAGCCTGCACTAAGTGTACACAATATGTATTCAATAAAATCTAGTCACTCAGAAAGACTACACTAAGTGTGCATGTAGTCTCCACTTTGTGGAAACTTTTATGAATCCCTACCAATATTTAAAGCTGCAAGAATATCAGTAGGAAAATTAAAATTAGGAGGAAGAAGGTGTTAGTTATGTCTGTGTTGTCTGTTCACTCAGTACTGTGTACACTTAGTGTAGGGGTTATTGAATCCCAGCCATACTTTTAACAAATGACCATCAGTTGAATGCCTACCTTAATTGTACACACTGTAAATAAGATCTGTATTTGTAATTGTGAATAACATACAAACGTACTGTATCTACTTTACTGCTGTACTGCTACAGCTATGTATCCTTTAGTTTATGTATAATTTTATGTTAGTGTCTTATAACACAGTGCCCAGATAATGGCTGAAAAGGGTCCGTCAACCAGTCCACATACCCTGTTATAAAACTGAAATAAATAAATAAATGTGATTACATGGAAATGTTACTGTTTCCAAAACTGCTGTACCTTGGATTTAGATTTATAGACTAGTAGTAGGCTAACTGCCCTTGTGAGCCATGTTAAGCCTAGCCAATTAACCCATGTAACAATCAAACCCTGCACATTGTGTTTGTATGGTAAACACATTAACCATTACACTAACCTCCCACCTAAGAGAGAATATTTCTCTCTTATCAAAAATATTAAAATCTCAGTGTATAGCATACATAAGTAGCTGGGGTACACAGGAATGGTTTCTCCCCTGCAAAAAAAATGTAATGGGTAAGAGTGAATTTTGAACATCTCTGTTATTTTACTAGGATTGCACGTATTTTTTTTGGGGGGGGGGGGAGTTTCAGGACTTGCTGTAATAAGTCTTAAATTTCCAATAGGTTATTTATTTATTTATTTATGTGACATTTGTTCACTGGGATGATCTAACTGGGCCAAAAAGAACAGTGTTCAGCAGAGGCCTGGGCAGAAAAGCTCCAAATTGCACACTCTGATTTATCAGCAATATAACAGTGAATCCAAAGAAGTACAGAAGAAATTGTTTCAGATACATGTGAAGAGACAGATGACTTAATATTTTAACATAACTAAAGACAAGTTACACATATACCTATAATACACATTATTTAACATGGCTTTGACAACATCCCTAAAGGAAAGCAATGTATGTACATATACTAGATGTTATATAACATAGCCATAGGCTATCTGCACAGCACCTTCTATGGGTCTGTATTGTATAGTTAGTAGTCAATAGTTTATTCCTTATAAATTTGTTCCTTTTTAGTAAGGAATTGAGTATACGCTGACCACATTGTTGTAAAATAGAGGATATAGTTGCAGGAAAGGAGGGAAGAGTTTTAAGAAGTGGAATATATTCGAGCTCTATTATTTAATTATTTAATCATGTGGTAGTGTTGGAGTAAAGGAAGAGGACGAGAGAAAGCTGGGTGGGAGAGTGGTTAGAGAGAGGAAAGGGGAGGGGAGATTATCCAGGATCAGAGCGCAGGCATAGCAAAGAACCGGTAATGCTGTTTTAGGGAAATTTTAAAGCTACTAGATCTGTTGACACTGTAATGATGTTTAAAGTCTTGTACAGACTTGAAAGGTATCAGGCTTCACAATAATACCTAGGATGTTTCATTCCTGTTTTTTTCCCTTTATTACATACATATGCAATGAACATAATGCACAATCTTATCCTCAGGAGGCATCCAGTATGAGATCCCTCTTTACCTATGTTCAAAGTGTAAACCACTGTATTAGATGGACTTGATGAAGTTCAGGTGAAAATGTTTTCTTAAATATAAATCTATAGTTGTAGCTCATAATGTGTTGTCATGTTTTATTTGTTAGAAGTTAAAAATAAAAACAGAAAATAAAACCTTTAGACTAAGAATGAGGTGCACATGCTGCTGAGCTGGTAAACCCTCATGAGTCTTTCAGGAATATTCAAATAAGGATCTAGTCTCTAACTTTGGGATTGCCTCCTTGTTTTCCCATCTCTCAGATTTTCCTCCAATCAACTCACATGGACCCTCCCACTATTGTCTGTAACTTTAAATAACTGACCTGTTTAATGTAATGCACTACAACAAGAACACTTGTCCATCTACCTACTTACCTGAATAAACTACTAGAAACTTCAACAAGGTGCCTTTATTCCTCCCACAGGAAGGGTATCAGAGAGAGAGAGAGAGAGTCTCCTAGATCTGCTAGCTATAGTGATTTTATCTGGACTTATTCTTTATACTCTGTTTCTTGTTAGTCCTGTCACCCTCTGGGTCACAGGTGAGATACCAGAATTCACTAGAGCCCTCTTGATTACCTCTGTTTTCTTAACCTACAAAATGGGATCCTATGTTCCTATTACTGGAACCTGTGTTCTGAGAGACTGCCTTACATATTATCTGCAATTATACAGAGCTCAGTATATATTTTTTTGGTTATAGAGTTTAATTCTTGCTTAGATCTGAGTTGAAACTGTTGTCTCACTGTTCTGAGAGATTGATCAGCAAATATACAGAGTTGAGAATTTGTTTTGGTTTTAAAGTTTGTACTGTTAGTTTTTGCTTAGATCTCTGTTGAAACTGTTTTACCCACCCCACCCCCATTTTCTGCTGTGTCTTCAGTTGGCATAGTAACAGCTGCATTCAAATTGCTGGAACCTGTGTTCCGAGAGACTGCCTTACATATCTGCAATTATACAGAGCTGAGTATATATTTTTTTGGTTATAGAGTTTAATTGTTGCTTAGATCTGTGTTGAAACTGTTGTCTCACTGTTCTGAGAGACTAATCGGTAAATATACAGAGCTGAGAATATTTTTTTGGTTTTAAAGTTTGTACTGTTAGTTTTTGCTTAGATCTCTGTTGAAACTGATTTGTCCCACCCATCCTCCCTATTTTTGGTTTGTAGTTTAAATTTGGTGGCTTTTGCAGTTGCCCGCCCCACTGTAGATTTGATCTGGGACACTCCCCCCGTCCCATCTCTTTACCACATTCTACCTAATAAACTCTTTCTGCACTTGCTTTTAGTCCTTTTTAATTTAATTGCATTTTTAAACTGTGTTTGGTCTAATATTGCTGCATACTCAAGTGTGCTAGCTTGCACTGCATGTGAATTGTTTTTTACTACTGTTTATGCTACTTTTCTGTAAAAAAAAAACAAACAAAAAAAAACTGTAAGCCTGTTTCCTACCTTTCCTGTAACTAGTGTTCCAGATACAGATTTGCTGTATCCAGGACTGTATGCAAGCTTCTGAGTCCCCCAAGTCTTTCTGTGTTGGAGGGAAGCCTTCTAGCTTATCAGTGGGAGTGGTAAGCACTAGTTAACCTGTCTACCACATAAGTAGTGGTTCTGGCCCAGAATTTGCAGTTATTGGCTGTTTGGGCAATCTCTTCCATCTCTCTCAACTTTCTGATTTGAAAGCCTGTATTTGCACTTGTTTCTGTCCTGTAACTCATCTAGTGCAGATACAGATTCTTAGTTTTAGCACTTAAATTTGCTTGTTCATGCTCAGCACTTGTAAGCACTAAATAAGCTACTAATTACTATAGCACTCTATCTTCCTCATTACCTAGAGGAAAACAGTTTTTGTACTTACTTTTCTCACTTGCTTAGAGAAAAACAGCTCTTGTACTCACTTTCCTCACTTATCTAGTGGAAAACCCTGCAACTCTCTTTTTGCGCTGTCTTGCGCACACAGCAGCGTCGGGCAGTGTCAGTTAGTTGGGGTATACTATTCCCGGCCCCACAAAGTCTGCACTGTAAATTTTCCCTTAGAACTAGGCAAGCCTCAACTCAAGTGCTTCAGATCAGCTGCTCTTATTGCAGCACTTGCAAAACAGAAATCAGCATTTGTCCTAATCTCCTAGACAGCACTATTATTCTCCAAATTTCCTAGACAGCACTATTATAATATAGCATAAGACCCCTGATCGTCCACAGGACTTAAGTTCAATTTACTCTTCAAAGCATGTCCAGAGGTCAGCTTCAGGTGTACTCTCCAGTTCATCTGGTGGAATTGGGCATCCTGAGGCAATGTCACAACTGCCTCATGTATACAGACAACCCTCTCCTCTTACCTCTAGACAAAAACACTTGTGAGAGATGCAAATACACAGCCAGACTGGAGGCTAAGCGCTCTCAACCCATGACTGTAACAGACAGTCAAGAGGATAAGGGACACACTTGCATCACACCACCTGTCACACATGAATCTACAAAACAAGCACCGGCAAAACATACGCATAAATACACAAAAACATATTCGGAGGTACTAGGTACCAATCTGAAAAAGAAACAGTGCCCTGCAAAGCAGACAAGCAAGCAACCTGCACCCCTAAACACAAGCTAGAAAACACAATTCACCTCAGCAGTGTGCCTCACAACAGCCCTTAAGGCAAAACACCATACCTAACACGCTAGTAATAGGAGACTCTATAGTAAGGCACACGGATGTTCCACTCACCAGGCTGAACAAGGAGAAGGTTTCTGTCAGCTGCCTGTCGGGTGCTCGGATCCACCACATAACACAAGCACTTAGGTCACTCCAGAACAAGTACAAGTATGACGCTGTCATTGCACATGTTGGTGTGAATGATATAAGATGTACCTCCCTGGACTACATGAAAAGAGACATTGAGGAGCTCTCTGATCATGTAGCCCAAGCTGGTATGACCCTGACCTTGAGTAGCATACTACCTTCACCTAGAATTATACCACAATACAAAGACAAAATTATCAATTTCAACAATTGGCTAAGCTTCTGGTGTCATTCTAAGGGGATCCAGTGTCTGTCTGCCTGGGATGACATGATAGACAAGCCTCGCTGTTTTGCCAGAGATGGGTTGCACCTGTCACACCTAGGTTTTCGAATACTGGCCAAGGCTCTTGTCGTCCCCATAGTGCCTTTTTTAGGCAAGGCTCAAAGGACAAACCAACCACCGTAACCAGCACAGGTAACCAAAAACTAAGGGTAATGCTACTCAACGCCAGAAGTCTCAACCTCAAAATGCACACACTCGAGGCTCTCCTCAGCATGGAGAAAATCAATGTGTGTGTAGTGACGGAAACCTGGTTCAAGGCTCAAGAGAGCACCCCAGCACTGCCAGGTTACAATTCATATCATACCTTCCGGCCTCCGTTACTGGATCGCAGTACAAAGGGCAGAGGTGTATCCATATTCATCAAGGATACCCATATCTCCAGGTTAGTAGCGCAGCATGATGCCCCAGAGATCATCCATGCGCAACTATCAGCAGGCAAAACCACATTTCAAGTCATAGCCAGTTATAGATCACCCACCATGTCCCAAGATGCTCACTCTGCATTCCTTGAGACATTGGAAAATATAAAGGTCCTACCCAACACCATAATCTTGGGTGATTTCAACTACCCTGGTATAGACTAGGTGAACTACCAATGTTCCAACTCCTATGCTCAGTGACTCATAGAATTTATAAATTCAAATGCCCTTGAACAACTGGTATGTTCCCCCACTAGAGTGGACAACATATTGGATTTAATCATCACAAATATGGGCGCCCACTGTACCACACCCGTTATCACTCCCTCCTTGGTCAGATCTGACCACAAACTGATAACCCTGGACATCCTCACCCCTCCACCTCCCCCAGTCAAAAAAAACATAGTCAAAAACCTTTCCAAAGCAAACTTCAAACTACTTGCATCCGAAGTGGAAAGCTTCACTATTCCCTTGCAGAAGGATAATGATATCCAGGATGCGGAATCCTACACCAAGGCACTCTATATGCATCTTCAGGATTGCATGGACCGTGCTATCCCAAATAAAACCAAGACTCCTTCCTCAAGCAAGAAGAAACCAGTCTTGTGGACCCCAGCCATAAGCAGACTTTACAATAAAAGGAGGAGACCTGTACAAAAAAAGGCCAAATCTCAAGTAGAAAAATCATCCCTGATCAGCATTAGTAAGAAACTGAGGGCCCTCATCAAGTCAACTAAAGCTAATTTTGAAAAGAAAGTTGCCAAGGATGCCAAGGATAACCATAAGGCCTTCTATGGCTACGTCAAAAACCTAAATGGCAATGCTCAGGTCTGTTCTGAGCTAGTACAAAATGGAACAAAATACACTGACCCTTCTGACATTGCCAACATCATGGCTGACAGGTTCAGTGCAAATTCCCCCCCCTCACCACCTACAGGGCCCATTACCATTCCAGGGGATTGTGTAAGTCCAATTATTACTGATACGTTGGTTAACAAGGCTCTATCTAAAGCTAAAAACACTGCCTCCATGGGACCAGATGGTGTCCCAGTCTGTGTCATACGTGAGCTCCAAAAGGAATTAACCCGGCATCTTAATACCCTGTTCAGTCTCAGCCTCTCCACAGGATATGTGCCCAGAGAATGGCGCACAGCAACGGTGGTCCCGCTACACAAGGGTGGGGCCACAACTGACCCTGGGAACTACCGACCAATAAGCCTGACCAGTCTGATCTGTAAGGCTATGGAGCGAATCATTATGGAATTCATAAATGGAGAGATTGGGAACCTCCAGTCGCTGGACCCGACATAGTTCGGCTTCGTCAAGGGAAGATCATGCCTCCTGAACCTGGTGGATTTCTTTGAGACAGTTACTCAGGCTATAGATAAGGGAAAGGAGGTACACATGGCTTACCTTGACCTTGCTAAAGCATTTGACACCATTCCCCATTCGGGTATTATTGATAAGCTCACCAACCTGGGCATAAACCCTTACTTCACAAGATGGATCGCAAACTGGCTCTCAGACAGATCCCATAAAGTAAGAGTAGCGGGATCTATGTCCGAATCCAGACCAGTAATGAGTGGTGTGCCTCAGGGCTCTGTGCTGGGGTCCCTCCTGTTTGGCATATACTTCTCAGAAGTACAGGCAAGAACGGAAGGGCTGTGGCTAAGTTTGTGGATGACTGCAAACTGGGTGCTATAATAGAGTCTCCGGCCAACATGGAGATCCTCCAGAAGGGCCTAAATGAGACTGATGCATGGTGTCAAAGCCATGGTCTCAAGCTAAATGCAAAACAATGCGTAGTAATCCCCTTTGGAAAAAACAGAGTACCCACAAACTACAACATATGAGGTAATCCCCTGAAATCTGAAGAAGAAATAAGGGATCTAAGGACCCAAGTAGATAGCCAACTTTCCTTTGATAACCATGTTGCCAAAGTGGTTAGAAAATCCTTCTATGTGACCCATCTGATCATGAAAGGGTTCTCATCAAGATCTAAGGATGTAATGGTGCCCCTCTACTCTTCCCTCATCAGACCCATTATTGAGTACAATGCACCAATTGGAATGTACCTGGCTAGACATCTCCAGCAGCTGGAGAGACCACAGAGGTACCTAACCAAGAGAATTACTGGCCTCTAACAGTTGCCCTATGCAGCACGATTGAAAAAGCTAAGACTGTTCTCTGTTGCATACCGCTTTCTCAGAGGCGATCTCTGTCTAATGTACAGAGCCATGTCCAACCCAGAATTGTTGAACATCCTCCATCTTAGCAAAACCAAATCTACTCGAGCTACACACTCTAGGGATATAAACCTCAACACAACAGTGAATAGAACATGCTGGAGGGATAGATTCCCTTCACAGAGACTTCCCTTACTATGGAACAGGGTCCCGATCTACATAAGACAGAACCCCTCACTATCACTCTTCAAGAGGAACCTTGATAAGTGGATGGGTAACAGAAAGTTAACACCGGGATCACACCAACAGCACTACTAGATAGAGGCCAAGGGTACTAGCTGCTAGTACAAGGGTCTAGGGAACTACTAAAGGGGTGGTGAATACCGCACAATGTGGCTGGGCTAATATATGCCTTCGGGCAGATAGCTCAGTACCAACCTATGAACCTATGTGCTGTCAAGCAGCCATTACTAGATAGTCAGGCAGCATATCATGAATGTTGACGTCCAAGGAAGGACAGCCATCCTTAGGATGTTCACATTTTCTTTCCCTGCCAGCTTCTGAGCAATGGTTTCTTATTGGCAGTCTTATTCTCTGGTACGAATGGAAGCAAAGGATATATTTTCATCTTTCCTCCACCCCACTGATTCTGCTACAAAGTTTGGTGAGATTCAGAAAGACCACCACCACAAGCGCAAACTGCTTCAGCCAAAAAGGGGCATTTTCCACAGTCATAAAAATATGATTCAGAAACATAAGCTGAAAAGAGGAAAGACCCTGTTATCAGCTAATCTGCATGTCACTGAATAATGTGGTGTTGCTGCTTGTGCTAAACAGCACTTTCCTGCGCTAATTATCACTGGCAGCACATGCATCTTGTTGGCACAAGTACCCCCTCATTCACTTTCTTACAATTATGCACACACACACACACACACACACACACACACACACACACACACACACACACACAAAAACATACACATGATGCACATACAAACAAATCCATCCATACCTTTCAACTATCCCCGAGTTTACAGAATGTTCCAGACTTTGGCACTTATGTTTTCCTTGTTCCTCATAAATCATGAATGTTCACAGTCAATGAGTAATGCCAGATACTATAGTTTTATTCTTATTGTTCAGGAAAAAGCATTCTGATGCAAAACTTGTTATTCTGTTGACTTTTAAGCTACTTAGAGTAATATTTAAAATCTCCGTGATGTAATTTAGTATTCCCCACAGATTTTTCCAGAAATCTTGAGCACAGCCATTGGCAGGTATGGAAGTCTCCACATACAGACACACAGTCACCCCCCATACCTCTCAAGTGTTCATGATTTTATCGAGCATCCCTAATTTTCTCTCTTATAACTGCCCTGTCCCTCATAACTCATAGATCTTTCAGTCAGTTAATTATGCTAGACATTATAGGCTTTCATAAGTTTTATTGTTCAGAATAATCTTTGTGATGCAAAATATGTTTTCTATTAACTTTTTACATGACTTAAAGTGTTCTTGGTGTCTAGCGTCCCTCCCAACTATCATATTTCTTAATGTTCAAAAAATGCTTTATCCTACAAAATACTGTTCTGTTAAATTTTTACATGACTGAGTAATATTTCAAAGTCCCTGGAGGCTAGCACCCCTCACTATATTTCAAGCTTTGTTGTTAGTTTAGGGAAGTTTAGAGGTGTGGCAGCTACCCCACCTCACCACACACACACACACACACACACACACACACACACACACACACACACAGACATTCATGCACTCAAACACACACACACACACACACACACACTCATTCAGACATTCGTGCAATTAAACACACTCGCAGACACACGCACACACACATTCAGACATTCATGCACTCAAACACACACACACACACACACACACACATATACATACCTCACATCCACTACCTTTCTCCAGACACTTATCTGACCTTACCTTTTATGCAGTCTCCTTCCATTGACAGCAAAGCAAAAACACATTTTTTTCGACAGTATCAATTAACTTGGCTGGCTGTGCTGATTTGATCATACAAGTAATTCTCTTGCTCAGCTATATAAACCCCTTACCACAGTCATTTTTGGGGGGCACACATGGATAATTAGCACAGGCTTCTCCCCTAGTATGCTTCATTAACATGTAGCACAGCTGTGGAAACAGTCCATCAATGTGATCCTATAGACTGCATATAATCACTGTTGTGGGCCCGTCTCTAAATTAGAAAGGTTTTATATCGGTGGTAGTAACCCATTTTATGGCTGAACATTGGCAGCATCCCTTTTTGAATCCTAATCATTATCTTTCAGTCAAGGAATGTCCAGTCAAAGACAGATGATGTAGCTCAACCAAACAGTAATAAAATTATCCAAGTATCCCTTTTCAATTCTTACTATTCCAAGTTTATAGACAATGCATCAGAAAGCTGCCTCATTTTGTAATGCTACTGACATTTCACTTTTATTTTCCCAGAAGAATAAACTCCACACTGTACTGCAGTTTAAGGATATCATGTGATCTGGGAGTGACAACTTTATCAGTTTCCATTGTTAGTTTTTCCCACACAGGGTGTTCTAATAATTTATTTATTTTAATTTTATTTACTTATTTATTTAACATTTGTTTACCAGGAAATTCCGACTTGGAATGAGCCAATTTTCAGTGGAGGTATGGGGTGAAATGCTCCAGATGCATGTCTTTGTAAAGTGGGAGGAAACTGGAGCACCCAGAGAAAACCCACACAAACGCAGAGAGGACATGCAGACTAATTTTTTAGACATCAGCATTTTTAAGGTATTCCAGCTATCACTTGTGTAGTTTACATAAGTATATGTAATCCCAGAAACCTGGAGTCATACTTACTGTGAAAAACTGAAAGGCTGCCAGCTCCGCCAGACAGACTCTTGTAAATAATTCTATGTTATTTATAAATATTAATATAATCCACAGGCTAGTTTTACAAATGTAAGAGAGAACTATATGTTATGATTAAACTATATGTTGTACTGAGCTTCAGAAATGTATCCACAGTGCACTCTGCTGGAAGAAAGCTGATAAGTTGGGCATTGCATGACTGTTTGATCTCAGAGATGTGATGTCTGGGCTGGGACATTCCTTCTATTGTTTTGAGACCAGAGTTAATTAGGGTTGCCACCTTTTCAAATGCTCAAAGTAGGACATTTTTTGTAGAAATGTCAGATTTTGCAGGACAAAACATACCCATGACCAGTACAAAGGATAGAACTTCACCTTTTTGCCAAAATAAAAGCTTATTCTTGTAGCATTTGAGTTGATTATGCTATTTAATATAACATTTAGGTGCTTCAGAAAAAAATAACGGTTTTATGAAACTATTAAAGAAAACTTTAGGAAATATTTTTGTCCTAAAATCTCAGGACATCTGCCATTTTTTCAATTTTTTCGCAGGACACAACTGCCCAAAGTGGGACTGTCCTTCGCAAAGTGGGACAGGTGGTAACCCTAGAGTTAATTGTTAGATTTTACATGCATAATGTCTTTTATTGCTGTGGTTCCTGGCCAGGTGCATGATCAAAGAACTGTTAAACCCTGAGTTTCTGTTAGCCTGGGAAATTAAACCAGAGGGGTGTCAAGAATTATGTAAGCTAAAATAAGTCAGCAGTGATGTATTATCAATTTAAGACTTTCTCGGAGAGAGAGAATTAGAGCATTTTTGGATTTTGTCTGAACCTGAACACATTCACCAGCTCTTTGCCTTGTAAGTAGGATATTTATTTAGAGCAGTGATGTCTCTTAGAAATAGATAGAAAATAGTAGGTTTAGTGTAGCTGTTTTCTATATGTATGTCAGACTATTCTACAGTATTATTTTAAGCATTTACTGTGATCTCTGAACTCTTGACTAGCAATGTGTTGAATTGAGGAGCTTAGTCTTGTGTTTTTATTATTTATTATTAAATACTGTTAAACCTTTCAACTATGGCTGTTTTGTGTAGAGATAATTTAAGCTCTAGAGTACACTGCATGTATATAGTGATACTGTAGCCACTCCAATAAGCTTTGCTGTTCATCACACTTACTAACTGTTTAATAATATTGCACAGTAAAATTGGTCACCCTTTGGGATGAGCCTTATTAGTAGCTGATATTAATGGTTGGTGGCAGTGATTTCTACCTTACAGTCTGGACAAGAAGGGGGCATAGCTGGATAACCTGTGCCAGCCTTCCCCAGGAGTGTCTGTGTGTTTCTATATAACTCATATCTCAAAGTGCGTGTGTGTCAGCTACTTGGGCAGAGGCATGAAGCACTGGTTGGACAGAGAGGGTGCTGGAGGTTTTAGCTTGACCACTAGGCTGGAAACCTCTACCCTATAGCTGTGCCAGTGGGGAGTCTTATTGGGGATCTGGAGAGAAAGGGAGAAACCAGCCCCGTGCTGTGATCTCTGTGTGCTCTTAAGGGAAATTGTACTTTACTGTGTGTGCACTTCCCAATGTGCATGCCCTTCACTGGTGCTAGTGGTGAGGATTGAGGCTCCTTGATTACTGGGCCAGTGCACGGGTGTCACATATTAATTAGTTGTAAGTGGTGGGATATCCACACCACCATATTAATTGTTTGGCAATGGTGGGATATCTACACCACCATATTAATTGTTTGGCGCATACTAATTGGCTTGTAGTGGTGTGGACACTGAATTCCTGTAGCTTGTGCACAGTAATCACTGAAGGTGTTTGTACTCTAAATGAGCCACGCAGTGAATATTCAGAGTTCAGATCACAATTGTTTTATTTCTTTTGTTAGCTTAGTTAGTCAGGGAGAGCAGGCAAGCATATCAGCACAGGAGTATGGCAAGGTGACAAGGAGCCAGTTTCCTGAGATGTGCCAGGCTAAGGGACTGGGGCATGGAAACCTGACTAAGGCAGACATGACTGCAGCTTTGGTCACAGCTGCATCAGAAAACAGCAATCAGGAGGATGATCAGACTGGCTGTGGAGATGTACATCACTCTGAGAATGGACAGCTCAACCTTTCCGCAGAGAACTTAAAAATCCATCTGGAGCTAAAGAGACTTGAGTTGGAGGCCAAGCATTTGGAAACAAAAGCAGCAGAGAGACTGAGACGTCTATAGGCTGAGGAGAATGAGAAACTGCTACTCCTGGAAGCTGAGGAGAAGGAGCGGCAGTGGCAGCACAAAAAGGAGATGCTGACTCTTCGCCAGAGTCATGGAGGTAATGGGGAAGGGAGTAAATGGACCCCAGAAGCACAGGGGGATAATTTTGATAGTTTCATTCATATGTTTGAGAGGGTATGTAAACAGTATGATGTTGACCAAAGGCTCTGGGTATGGTTCCTGACCCCCTTACTCCATGGTAAAGCTGTAACTGTGCTGTCTAAATTATCTGATCACAATTTTTTTTGATTATACTGCTTTTAAGAATTATTTGTTAGAATATTTTAAGCTAACACCTGAAGCTTATAGGAAAACATTTTGTGAGCATAGACGCAAGGCAGATGTAAGTGTGTGTGAATATGTTGCTGAACTGAGCGCTTATTTTCATAGGTGGGTGAGTGGATGTCAGATCACTACTTCTGAAGGGCTGGCAGACCTTTTGGTGAGGGAACAACCCCTTAGCACTTTGCCTGAGGACATGAGGATCTGGTTAGCTGATAGACAATGTGCTACTTCAGATGAACTGAGGAAGAAGGGAGGCCTATACCTATTAAGCAGGGCATCCCTGCACAGGAAAGGGACCCCCAGTACTGCTCATGGGTCTAAAGGAACCCATGGTGGGCAGCCCAGACTGCCCCGACAGAATCTGCCAGTAGCAGGGGAAGCCACTATTCCAGGCACATGTCCAGGACCTAGGGTTAAATGTTTTGAATGCAACCAGTGGGGCCATGTGGCATACAGATGTCCACAAAGACAAGGTGGGGAACAAAATGTGGGAGAGCCAGTAAATGGGAAAATCAAAAATGCCAATAGTAGGTTGTCTTGAGACAACAGGGGTACCAAACTGCCATCCTGCAGATGTCCTGATAGGGAAAGATTTTGATGAGGCAGTACCATGTGTTTATGCCGTTACACGCAGTCATGCTTCGAGATGAGTCAGACCACATATTTGCAACCAGGACTGGTGAGGTGGTTACTTTCCAGAGGGAGCTACTCTGTAGCAGTGAGATTGAAGGTGAGCCACAGCTGCTTGTGGGTACTGATGTTCTCTTGGACAGAGTGACTGTAAAGGTAGAGGTGAGCAGTAGTGCCCAGGCTGACAGTGAGGCACAGCTGTCAGAGGATGCCAGACTTCCTGTGGAAGGGGAGCTGGGAAGGGTTACAAAGAGAGAGTTGAGACAGGCTCGGCTCTCAGACCCTACATTACAAGGCCTGAAGCAGGTAGGTAGTGAGGTACCTGATTCTCAAGGGAAGGGGGGATCTGTATACTGGGACAGAGGGTTACTGTATAGAGAGAGGACCCCTGAGGGAGGGCTAGAAGGTGAGAGGATACAACAGTTTGTAGTACCTAGAGCTTACCGTCTGGTGCTTCTAGCCATAGCCCATGATATTCCCTTTGTAGGTCATATGGACATAAAACGTACAAAGAGATGTATTATGCAGAACTTCTATTGGCCTGGAATTTCCAGAGATGTAACAGGGTACTGCAGGACCTGCAAGCAGTGCCAAAAGGTAAGCAAAGCAGGAGACAAGGTGAGAGCTCCTTTGATGCCTTTGCCTGTGATTGAGGAGCCATTTCAGAGGGTAGATATGGCTATTGTGGGGCCTCTGAGTACCCAAGGTTCCACAGGTAAAAAGTATATCCTAGTGGTAGTAGATTATGCTACAAGATACCCTGAGGCAGTGGCTTTGTCCTCCATTGAGGCAGAGGTGGTGGCAAATGCTTTGTTAGAGATTTTCAGCAGGGTAGGTTTCCCAAAGGAAATATTGACTGACAGAGGTGCCAATTTCATGTCAGACCTGCTGGCTTGTCTGTAGAAGTACTGTGGGGTAAAGCACCTGAAGACCTCCCCCTACCATCCCCAGACTACTGGTCTTGTTGAGAGGTTAAACTCTACAATCAAGCCCATGCTACAGGCATTTGAAAGCCAGTTTAAGAGAGAGTGGGACAAATATTTTCCCCATCTGTTGTTTGCTTACAGAGATGTTCCCCAGGAATCCACAGGCTTTTCACGCTTTGAGTTGCTGTATGGGCATAAGGTGAGAGGACCTCTAGATTTAATCCAAGATGAGTAGGAGGGTGAGTGTGAATCTCACAAGGAATCTATTGTGGCATATGTTCTAAACCTCAGGGCAAGGCTCAGGGAACACATGGGTTCCTGGCAGAAGCCCAACAGCACAAAAAGGTAAGGTATAACAGGAATGCTCTAGCTAGAGAGTATTCTGTAGGGCAGCAGGTAATGGTTCTCATTCCTGTCAGACAGAACAAGCTGCAAGCAGCCTGGGGGGACCCTACAAGGTGATAAGTAAGGTACGTGATGTTAACTACCTGGTAGATCTGCTAGGAAGGAGGCATGGGGCACAAATTGTACCATGTTAACATGATGAAACCTTACCATGATAGGGAGGCCCTTGTGCTGAGTATTTGCAGTGGATTGCAGGAGGAGTCTGAGAGAGATCTGGTGACTGATCTCCTCAGTGAGGCTCGGACTGACACCTCAGTGGATGGGGTAGCAATGTTCAGCAGCTATCTCCTACCCAGGTTCAAAGACATCCAAGCAGTGTTACAGGAGTTTGGGAACATGTTCACTGGGAAACCAGGGTGCACCCACCTCGTGCAGCACCAGGTAGATACAGGACCCCAAAGGCCTATTAGGCAGGCCCCTTACAGAATGCCTGAAAGAGTCAAACAGATTATGAGGGAGGAGATACAGGAAATGTTGGAACTAGGGGTAATTCAAGAGTCCAACAGTCCATGGGCCTCCCCAGTGGTGCTGGTGCCAAAGAAGGATGGCAGCATCAGGTTCTGTGTGGACTACAGGAAATTAAATATCACACAGAGTCAGATGCTTACCCCATGCCTAGGACAGATGAGGCCCTACAGCAGCTGGGTGGAGCTAAGTATCTTAACACCATTGATCTTCTGACAGGTGCCCTTGACTCCCAGTGCTAGAGAGAGGTCAGCCTTTGTGACTCCTTTTTTCTTGTACGAGTCCACAAAGATGCTGTTGGGCTGAAAAATGCCCCAGCGATTTTCCAGAGGCTGATAGATGATATCCTAGCAGGAGGGTTTGCCCTTGCTTACCTTGATGATATTGCCATCTACAGCCATTCCTGGCAAGAGCACCTTCATCATGTTAGGGAGGTGCTGGGCAGACTACAGAGGGCAGGGTTGACCATTAAACCGAGCAAATGTCAGGTAGGTATGGCAGAGGTCTCCTACCTGGGACATTGAGTGGGGAGTGGTAAGATCAGGCCAGAACCTGCCAAAGTGGAAGCCATTCAGGCATGGCCTGCACCTGTTACCAAAAACAGATGACTGCATTCTTAGGGACAACAGGGTACTACAGAAAGATTGTCCCCAGTTTTAGTACTGTAGCTGTTCCCCTCACTGACCTGATAAGGAAAAACAGACCAGATAAGGTAGTGTGGACCATAGCATGTGAGCAGGCATTCCAAAAGCTTAAAGAAGCTTTGGGAGGACCTCCTGTGTTAGCCAGTCCAGATTACAGTAAATAATTTGTTGTGCAGGTTGATGCTTCAAACCATGGGGTGGGGGCTGTACTTAGCCAGATTTCTTCAGAGGGAGAAGAGCACCCAGTAGTTTATCTCAGTTGTAGGCTCCAACCCAGGGAGGAATGCTAAGCAGCTGTAGAAAAGGAACGTCTAGCCATAGTGTGGGCACTGCAGAAACTTCAGCCTTATCTGTATGGAAGGAAATTCACTCTAGTTACAGATCACAATCCCCTAACATGGTTACACTGAACCAGCCAGCAAAATACTTAATTGCTAAGATGGAGCCTAGAGTTGCAAGCATATGATATGACAGTGCGGCAACGCAATGGGATTAGCAATGCCAACGCAGATGGGCTCTCAAGACAGGGAATGAGGTAAGGTATACTCAGACCTAACCCTCTCAAGCAATGTTTCTCAAGGATCACTTGAAAAACTAGCTTGAGTTTTCAGGGAGGGGAGAAATGTGAAAAACTGAAATGCTGCCAGCCCAGCCAGACAGAATCTTGTAAATAATTCTATGTGATTTGTAAATATTAATATAATCCACAGGCTGGTTTTACAAATGTAAAAGAGAAATATATGTTATAATTAAACTATATGGTGTACTGAGCTTCAGAAATGTGGCCACAGTGCACTCTTCTGGAAGAAAGCTGATAAGTCGGGCATTGTATGACTGTTTGATCTCAAGCTTGCAGACGTGATGTCTGGGCTGGGACATTCCTTCTATTGTTTTGAGACCAGAGTTAATTGCTAGATTTTACATGTATAATGTCTTTTATTGCTGTGGTTCCTGGCCAGGTGCAAGATCAAAGAACTGTTAAACTCTGAGTTTCTGTTAGCCTGGGAAATTAAACCAGAGGGGTGACAAGAATTATGTCATCTAAAATGAGTCAGCAGTGATGTATTATCAATTTAAGAGAGACAGAGAGAGTATTACATCATTTTTGGATTTTGTCTGAACCTGAACACATCAACCCACCAGCTCTTTGCTTTGTAAGTAGGATATTTATTTAGAACAGTGACTTCTCTTAGAAATAGATAGAAAATAGTAAGTTTAGTCTAGCTGTTTTCTATATGTATGTCAGACTATTCTACAGTATTATTTAAGCATTTTCCTGTGATCTCTGAACTCTTGACTAGCACTGTCTTGAATTAAGATTTGTCTTGTGTTTTTATTATTTATTATTTAATATTTTGAAATCTTTCAATTATGTCTATTTTGTGTAGACATTATTTAAGCTCTAGAGTACATTACATGTATATAGTGAGACTGAACAAAGCCACTCCAATAAGCCTTGCTGTTCATCACACTTATTAACTGTATAATAATATTGCACAGTAAAATTGGTCACCCTTTAGGAAGGGCCTTATTAGCAGAGGATATTAGTGGATGGTAGCATTGATTTCTACCTTATAGTCTGGGCGAGAAGCGGGCATAGCTGGAGAACCTGTGTCAGCCTTCCCCAGGAGTGTCTGTGTGTTTGTATATAACTCATATCTCAAAGTGTGTGTGTGTGTGTGTGTGTGTGTGTGTGTGTGTGTGTGTGTGTGTGTGTGTGTGTGTGTGTGTGTGTGTGTCAGCTACTTGGGCAGGGACACAAAGCACTGGTTGGGCAGAGAGGGTGCTGGAGGTTTTAGCTTGACTACTAGGCTGGAGACCTGTACCCTATAGCTGTGCCAGTGAGGAGTCTTATTGGGGATCTGGAGAGAAAGGGAAAAACCAGCCCCGTGCTGACTGTGATCTCTGTGTGCTCTTAAGGGAAATTGTACTTTACTGTGTGTGTACTTGTTATCCTTCCCAATGTGCACACCCATCACTGGTGCTAGTGGTGAGGATTGAGGCTCCTTGATTACCGGCCAGTGTACTGGCGTCACACTTATGAATAGCATTACAGAACAACAGTGAGACTTGAGCTGCTGACAAGTATGAGCACTGTGGTACAGTATGTCAGCATAATCCATAAGAGTTGTAGGTTAATACTCAACCTTCACACCAAAGTGCAAAACATATTATAAAATAATGGGTCATTGTTATTCAAAAACATGCATGCTAATTGGACAGCCAACCAGAAATTGAGCATATACCAATATAAAAAAGTCTGACCCCTGGAGTACCATTGAGCAGCCAGACTTTTTTAATGGCACATGCTTACAGGAAAGCAAAATATGAGAATAAACAGAAATGGTCTGCAAAAATGAATAATCGGAAATGTACCTGATTTTCCTTGTATTTAGGCTGTCCCTCATAAAATCTTGCTCAGAAAAAAAAAAAAAAACAGCAATGGAGATTCTCTCTTCTCCATTACTTTCCCTGTACTGCACTGATGTACTGTGCAAGTGTGGGAACTTAAGTCTCATACACATGCGCAAAACATCAGAAAAGGTGGACGAACACAGAGGAACACTACAGCACCATTATACAAAGACATTATTTAAGAAAGGTAAGCATTTTCTTTCTTAAATAATGTCATTTTATAATAGCAATAACCAAAGACTGGCTGTGAGTAATGCTGGATTTATCCACAGTTGGATTTGTTTGATCACTCTGGCTTTGTTGTCATGATCAAACCACATCAACCGTTGGTAATCCAGCATAACCCACAACCTGTTATGGGTTATTACTTAATTACACTATAAGCTATTCCAGTATGACAACCGGAGCTCTCACACTAGCTCTGTCACTGTAAACTAGCATTATGGTTGTCTCACATGGGTAGTCTGAACTTACACTTGCCACTCCTACTAGATATTAATACTTTACTTAATACTATCCTATACAAAGTGGCATAACACTGCCATCTACTCTTCACACTGGACTGAGTGGTTTAGTTTCATTTCGTCTTTAACAACCATAGAAGTATTGCCTCCTTTTTTTGGTAAACCTTGAGTTTAGTCTTCACCAATGTATTTGCTCAGAAATTAATAACAAAACATGTGCTGCTGGAGAAGGTATTTATCAAGCCCAGGTCTATGGAAAGTACATTCACAATTTCTTTCTCAAAAGCTAAGCTATAATGCTATAAGCTGTACCCTGTTCTAAAAGTTCAAGACAGTACCTGAGCTTTTAACAATGAGAACATTGATTAATTCCATTCCTGACATCACAGCACAAAAATAATGGTTACTAACTGGCTACCTTACACTACGTGCAAAGGTACCTACAAAACTTTTGTCCTGCATTCAGTACTAATGATAGACGTAAACTTTGAACAGTGGAGATAGGGAGACTATCCATCATAGACAATGCTAAAAATGGAGACATTACCCACATCAGGTTTTAGAATGCAGTATTCAAGGCAATCCTACACTGCAGAGAGGATCACACACCCAGAAGTACTGCAGTACACTAGTAATGGTAGTGCTATACAGAGGATTCATGGTCTTTTATCAAGTACTTATACAGTAGTATACTAATGAGAACCTCTTCATCCCCACCATTAGAGGAAGAATATATACCAAGTATTAATACTGTGGCATAGTACTAAGCATCCCAGGGTGCTGCCCAGTACTAGTGCTACTGTACAGTATAGTGAAGGGGAGTGTTCCACACCAAGGACCCAGCACCTACTCCATAACTATGCTGTACTACACTGCAGAGGGACATCCAGCGCTCATGAAATTAACTCCTTCTCAATATTGATGCTGTAATATTGTAATGAAAGCTATCACACATTCTGGTCAGTACCTGCTTGGTGCTGATACTTCATTCCTGATATTGTATTTCAGTACTAAGAAATGCCATACACTGAAGGACCTTAACTCCTTCCAAGTACTAATATAACTGTACAGACCTAAAGAGTTAGCTGCACTCACTATGGCACCTTAGAACCTACCAAGTCTTGGCACTACAGCGCAGTCCAGGCTGAAGGGTGATCCTATACTAAGGGGTCTAATCTTCTATTTACTGCTGAGACTATAGTAGACTATTGGAACTTACCTCGAGCTGCCCTTATCTTTAGTGCAGATGTTACAATCTACTGCTAAAAAGTATTTCACACACAAATAAGGGAAATGAGTCCTATTCAGTTCTGATACTGCAGTACAATATATTACATTACTGAGGGGTTCCCATTCTAAGGGATTTGAGGTCCTACCCAGTGCTGACACTGCAGTATAGTGGTAAGGAGTACTCCATACTTAAGGACTTAAGTACCTTCCCAGTATTGATAATGCAGCATAGTACATTACTCAGAAATTTCTCACTGTAAGGGATCTGAGATGTCATCCAGTGTTCAAGTTAAAGTATTAGAGCGCTGCACACTTGAGGACATTAGTCCACAACTGGTATTGGTAATGACATACGTCAAAGTAGTAAGGATTGTCCAACACTATAGGAACTAAGCTCTGACAACAATGTTGATGCTGCATGACACTACTGTACTTTATCCCTCAGCAGAGAAGTTTTATGAACACCTGAACATATGAAGATACTGACAGAATAGTATATGTATGAGCACTATAGCTAGCCTCTGAATCAGATATTCCCATACCCTTGGTGTCATCATTCCTTGTTTTGCCTTAAGGAAGTTTGAATCATTATGATGAATTACATTGTACAAGGCATAAAACAGTGCGTTCCAGGGCACTGTCATCCCCTCTGTGAAATAATCTTTTCTGAACTTTAATTTGAAATATCCACCTTCCACCCGCGACCCATGTATGTTTTCCCAATCCGTTTATTACCCTCAACTCCTCTCCAGCCTCCTGTTCCCAAACAATGCAGTGTGTTCAGGTTGTATCCCTTTCACCCTATCTCCCCTAATATGCGTATGCCACAAAAATCTCTGCTTCTACATCAGCCTATTCATACCCTATGCAATTTTCCGAACTCTGTGCTGCAAACTACTACATTATTTTACTTTACATAACTTCTATAACTGTACTCAGTAATCTGGATGTAGCCTTATGTGTATTCTGTGATGACTTCAATATCTCTGGAAACTGCTGCCTGTATCAAACAGTACCTTACCAGCCCTTGGAACATTTTCACATTATACAATACTGCTCATGTTAGCAGTGATTACTTTTCTTCTCTGTCCTGCTTAAGGTCATTTGATTAAAACTATATTTTCCCATGGGCTTCCCCCAAGTGTAAAATTTTGACTTTTTTGCACTACTACTTTTATACCCAAAATTCCAGTTGCTGCAGATTTCTCTCTGGAGACCAGCTCCATTTAAAATTGCTGCACCTAAGTTTTTGTCTTCAGCATATATGCTCTTCTTGCTTTCAAAACCAGTGTAATATCTGACATAAATATAATAAACAGGACTTGGCCTTAGCAATAAACTCCCTGCCACTACATTGCTTACTGCTTTTCACCTGACCATTCTATTCTAACAACCATGTCAGCTTCTCAGGAGCAATCATATTTCAATCCGCAACATTATTTTTGGGATACACTTCTATACCCTTCAGTTTTTCTACTGGTCTCCTGTGAAGCTTTGTTGTTAGTGGTCTTGCCGACCTAGATAGTCAACATCCATGGGATCCATTTTTTTTCTAGTTCACTGATGATCCAAATAACATCTGTCACTAGCTGTGGAATTTAACTAGCATATAATGCAGAGAATCTTCTACGACGTTTATGAAAAGGGAAACAAGATGAACAGGCCGATAACTATGTGACTTATTCTTAGACCCACATTTAAATGTGGAAACTGCCACTGGCTATTTCCAGTCTATCAGCTCCACACTTCTTGCTAAGAGGAAACTATAAAGCAGTGCATTTAACAATGCTGGGAGCTTCTTAGATGAAGTTGTTAGTAAACTATTTTCAAGTCCACATTTTGTTATTTTGTTCGACATTATGACAAGTATAATTCCACATTTTGTAGATGGAAGGTTAAGATCTATGGTTCTAACTTTAAATCTTTCATAGTTTTTCCTGTTTTCAGTGAGAATCTGTTTTACCTTCTTTTTAGCCATGCTTGTTGTCTTATAATGATTTCTTTGTCTCCTGATACAGGACTTCATTCCCTTACTCACTCCATCCTTCGTGCAATTCCACAGCCTCTCCCTGTTCTCAGTTTCTACTACCGTTCTACATGTTTTTATCATAGTACTTCCATACCAGGTAAGACATACATTCCTGTAATTCTATATCTCCATTCTGGCAACATATTATCATATTAGTCCAAGCTTGATAAAACAAAACAGTGTCATTATCATTGCTGGTCGGTGGCTCTCTGACATCAGACACTGTCACTGCCTCAGCATACTTACGTTTCTAGATCAAGGACATTCCCCTTCCCAAGACAGAACTCCACTTTCTGCTCATGCCATCATCCACCAAAGTGTCTTCTATTTCTTAACATATTACCATTTACTGATGCTGTAGCTAAATACATAGAGGGGCCCCATTCAGGTGATATAAGTTCTTGCCCACTGCATACAATGGAGTCTAATAATCGGTGATGTTCAAGGCTGCAACATTTAAGGTGCTGCTCAGTGCTAATATTTAAATGAAGCTTTGAGGATTGTTCATCACGGAGGGCCCTAATTGCATAGCTAGTGAAAATACTGTGGAAAATATTTCTTACTGGTGAACCACAAAGCGTGGCTTGATATTACTCTTAGCACTGGTACTGCAGTAGTGCACTAAGCTGTATCCAACACAGAGTAATCTCTTAGCACTGGTACTGCAGTAGTGCACTAAGCAATATCCAACACAGAGTAATCTCTTAGCACTGGTACTGCAGTAGTGCACTAAGCAGTATCCAACACAGAGTAATCTCTTAGCACTGGTACTGCAATAATGCACTAAGCAGTATCCAACACAGAGTAATCCCTTAGCACTGGTACTGCAGTAGTGCAATAAACAGTATCCAACACAAAGTAATCTAAACTTCAGTGTGTTACTTACATTGCAAGCAATACATAGGAGCTCAGATATACTGCTTGCTTTATACTAAAATCTCAGAAGTGTCCCACATTCCAGTATCTGAGGTTCTGCAGTGAAGTGGTTAAGGTGCTTACTTTATAAACCAAAGGTTCTGAGTTCAAGTCTAGCTTTATAAACCAAAGGTTCTGGGTTCAAGCCTAGCTTTGTAAAGACTTCTCTAACAAATATAGCCCGAGGAGTTTTATAAATGAAAATTTTAGTTTGGTGCTTGGCGTAGAGGGTTATGACAGTGAGCTGTACTTTCTGTGGTACAGGGTTTGATTCCCTCAGCCCTCATTTGCCTACTGTGTGACCTTGAACAAGTCACTTAACCAGACAGTGCCTGAAGGCAACTGTGGAATTTTGGCTAGGCCCCTCAATTGCAAGTCTAATCACTACCTATGAATGTACATGGATCCTATGAATCATTAGTGACATGAGCTCATACCCATTGCTTTCACTAAAGTAAAATCCAGATTGATGACCCACACTTGGTGATTTGGGCTTCTAACAAGGGTTAAAGGTACAGTACAGAGTACCTCAAAAACTGCTGCCCAGTGCTAATAAAGTAGTATGGCATAATATAACACTTTGGGGTATATCAGAGTAATCGTTTAGCTGATTGACAACTTACTAAAGACCAATTTCTTAAACTCTTAACAGAGAGTTCTGTTTTCCAGTCAGCTGCATCTATTTCATTGAATATGTATGTCCATAACACTGTGCCGTCACCTGTCTGAGTTGGGACAGTCTCAGAGGGGTCTACCATGTTTGATCAAAAGCTAACATCTCTACACAGGCTTTTGCTGGGGTGATATTGCAAGAAACAACTAACTTGTCTATCCAAGGAATCTAAACACATGCACTCATGTTAGCGAGTGTTTGTACAGTACTGCAGACAAAACAGCATAATTAGCATGTCTGCAGGGGAGTAAGCAGCCTTGCACCCCCTCCTCATTTACGTATTCTCACTGTGAGGTCACTGCAGTTCACAGACACTCACAGAAAGAAAGAAAGAAAAAAGAAAAACAATCTCAGCCACTCTCCATGATGTTACAGTCTTGGATTACATAAAAAGCTATATATTTTGAAATTAACACTGCAGGAAAATTTAGCATTCAAAATGTTGAACAAATAACACATTTAGTGATTATGCTTTTTTTGTTCGGTTTTGGTGCAACAATTGCTTCATTCACTTGGTATTCAGTGACTGAATAAGCAGCTATTCAAACATTACAGCAAAATATATGTCTGCGGGGTTACTCATACTGGGGTCCTCACCTCCTAAAAAGTACTGATACTATTATATAGTACTGAAGGGTGTCAAACATCACAGTATCTCAACAATTGTGTTATAAAAATACAATCACATATGCCAGTGAAGGTTAAGCTGTGTATTTCATACATGAAAATTTTAAATCACAGTGATCATCTTCACGGTGGTGTCAAGTTTACTGTTAAAGTGACACCCAGACCCCCATGTGCAAAAATGGGAAAAAGTGGCTGTGGATTGATGGATTATCTTTCTCTGCATTCTCTCTTTTTAGTGTTAAGTCACCTCTCTCTAAGGCATAAAAGGTACTAGTGAACATATGCATAATGCAGTTTAGAAGTATCTTGGCTTGCAGGATCTTTCAAAGTCCTGGCCACTATCCCCATTTCCTCAATTTGATTCTTTCATTTCTGTATTTTTATTGAAAGCAGTTGCAAACATATAATGACATGCTGTTTTTTTTCTATATTTATTGCCCTGCTAGACTAAGCATTACCTTTGGAGCATAATTGATTAAAACAATGGTCTAGGAGCTGTACAAGTGATGCAAAAGTATGTTCATGTTTGCAGATACAATGTTTATATCTACATTTCTGATGAGAGGCAAGACTGCTGCAAATAGAAAAATCAGTGTGTGAGACTTTGTTTTCAATTTCTATCACATTAAGTAAAACTGTAATGATGTCAACCAAAAGCAGGATACCAAGAAAGCAAATGATGATGTAGCTAAGAAATACTAAAGGCAGTTAACACCTTATATGCAGGTGTGAGACAGCAAATTGAAAGCCTGTGTTATTCCAAATGTTGAATTCCCTGGGTCTTGCCTTGATTATAGTTATACTGATAACAAGCTGAAAAATGACTTGACAATATTGTAGCAGAAAAGACAGGTATAGAAGCAAACAATGAAGGTGAGTAACAGCAACAGTCACAATCTGTATCAGACTAAGTCTGAAAATGGACATAGATTCAAAAATACATCAACCGGACTAAGAGAGTCAGGTTTACCAATACGAATCTGACAGGTGCCCTAACAAGCAAGGGAATGGGTCCATACCTCTCAACTATACAGATTTTCGCAGAATGCCTAGATTTTTGCCTCATATTTTTTAGTCTGTTCCTCCTAAAATTTCTGGTTTTCTGGCAAATTACTGAGGACTGAAGTCACTAAATAATGATAGACATTTGAGTTTCAGACTTCATATACTTCAGAAAATTTATGTTAACATGACCTTTTATTCTAACAACTTTCTAAGTTTATAAGAGCAATATTTAAAAATTTTTCCCTATTTTTGAGCCTTTGTCCGCCATTATTTTGGCTTTGTTCAGACTTCATGTGCTAAGAGCTTGAGAGGTATTAATGGATCAAGTGGGGGCAGATGCAAGATGAAACAGTTTACCCAGGTCTTTACAACACATATAAATATTTTTGATCCAAAATAATGCTGTACTTGTACAATCCAAATACCTGCATTACTATCTCATGAAGCCTGAAACAGTACCCCTGTATGGGCATGCTACACGTCTATTGAGAAAACTCCTTCCCTTTATTTGTACAAATTTGCATATCTGTATCTATGCAGATTTATATTTATGCTGTGTTTTCCTCAACAATGGGATAAATTTATAGAATGATTTATTGCATTTGTTTACTGGAAAACTCTACTGTACATAAAAAACCTTTTTAGTAGAGGCCCGGGGGAAAAACTCCATAAACAGTGAAAATAAGGAAATTATAGAAAAATGTAATAAATAACTTGATGCAAGACAAACTGAACAGTGTTACATACAGGAGTAATACAATGCAAAATAATACATTGGTTTTGCAGACATAACAGCAAAGAGCATTAACAAATAAGTAAAGTGCACTCATATATGATACAATGATTCATTTATAATGAAACATTGATACAAGTGTTTGTTTATTTAGTTTTTTATTTATTTTTGTTTTGCAAACATAGGTTGTGATAACAAATGGAGATGGAATTAACCAGTGAGTGATAATAGAGGGGATTATGACAGCGTTTCCAATCATAACTAGCTTATTATGTGTTCAAGATGCGGATACCAGGAAATTCACCTCCAGAGCACGGCTTGAGAGGTCAATCTTGGCATCCATATCAAGACCACAAAAGTAAAGGTTATGACTGGTGATCGGGTCATAATTCTGTGTAGTGCATCGAGCTTTATCTGCTCCATGTACTAGCAGTTGCAGAAAAAAAGTAAAGGGAAGTATAGGAGCACAACTTGTTTCAGTTGCTTTGAGCTAGGAAAGCACTTAGCACTGGCAATCTGACATCAGTGACTTTTTGTTTACAAATTGCTGAAAAATGCAAAAAATCATGAAGGGGAACAAAGGATCAAAAGGAGTTTTTAAATATTGTTCTAATTCACTTAAAATTTAATAGAGCATTGAGGTTTGCATCAAGATGCATTTTCTAAACAATTAACAGATGTGAAACTTTAGTGTCTGGCATTACTGACAGAATGTAATCCTCAGTGATTGACCAGAAAATAAAGTATTTTGAAAGGGACATGGCAAAAATATGAGGCAAATCATGAATGTTCTGCAAAACCAGACAGTTGAGCTTTCTAGAAAGCAGAAAATAATGAATTGTTACTTTCTAAAATGTAACAGCTTTAAAATCTACTAGACACTTGATTCTGCAACATGTTTTGTTTTGTAAGTATGGAAGAGTGAAAGTGTGATGGCTTTTAAAGCTGTTTTAACCATCTGCTACTGTTGTTTAAAGGCTGACACCATCTACTGTTAGTCTATAGTGAGCAGCATTTGGGTATCTTTTTTGTTAAACACCCCCTAAGCATTGTTAAGACTGGGTCTCACACTAGGGAAATGCTTATCATGTTTTATCTTTTTTCCAGTTTCAGGGTACAATTGTAGCATTCCATGAATTACATAACAAATGATACACAGAATTTTGTTTGCTGTGTATGTTGTTGTCATTAAAGACACTAAAACATTCTCAGAGCGGTATCCCAAGAACACAAGAAAGTTGAGTGGCTTACAAATTACTTGCATGATATGTACGTATTTTATGTGGAATTCAAATAGATTTTCTTCAGATATGCACCTTATTGTACTTAATTATCCCTGCACCCCTGCTACCTAAAATAATAGAGCAAAGTGCAACGTACATGACTACAGAGAGTATGGTATGGAGTTTTTATATAAGTTTACAATACATAGAGATAAAGAGGTACTGTTCAATGCATTATTTACTTCTTTTGTTGGTTGGTGCACATCATGTACAGACTACCACATAGAGATTTCCCCCTTTTTATATTGTAGCATAAGGTAAATGAATAGCATAGTCAAGAACACAATAACTTTTTCATATTAATCTCCAAATACACATACAGGGCTGACACTGATGTCTGTATATCAGTGTCCTTAAATACCAGTTATCTGTCATAGTCTTAGCAAGAATGATGCTTTCGTTTTTTTTTCAAAATGTCAATTTAATATCTCCATATTTCCCGATAATGAATATTTACTGAAAGCAATATTTTCCCATATTTATTACTGGTTGGTAGTAGCACCTTTTCTGTTTTGTACTTAAAGTATACGCTCATCTCTTACATTTAGTTTCTGAGGGAATCCTCTCAGGTACAACACAGTATAGACTTTCTAAGGCATCAGTGAGCTTGAGACAGTGATCTGGTTAGGTCCTTTAGGGGTGTCTACTGTCCTCCTCTGGAGATGCTTTGGCTCTAGCATGTCTTTCTCTAGGTAGCACTGGCTGACTTTGATCATCCATCCCTCTCTGGTCATATGTTTGAAATGTAGTTGTTAGTTATTTGAAGGATGCTCAAAAAACACGTAAACATGGAGCACTTATTGCCAGCCTCCATGAGAGCTTAAAATCTATGTAATGCCTGGAAAACAGATAACATGACATTTACTAATACTGTAGGCACCAAACTATTAAAGAAACACTGTCTGTATTTTACATCCCAATATACATTTAGCTATTTAAACAGTAATTATAACATAGCACTACTACAGCTATACATTGATTCTGTACACAATTATATAGCTATATACGTTTCTACAGCATATCTGCTGAAACATTGAGACCAATAATTGCAATCATTAGAATAATGGCCTATACATGTGAATGGGGGAATTGAAATAACAATATTGGGTGATCATTCTTTCTAATCACCGATGCTTAAGGCTGTTATCTTCTCAATTTTCTGGATTCTGACTCTACAGCCTTCCTATACAGAAGCCAAAGATCTGCCACATTTGTCATAAGAGGATCTTTGCCTTATTTAATTCATTCAGTCTGTCCTTTGTTTGATGCTGACTTTCTGGCTTAAAGAAGGACACATGAGCATTTTACTGTAAATGCCATTACCCACCAGTAACTGAGCTGGCAAAAGACTGATATCTTGCAACAGAGTAGTGCTATATGCCAAAAGTTGGAGATATCAGTCTTCATAAAGGAGCCTGGTAGTGCTCTGCAGTTTTCATATAAAATTATGGACCTTCTGAATGCCTTTTCCTATTTGACCATTTGATTGTAGCTCATGCAGTGTTACTACCATGTAAGGCTTTGTTCTCGAGTTCTGTTCTTGGCTTGGATTTCTTCTGTGTGGAGTCTATATGTCTTTTTACCATGTCCTAATCTGGTTTGCTTCTACATCCCAAAGATGCACTGCAGGTAAATTGGCAACCCCCACCGCCACAGGTGTGTAATACTGTGTGTGACTGACTATATGCACATATTTAGACAGAATGGCATCCTATACAGAATTAATATCTCTGCCTTGTACCCACAGAGTTTTGGAAGAGGTTTTGGTTGCCCCACAATCCTGAAATGAATAAGCATATATCACAGAGTGAATAAACAAATAAATAATGTGTACTCAGTGCAACATGCTTGAACTCAAATTATTTCTCAAAACATTTGAACTTACAGTTGGTGTGGACCATTGTCTCACATGACAACATCTGGTACTATGTGCCTTGCAAACATTGAACATTAAATCACACCCCACTTGATCTGCCTGACAGTGCAATTACTCACATTTTGAATAATAACCAACATAGATTAAATACATAAGCTCTTTAAAATCAAATAAATCATTCCAGCTTTACTCCATGATTTTCTTACATTGCATATAAATGTGCTCATTCTACTGAATTGCTGTTAGATGTTCCTTACACTGTGTACGATTCTATGCCTCCTGCTCTATCTGAAGTGACATTCCTAGCCAAAAATGAATACCACAGACTTGCTATTTATGCTTTATAATACCCAGATGTCAGATAGATAATCTTTTCAATATTTCTTTTCCAGCTGATTCAGAAGACATTATCTTGTCAACTTTAAACATCAGACCTTAAATACAACTTATTTCTTCCTTAAATGAAAAAAAAAAAAAAAAAAAAAAAAAAACAATGACTGGCACTCTCTTATTACTACAGGTTTGCTCTACCTATTCTGTCATGGTAAACTTGTCCTCAATAACTGTATTTTGTGAATCAGTATCTCTACAGCTCAGAAATTCCTTTATTTTATCATCCGTATGATTAACTTTGGTATATAAATGGAAAAAAAACTACCGTTTACTTCTTAGAAGTCTTCATATTTGTTTTTCAAATGCACATGACTCAACACATCAGTCACATGCATTTCTTTGTTTCACCTGTAGTTAACTATTAGATCAGACTTCTGCATATGTAATAACACACATTATAATTTCAGTGGAACTTTATGCAGACTTGTTGAAGACACTTTGCCGTAATTTATGATCAGTCTCTGTCTCTATGTTTCGTTACCAGGAGTGTGTGTATTGTGTAACTTTTGATATCCATAAATTGTAGCTAGCAACTCTTTTTTTTTTTCTTTGATTATATTTCTTTTGTGCATCTGTAAATACTCTTGACCCATAGGCAACTGGTCTATTCTTTCATAAAAGTCACTGTAGCTATACAATTCAGACTGATATCCATTCGGTCACTGGCTTATTAACATCAAAGTACATAAGCATAGGTGTTTCTATGATAATGATTTAAGTATTTCACAGCTATTGTTATTATTGCTTACATCCCTAGGGTATACTTTGTTTCAAAAGCTTTTCTCAAAAGACTAGCCATTTCTGAAATATTTTGTACATAATGTATCTTTCCTAAAAATACCATTAATGCTTATATATCTTCGGGTCAAGGCATTTACAGTACTATTATGAATTTTTATTCCAGTCCTTCGAAAATAAAAATAGAGGCCGTGTACTTTAACTCTGTTACTCTGATTTAACACCTGATCCCCTTTATCTTAAAGTTATAGTGTCATGGGCTATTCAGTGGCCATACATGTCTCTGGCCATATTCTTCCAGCGGCTGCCCCAAACAGTCACCTAATGCCATACATCAATGAAATACCAAACAGAAGTCTTTAGAATAAACACCTTCCTAAAACTTATTAAAATGCCTGGTTTATATTAAGCACAATGAAATACATCACAAAATACATTATTGAGACTGCTTCTTCAGTAGTAAATAATGGCCATTTTCTTTCTTTCTGTAATGTTAAGTCTTATGCATCTAAACATATTTGTATCTTTTCTGGCTTCACTGTTGTAGCCAGGTACAGACTTTGATTCCCTTGGCACTCATTTGCCTACTGTGTGACCGGGAGCAAGTCGCTTAACCAGACATTGCTCCCAGGTCTCCCCTGAAAAGGGATTGTGTGTTCAGTGGACTTACTTGGTTAACAAATGGGTATTACTATTATTGTAATGTTCATCTCTTCATTAGGCACCCATATTTGCCATTCAGTTAAACTCCATTTTACTCCAACTCCTGAAAGCTGCAGCTACTTTCTTGGGAGTATATGTTAGTGGTAGTGCATCATGAGTCACCTGGCTGTGGTACTCTACATCATGATTCGCCTGGCTGTGGTACTCTACATCATGATTCGCCTGGCTGTGGTACTTTACATCATGATTCATCTGGCTGTGATATTCTCCTGACAAACTCCCTAAGCCTATGAATAAGTCAGCAAAATCATGAAGCACACCAACACACTAAACATAAGCAGTCTCACGTTTCACTTTTTTTTCTGCTAATTTATTTATTTTACAGTTAGATGAGCTGGACCACTGGTGCCAGCTTTCATTCAGGATGTTGTTACCTAAAAAACAACATGGGATCTGTGGACAACAGAACTAGAAAATTACAGATGAAGACTCCAACAAAGTAGGAATCTATGAAACCAGGTTAGAAATATTAAGTGAACAATTCAAACCCACTGAGTGTTACTCTGAAAAAAAAGGTACAAAGCAGTTACAATTAAGACTATACAACTTTGATAAAATAGCACATCTAACACACTGCAATCATAAAATTACTTGGAAATAGGAGACAGCTAAACCTTGAAGTCAACATGTCCAGATACTTTCTCACCTAAACAATAATTGTAAGTGCTTGTCTTCTTTGTTCAGAAACTTTTTGAAAGCTTTCTTTATATTAATATCAATTATGCATATTTTTTATATCAACAGGAAGGGGATTCCATCATTAAGGACCTAGAATTTAAAAACAAAAAGGTTTAGAAAAGCAGATGGTTTTTAAACCAACTACAAGATATGTACCCTTTAGCTTTATGAAACTGCGAGGAGACACTAGTTCTGGTTTAGTATTTTAAAAATTAAAATGCATATGACTAGCTTAGCTCTTAACAGAATTTGAAGCCATCTTACATTAGTCAAAATGTGACACTAATGCTGTCTACGTAGAGCAGCTATTGCAAAATGGCATATCCATTGAGTCTATATAATTTTATTGAATTGCTATTCAGCGAATAGCAATTTATCGAACCCCTACTTAGCGAACGGCATTTCAGCAAATGACAAAATCTTCCATAGGGTAAGGAAGGACTTGGCCAACATCACAAGTTTGCCCTTTTCCCCACCATAGTGTGATCTCGGGGTTGGTGTATATAGTTAAGGGGTGTTGGGGATGCACCCCTCCACTAGGGGTGTGGGAAGTGAAGCCCTCCACTTGGGTGGGTTTGATTTTGTGCAGTTTCTGTTCTGGTGTGCCACTGGCAAAATGCTTTCTTACCCTGGGAAAGATTTTGTCGTTCACTGAAATGCCGTTCACTAAATAGAGGTTCGATGAATTGCTATTCACTGAATAACAATTCAGTAGAATGATATAGACCCTATCCATTTTCCATTATCTGCAGTTTGTTCAGTAATTTGCCTAATGTGCCTGCAAATGCTAGTATGCATATTCTGATGTTAAAATAATGATACTCTTATTCAGGTTTCCTGCTCATTTTGTCAAGTCTATAGTCTCCAATATTCCAGTCTTCTTATAAAGCCAATTACCCACTATATTTGGAGTAACATTACAACGTTATGAAAGTGAATCTTATATATTTTTAATTTTTCCACATCAACAGCTTTTGACCCTAATATTTTACATAATACCCTGAATATATACATAGTTTAGACAGGAATAATTTTAATTCTTGCCTTCCAGACCAAAATGTTGAGTATTTTAGAAAACCAGGAAAACCAAGAAATAAAGAGGCAATAATAGTGCCAAAAGACCAATAACAATCACAAATGCATGGCACTAATGGAAACACATCACAGTACCATAAGGAGTTATAAATGTAGGGCATTTTATGTCAGTAAAACCGAGTGGAAATTAAGAAGATGGATTTATGAGCATTATTATGACATTCAAACTCAAAATGACAGGAATGCATTGTTTGAACACACTTAATGTTGTGAGGGTGCCAAGTTTCTCTTCTTTGTTAATGAAAAAGTTCTAGTGGACCAGAGGGGTGGGCCTTGGGAAACATGGCTGGAATACAGAGATTTATTCTGCCAAATTAATTTGGAAGCTAACTGTTGCCCTGGCCTCAATTGTAATATTAGTATCACCCCTGTATTAAAATTAAAGAGCGGCTAAGTTATGAGTTACAACACAGATAAACATTTTTTGTAAGTGTTAATACTTGGTGGAGGCATTTCTCCATTTTAGATTGCATTAGAACAATTTATTATAGGTTTTTAAGCTACATATTATTTATGCTTTTCTATTACTGTATGTTTGTAATTCTTGTAATATGTTGGATGGCCACTAGAGGTTTTTTTTTTGACTAAGTATGGTTTTTGGAGTCAAGATGATTTAGTATTTGATTGTTTTAAAGTATTACAAAGAAATTAATATTTATTGTATTTAAGAATTGGTGTGTTTTTTGTTTTAAAGATAGGATGTAAAAAGGTATAGAAAGTTAATAGATAATATGGTAGTATATTTTTAACAATATTTTTAATAGTTTTATTTTTTAGAGCATTGTCTTGTGATGTTAGCTAATTAGATGAGCAATGGGATTGGTTTAAAGATTTTTGGAAGGGGTTTAAAATGTGGTGATTAACGATTTTAGAGGTATCTGATGAAGTCTGTTTTATGTGGATGAAAATGTATTGTGGATTTATGTGAAGCATTTATTTTAGAAACATTATATTACAGCCTACTCAAATGTCCAACATCTTGGCGTCACTATAGATAACATCCTAAAACACAACCAACACATTTCTATAGTCATCAAAGAAAACATCAAAAACTTGATTGTCTGTACCATGTTAAACATTTCCCCACTCACTCTTCTAGAAGTACATGGAATCAGCATACATCCTCCAACTCTTCTTTATGCATCCCATATTCTAACAAATCTACCTACTACCCTTAAAAACAAATGAGTTTTGCTACAACAAAATTGCAAAATCCACAGCAAACCTTCCACACATATCCTAGCACTGCGAGATACTAAAACATCTGGACTGACTAATACTACCTAACTATCTAACCTACAATCAATTACTCACAGCTCCAAACTTATGTACAAATCAGAGAGCTGCCTCACTCTAAACAATTCCCTCCAGCTCTACTCTCCAACTGAGATCTCCACTCGATCACCAAATCCTTACTCAATATCACAAAACCTAACAACTCTGAAGGACACTCTTTATACTCAAATGATGTATTAGAACTCTGGAACTCAGTCCCTTTCATCTGTAAACAAATTGGAAAACTAAACAGTTTTAAGTAGGCCCAAAAGCAACACCTAATTAATTGCTGGCTATGCTCCTGCTCTCGCTCAGGATAAACACTCTAAATCTGTTTTCCTACCACTAAACCTTTCCTTATCTTCAGCCCTACCCTCTGCATTTTCCTTCACAAACATCTGCCTTTCCTCCATACATTTTCCTTCACAAACATCTCCCTTTTCTCCATACATTTTCCTCACAAATATCTTCTTTTTGTCCTCACTGTTTCATACCTAGCTCCCCTCTGCATCTAGCCTCTCTTTCTACTCTATTTCCACCCCCAATTCACCTCCTGTGTTATTTCACCCTCTTCCTTTCCTCCTTTTTTCACTACTCTATCACCCCACACCTTTGTTTTTCCTACTACCTTACGGTAGTTTCACATCTCAACCATTTTAACTTACTCCCCTTTCTAAGCCCATTTCACCCTCTTTGACATCACACAGGTCTGATGATAGCTCCTTTTTATCTTCTGTACAGTTTGACATAGCCCAACGTACTCTTGATGTTTTACCTTTATTATCACTCAACAACTCCTAACTACAAGTTCTGATCACAAAGTATCCAATACAGACTATCTAAATTGGACTTACGCACCAACTTTATGCACCAAATCCACTATTATTATTGTTTTGCCTACTTAACATGAAATGCCATCTTTCACAACTTATAATACTTGTCTAACTATCTGTCACCTCCTTAACGAGTGTTGCTGTAATTTATGTATACACCCATGAATACTGCTGCATTTACTTGTTTCTAATCTAAGTATATTCATTAATGTAAAACTGAGTAAAAATCCAACAAACTCGAATTCTATCAGAAAGAAACAGCAACCAAGGAAACCAGTCCACTGGATAATTTATTGTAAACAGATGCACATTACAAATCAACTTTTTTATTTCTACTACCTCCATACTATATGATGTAATAAAACTTAGTATACATCTACTGTTGTTCATACTAGTATGACTAACATCACACTGTACATCACCATCTTGGTCGCTTTGAACCTCATGACTTTGAGTGTTCTCTCTATTGAGAATAGGTCTGTAAAACCCTCTATGTCTTTTATCTTGCACTTCAATAACCAACTGTTGGATTAGAGAATCTGGATAACCACTTCTCATGAACATCCCTCTTAAGTTTTCACATTTTTCCATAAAGTCCTCCTCAATTATCATTCTTGCTGCTCTAACAAGTTGGCCCTTAATGACTGACCTTTTCTGATGTTGTTGATGTGAGCTAGTATAATGCAAGAATCTATTTGAGTAGATGTTCTTCCTATACATCTTTGCTGTGTACTTAGACTGAACTCTAACTTTCCTTAATTCTATTTCCAAGTATGCTATTCTTTCTTGATTGAAATTACTAGTAAAATGTAGAAAACTAGTTGTATTATTAAAATACTGAATCAATTGTGAAGCCTCCCTTTCATCTCCTTTTAAAATTATGAAGATGTCCAGGAAACATGTATAAAAATAAATGAGTTCTTTAATTTTGCTGTTATTCATAATAAATTCCCACTCCCAATGAGCCATGACCAGATTAGCAAAGCTCGCACCACAAGGCAAGCCCATTGCTACCCCAACTTTTTGTACATAAATCTCATTGTCAAAGGTGACAAAATTGATGCTAAGAATAATATCCAAAAGTTCATCTCAGTTTGTGGTGCACCCTTTCAAATGAGGGATAGAGGTATAAAGATCCTTAACATCCACTGTCAAGAAGTTATATTCTCCATTGAATTCTAGTTCATTTATCCCTGCCAAGAATGACCACAAGTCATGACAAATTTGGTGCGCTTGACTAATGTCCTTCTTCAGGATGGTATCTACAACTTTAGCACATGAATAGGTAATCGACTGCCTTGCATCAACTAAAGCCCTCATGGGTGGGTTGGTCACACTTTTATGGATTTTGGGAATACCAAATAAAATAGGCATTCTAGGTGATGGTATAGATAAGTTAACGTCAATGGTAGCCTCAATGTACATATCATTAATGTATGATTTAATGCGTCCATACGCCACATTAAGTTCATTAATACTCACTTTACTGTAGGTATCACTCTTTAACAGCTACTTTATTTTCTGTATATCCTCGTCGAAATCCATCAAGATCAAATCTCCCTCTTATCAGGTTTCATTATCCTCACTGGCAGCCTCGGTATTTCATTTAATGCTTCCCATTCAGTTTTGGTTACATTCCTATTGTTTCTCAGTTTCCTATTAGTCTCACTCATTAAAGACCTAATGTCCAGCTCATAAATACGATCAAACAATGCTATCATGGGGTGTATAGGTGGGTTGAATGTACTTGGGATCCTAAAATTTGTACAATCAATTTCACAATTACCTAACAAAACAGACAAATTCAACTTCCTAATGTAATCGTTTAAAATCCAGTAAAGTCTTGGCTAACTCAGATGAACATGAAGGCACAAAAGTCAAGCCCTTAGCTAACAACTCCACAAGATCTGGTTCAATACTGTAAGACGAAAAATTGTATACTTTAAAATCACAGTCCTTGTTAGTTGTAATTAATTTGTTAATGTATGCATGTGGAGCTTTTCTCCCCCGGCCTGTGATGAAAAGGTGTTTTACATAGCCAAGTTAGACTTTCCTGGCCGAAAAAGGCAATAAATAAATAAATAAAATAAAATCAATAATTCAAACACAGTATTTGTTTATTAAGTTTGAGCTTGTCTTGCCACAGTTCAGACTATCATGTCATTTTTCATGTGACACTTTACTGTAGGTCAACTCTTTTTACTTCTATTGTAAAAACAGTTCATTTTCATGTTTGCGTTCCACAACATGTGAATTGTTTGAATGAACACACTTTTTTTCTTTTTATATATTTGCAAAGTGATTTCATTACCACTGTTTCTACACAGCTGATGGAAATCTAGATACTTCTTCCCCTCATGCTTACAACCACACTTGGACATGATGCTAAACTTTCAGCTGCACCAGTTTTCCATGCTCCTCATAGTTTGTGTTCTCATTGACATTATTATATCCCATTTTTGCTTTACTTCCAATTTGTTCAATTTTCTTTAATTCACATACTTTTTTTACACATTTCTTATTCACTCATTTTGCATACTTCCATTTCTCTTTTTAACTCTTAACTATGCTTTTATAATTTCACTAGCTCTTCATTTATGTTCATAGGTGATTACCAAGCTAACAACCCCAGGGGGCCTATTTCAGCCTAGTCATTCTTTCCAAATGTATCTAACAACATTTGATACCAAAGTGCTTTTTAAGTGGTACATTTAAGCTTGGGCCTGGGTGGTCAAGCTTATAGGCTGTCTCTTTCTACTAGAGACATAGGTGCCAGACTAGGGGTACATTTCTTATTCCCCACCCACTGGTCCAAGATGCACTTGAACTGAGCTAGGGAAGAACTCTGCTTCATTTGGATGGGATGCCTGTTTCAGAGAAGAGGTAGTTTCTGAGACACATACTTATCCCACTATGCCCTATTTATGTTGCAGATGAGGTTTAGGACTCTAGGTTAAGTAATTCTGATGCTATTTGTTTTGTGGCTGTGCAACAAGTCCATCAGTGCAAGATCAGATGATTCTTTGTAGACCAGGCATAAATCACCTCTCAGCAGTCTATAGGAGGCTGGGTATAGGGATAGAGATTTGAGGTAGTACACATAACACATGTTGTTTAGGCCAAACACTTTTTATGAGGAACCTCTGTGGACACTCCAGTTGTTGCCTATGCCTGATCAAGTACATACTAAAGGGGGCATTGTACTCAATGAATGGTTAGATAAGGGTTGAGTACAGTGGAACAATGACATCTTTGAACCTAGATGCTATATCCTTGTTTATAAATTGTAGTATATGGAATGATTTCCTTACTACCCTAGTTACATAATGATCAAAGGCCAGGCTATTGTCTGCATGTGTTCCCAAATTCCTGACCAATGGGTATACCCTTAGGAGAGTATTATCAGTGTGGTAGTTTTTAGGATTAGTAGTCTTCCTAAGGGATACTATTTTGCAGTTCTTGGCATGTTAGACCATTATTAGTCTGTGGCAGGCCTTCTTAGAGTGTACTGGTATCCTTGGATTAATTTTATGACTGTGCCTAATTTGTAAATCATTTGCAAACTTGGTCAGCCAGAGGCCATTGACATTGGCCTTGATTTCAGAGCAGTAAATGCCAAAAAAGACTGGCCCCAGTACAGTTATGAGGGACTCCACTAGTGACTGACCTCTTTCTAAAGGTTGACTCTCATATCCTAACTTCTTGTGTCCTATCTGTGAGCCAGCTGGCTATCCATTGGGTGATTCAGGGGGTTATATCTAATTTTGTGTGTTTGTCTACAATGCTAGAGTGGGGTATTGTGGCAAATGATTTGGCCAAGCCAAGGTAGGCAGTATACACCATTTTGCCCTCATCCATTGCTTTGGTGACCTTCTCAAAGAAGTCCACCAGGTTGAGTAGGAATGATGTGACCTTGACAAAACCAAACTGGGTTGTATCAAGCATCTGAAGGTTTCCTGTGTCATTATTTGTTTCTATGATAATTCTTTTCAGGGCCTTGCATATGCAACTAGTCAGACTTATAGATTTGTAGTTACCGGAATCCATAGATGGCCCTCCCTTGTGCAGAGTGATTTTAGTGATCCTAATAGGTCATGTTTCATGCTATTAAGCAGGCATCCTGAAATATTATTGGGGCCCATCAATGTAGTTATACAGTTTGACTTAATGTCAGCTCAGCTTTACCTGAGAGATTTACCCTGTTTCAAGAATTTCTTAAACCAGAAATGATTTTGTCACCTATTGATGCATCATGCATCTTTAGAAATTCAGAGTTATTTGGCTTAATTCTCTTAAGACAGTAACGTGCTCTATATGTCACACATGACCCTTTGCTCTTATGCAGAAAATATGCTAATTGGAAAATACTTCCTTGGTTCAGTGTTTTCTGATTTTTTCTCTCATCACTGGTATATTATCTTTATTCTCAAAAGGTAAAATTCTGAAATGCTTTTAAGACTTCTGTTGCAACTTACAGATATTTGGCACACACTTCCATTTCAGGCTTCACAGATATTTAACTAGCAGTTAGGAAGAAATCAAATTTCTGGATGCAATGCTACCAGTCCCCTATAGTGAGATGATTCCTGAAAGATCCACCTGTACCACATTTCAGTGAGAATCAATAAGACTCTGAGGGCTTCTTATGAAAAATATAAGCAAACAAAGTGACTGAATAATAGCACTGGGGACTTTATTTTAGAAAATGAACTAACTTCTGCATACCATACTTGATTCTTGGTGCACAGACAAACTTCTATGTTTCTGATTTCAAATAAAATTTAAGGATCGTCAGCATATGCAAAAAAAAAAAAACAAACAAACAAAACCCACTGGCACAAAATACATGTTATCAGCCTCTGTAGGTTCTTTTACTGAACTATGTAGTACATGGGGAAACAGACCACATTATATACATGCTAATACTGTATGCAAAAAGTATCAGATTGTTAAAAACTGTGAATCTGCTGCTTAGTCTGTCACCCATCTTGGAAAGTGAAATTGTTTAATCATCACATTTTGAAACAGACTACAGATAAAGTCCTCTTGTGACATATTTTCTGAGATGCAAAATTGGTAGGTCTTTATGCAGAAATCTGTCTTATTTATAGGTTCATAGGTTCATACTAGGCTATCTGCCCGAGGGCATTTACAAGCCTAGCCCATAGGTTTGTGGCTTACACCACCCCTTTAGTATGGGGAACTATACCCATTATTTTGCTGTGCCTCTGTTGAGCAGTGACACTGAAGTAATCCCTGGGGTATATCTGCGATCTCCCACCCATTGGTCAAGATTTCTCTTGAACAAGGCCAGCGAGGTGCTCTGCCTCACATATACCGGGATTTTATTCCACAGCATAGGGAGTCTTTGGGTGATGAATCTATCCCTCCAGCACGTCCTATTAATAGCCGTGTCGAGGTTTAAGTCTCCCGCCCTTGTGGCTCTGACGGATCTAGATTTTTTGAGGTGAAGCATATTCATCAAATCTGGGTTTGACATGGCCTTGTATGTTTCTTTCTGGTCATACATAGGATCATAGGAGGTTGCTACGCTATCGACCTGGAGGTAATTTCAAGCCCAGCCCCCTCAGGGTCGTAATCCTGGGGGTAGTCATTACAGGGCAAGAGGTGGCGGTTATCACTTCCATGGCAAGATGATACCTTCATTCTCATTTGTCTATCAAATGCCATTAAGCCATTTATGTGTTGAAATTTTCTAAGTTTCCTGTATTCTTCAGCTAACTGAATTACATTAGCAATGCTTTCCTGGGTCCAAAACCTTAAAATAATTTGGTCTGTTTGCCAGTCTTACAGTCTCTGCTTAGTACTTTCTGATTCAGGATAAACGTTATCAAATACCTCACATTTATATGCTGATATTGAGTTTTGCTCCATTGTCTTTGCAATCCAGTCTCATTAAATCCCATATGGTATACAGTTTCTTGTTCAGGGAAAAGGCACTAATTTTGTAGTAGTGGGAACTAAGGATAGAAATATAAAAATGAAAAACAAAATTATATTTCTTTTTTTCGAGGCACCATCAATAGGTGTTCACTTATTGAACAGTCTTCTCAAAGGTTTCCACAAATTTGCCACCAGCTGATTTGTGGCTTGCTGGCTGATTGTAGAGATATGATCCTTAATACCACTTTGTTTAACAAATATCTTCAGTTCTTCTTATCTCAACCTGTAGATAATTACCACTGACAATCTGTTCAGGCAAGCCATGTCTTGAAAGCATCATTCATAACAATGATAATTATCTGTTCGTTCATCACAGAGGTCATGCAAATCATGCTTGACCTTTTAGTGTGCACAGTCAGTGTTATTAGGTTATTATGTCTGAAAAGATCGAGTACCGTCAGAAACAGGATACTATGATGCAGACAGTCATTCCCAAGGATGCAAATATGCTGCACTGCTGTATGTTGACCTATTTAATATCTACTGCAGCTTTTGTCTCACTTATCAATGTGTGTATTGTTTGCAGGATACTATATGCAATCTGTGACTGAAGATTCACTTTTCTTCTCTTATTTAACATCCTGCACTCTTGTATGGCATTTGATTGAAATTACTACTCTGAAATCATATAGCAAGATTTCTTGACATACAGACACTCTTTTTTGGTAGTACAATTGGAGTAATTAATATACCGAGGCCATACCTTTACATCTGATTAAATCTCTTATGGTCAGCACTGGGTCACTTGCATTTTTGCATGGTGGCATTTGCCATGTGCAGCTGCACAATGATTGACATGCATCTCACCATACCCAGCAGAACCAAGACATTCTCCTCCAATAAAAAGGAAGCCAATCTGGTGGTCGCCTGCCATAAACTCTGCAACAGAAGGAGGAAACTGATGCAGAATAAGGTGAAGTCCCAAGACTGGAAAAAAACCCTTATCAGCCACAACAAAAAGTTGAGATGCCTCATCAAATCCTCTAAAGCTAGCTATGAAAACAGAATTGCAGTACATAGTAAAGAAAACCACAAGGCCTTCTATAGTTATGTAAAGAACCTCCATGACAATACCCAGATTTGCTCTGAGCTACTGCACAATGGTACCCCCTATACTGAGCCAAAAGATATTCCCAATAAACTGGCCAACAGATTCAGTGGCAACTTTACCCCCCCCCCCCCCAAGGGGCCAGTCACAATATCAGTAGATTGCCAGGCACCCAGTATTACTGCTGCAAAGGTTAAAACAGCACTGTCCAAGGCCAAGAATACAGCTTCTGTGGGACCTGACAATATCCCTGGCTGCGTTCTACATGAACTATAGAGTGAATTGGCACCTCACCTGTGTGCCCTGTTCGATCACAGCCTCACCTCAGGTTTTGCCCCTACCGAATAGCGCACTGCTACAGTCATCCCTCTCCACAACGGAGGAGCGACTACAGACTCTGGGAACTATTGCCCCATTAACCTGACGAGTCTGATATGCAAAACTATGGAACGCATCATCAAGGACCTAATAAACAAGGATATAGGGAATCTCCAAACTTTGGATCCCACACAGTTTGGTTTTGTGAAGGGTAGATCATGCCTGCTCAACATGGTCAACGTCTTTGAGTCAGTCACCAGAGCTGTGGATGAAGGCAAGGTGGTTTATACTGCATACCTTGATCTGGCCAAAGCCTTTGATACCATTCCCCACTCAGGAATCATAGAAAAACTCACTAAGCTAGGCATCAACTCCTATATCACTAGGCAGGTTGCAAACTGGCTCACAGGTAGAACCCACAGTGTGAAAGCAGCTGACTCCAAGTCAGACTGCTGACCAGTCATGAGTGGAATCCCACTGGGTTCCTTCCTGGGTCCTCTTCTGTTTGGTATCTACTTCCCTGAAGTCCAGGCCAACACGAAGGGACTCTGGCTGACAAAGTTTGCAGACAATTGCAATTTGGGAGCTATTATTAACTCCCCAAGTGATGTTGACATCCTAGAGAAAGGCCTCACTGAGACCAACGACTGGTGTCAGAACCATGGCCTTAAGCTCAATGTCAATAAATGTGTCATCATCCCCTTTTGGAAAAACCTGGTTCCCATGAATTACCACATTGGTGGTAGTCCACTGAACACAGAAGGCGTTATAAGAGATCTGGGAACACAGGTTGACAGCAACCTCTCTTTTGACCACCACATTGCCACTGTGGTCAGAAAGTCCTTCTGTGTAGCACATCTCATTACTAAGGGTTTGCATCCAGGAAGAAAGAGGTCATTGTCTCACTCTACTCTTCCCTCATTAGACCAGTCATCGAGTACAATGCCCTATTTGGCATGTACCTCACTAAACACCTGCAACAACTGGAGAGGCTGCAAAAGTACCTCACAAAGAGGATCCTAGGCCTTAAACATTTGTCCTATATGGACAGACTAAAAAAACTCCACTTATTCTCTGTCTCATATTGCCTACTTAGAGGCAATCTCTACTTGACTTACAAAGCCATGTCTGACCCAGCTCTGTTAGAAATGCTACATCTAAAGGAATCCCATTCCCTCTGCACCACCCACTCCAGAGACCTCAACCTCATTACCACAATCAACAGAACATGCTGGAGGGACAGGTTCATAACCTAGAGACTGCCCATGCTATGGAACAGACTTCCCATACATGTCAAGCAGACCACGTCACTGGCCCTCTTCAAGAGAAATCTTTATGAGTGGATGGGAAATAGAAAATTCACCCCAGGGATCACTCCAGTGGCTTTACTCGACAGAGGCACTGGGAACTAAGGTTTGTGGCACGATGCTGGGTTAATCCTATGGGCTAGGCTTGTAAAGGCCCCAGGGCCATTAGCCTAGTACACACCTATGAACCTATTGCACATCTATTAGATGCATCTCCATTGACTCTTCATATTATAGCTTGTAGTCCACTAATAGTATTGTATTGTTTCTTTGCTTTTATTAGCATAGAAGTGTTCCCTAGGAAAAGGGAGCAGCACTATATCTTGTTTAAAGTAATCATGGATACCATTTTTATTAGGTCAGGAACAGTTAGTAGAGACTTGTAATCTGTAATTATTGTACACCTCCTTAAATATAGATATTGACTGAATTTTTTTTAGTCCCCAGAGCATGCAGATGATTTTTTTCTATCTACCCAAACATGTTTATACTACCCACGGTAGTGGTGCTGCAGTAGCGTTGTCGCCTCACAACAAGACGTTGTCACATTCGATTCTCAGCTAGAGCGCCTTCTGTGTGGGAGGCATGCTTGAATGGGCGTGCCTTCATTGAAGGTTGTGCGTCAGGGCTGGTAACTCGGCACGTAAAAATCCACTACCAAACATTAGCGGACCGGAGTTCCGCTGTGGAGACCCCTAACCAGGATAAGCCGAAAGACACAACAACCCAAACATGTTTATACTCAGCTTTGCACTGTAACCTTGCAGTAAATGCTAAGGGTCTCTATGTACCATCCTAGAGTTCAAGCAGCAGAACACTGCAAATTCCATGAGTAGTATTCCATATCAGCCTAAGAGGCAATGAAGAATCAAAGTGGGTAAACACCTTATTTATTTATTTAGTAATTTATTGTTTTTATAAATTTTTTTTGTCCTCTTGGGCCTCACTTTTAGTGATCCCATCAACAGTGTCTCACATCCATGCCAAGTCTGCCAGCCATTCTCCTACCCCTAGACTTTACTCTGGTATTACTGGGGCTGGTCTTGGAACTTAAGGGTGTCTTGGGGGCTTGGCTGTCTGTGCTTCACTCTGGTCATTTTTTTAAATTTTGTATGCTCTACCCACTTTCCCCTTTCCCTGCTTCCCTCCCATTCTCTACTGAGCACCCCCCCCCCAGGATGGGCATACCCATCGGCCCCTGCCACTCTATCAATCACCTGAGCCATTAATCAAACCCAGGTAGGCTGGAGTGTAATCAGGGCTTTATCCCTCTATGCCACCCAAGTGGCTAGAGGCTTTGTTTCACTTTAACAGTCCTTGAAGGTATGTTCCCTGTCCTATACCCAGATTTCACCATTAAGACTAATTATGAAGCAGCATCACTTATGGGTATTTTACTATTAAGACATCCAAAAGAAACTTATAAAAGCAGCTTCTCAGTCCTATATATGACCTCTTAAGAGGCCTAGATGTCTGTAGCAAAGACTCTATTGCTTGAATGCTGCAGTCCACTTTTGTCATTCATATATACTTACCATATACAGTCTTATTTTTGAAAAAATAAAAAAAAATCACTTCTCTCTTTGCTTTAAGCTCATACTCAACCTGCCCAGGACCCACTGTAAGTTCTCCACGTCATCTTTGTCATTCTCCTTCATCACCAGAATAACATATCGGTTGCTTTACATTTTCAGAATCCCTAGATGTACTTACCCTCCCACACGCTGCAACATAGTAAGCAAGAAATTATTCTGCTATCCTGAACAATCCTTCAAACCACTTAAATTGCAGACAGTGCTGAAACCTCAAATGTTGAGAATGAATGACTGAAAATCTGCGCTTACATATACTAAGTCCAAGATTGCCATTTTTCAGAATATTCTCTAATGTGGATGTCTGAGTTGTTTTAAATGCAAGTTCAGGGGGTGTGGGCGACTTCCCCCTATATCAGAGTGTTAGTTTAAAGGAGAAAAGAGAACTCCCATATACACTCTTCTCCTGTATTTTTTGGTCTTTTGCCATCATTTCAGGACTTAGCATTGCAAGTCCTGACATTTTAATAGAAGACCATGCATATTGAATATCAAGATTTTTAGACATTTCTTCTATGTCCATTTGTGTACATTTCCATATCATGATCATTCCTGAAAATTGTTCCCCCATTAAGGATATGACAGATTCTTTATTGTTATTAGATGATACTGCAGAGTCTGTAATGCTGGACTTAGAGCAAGTTTGAAATTTCTATATATACCAACATCCTGTGTTTCATCTTTCTTCACTAATGGCACTATGGATGTAAGCCATTCATTTATTTATGTTTTAACTGAGTTTGCCAGCCTCTACTAGACATAACATCTCAATATTGTCTAGTCTAGTCAGTTCATTTTCTAATAAAGCATGATTGTGCCCTGGACTCACTGAGCTTTGGATTAGTAAGTGCTTGTAGCTCATTTCATGCAAATATGCCTTTTAGATTATTCTAGGTTTTTAAACATTTGTTTAACCTTAAAACAAAAAAAGCCTCAAGTCCCAAAAGTGTAGATTGACATGCAAAGCATAAAAATCTAGAAAAAAAAAAATGACTTGTCACCACTTCTGAATTCAGGAGCAAGGGCAACTCATTACATCCAAGTGACGCCTACAAGTGCATTTGCAGTGAACTCCTACTGACGCCTCTAGGCATCAGAATTGTTGTTCATATTTGCATTGATAATTCCAAAACCATGCTACGTACAATATTTTAAACAAGTCCATCTTAAAGCTTACACAATGGCAAACTCAGCTGCATTAGTATTTGACATTTTTCTAGCGCAGGTAAAAAGATATTAACTGTTGTTTTATGATATTAAGTTATATAGATATAGTTTTCACTTTTTTCTAAATATTTCAACAACCAAGTAACACAGAACTCCTTAGCCTCATATGAAAGCACTCGGCCACCTGAATAAGATGCTGCTGAGAGTGTGTGTGTAACTTGAGTGGTTTCTGAGATATAACGTTGCTTGCAAAATATTACAAACGTAATCTTACTGTATTTACTGGGACTTATAGAATTCAGTTTGAGACCTAGAACCTAAACAATACTACCACTATAAAAATATATTGTGCTGAAGGGTTTGCCATTTCTACTTCTTTTATAACCCCTATGGTTCCAGAGATATGGACATTTGTTTAAAATGTGAGGACATAATCTGATTCTGTCAAAAGGCTTAAGCTCCACCTATTGGACTTTACAGTGCAAACTTCCTGACTTCCTTGGAAGGAATAAGTTAATGTAAAACAATTGCAGCTAACAAACCAGATGCTTTATCAGCCCATGCTGATAAAAAAAATCTCAAATTATAGAAAACTGTGGTTAAAATTTATAGAAATGTATTTTGAGATGGCAATCCACCAGTAAAGACTGAACTTTTAAATGGCGTGAAGTTCTGACTTGTGTGTGTGTGTGTGTGTGTGTGTGTGGGGGGGGGGGGTTCAGAGTGGAATCATTAGGAAATAACTTTGCCTGAATTGAAGCAAAGCAGAATTTGACTAGAATCAGATCTATGCAAATGTCCATTTTTCCATACAAGAGCTTTGAGTCGATCAGAATGCCAGAGATACTGACCTAACAAGTGTGTATATCAGGTCACAGCATGACAAATGCAATAATGTCACACAGAAACGATGTCATCAGAGTTACAATGGGCACAGATCAGTCCCAAAAGAATGCAGCCATGATCTGCATTGGAAAAAATATATACTACTGTACTTAATGGCTTTGTTCACAGTATAAGAACTGTGCACTACAGTATTAGAAGACATGATACAGACAGTTACAAACGTTTGGTGAGCATATTACCTCTCTTTCACCACATCACAGATTAAAGTATATGGCACCGGCATATCAGGATAAACGACAAGAGAAACAATGCCTGCGATTATAAGACTGTCAATAAGAGATGACGTGGTTTTAAGCTGCAAAATACAAATTCATTGAGCCCTTGAGAAAGGGAAACCTGAAAGATCATTAATGTGAGTACAGCAACTCATCTCCAAACAAATGGTGTGGCACTGAGACTCCTGAAACACCCAGGCACCCTGAACTATCTGTGCTGTGTAGTTGTCTCCAACCCGGAGCAGCCACGTCCATGGTGAGATGTTTGAGAAAGCAACTGAAAAGGATTTCCATCCATTAAACAGGTGATACCCAACTGTCAATAAAGATGTGCACTGCAAGCAATGACTACCTTTATTGAGAAAGATAAGGGGTCAGTATGGCTACTATAAGGCTTAATGCTTCAAGTTAAATGTCTGCCAGAACTGACTGAGATTAAGTATATTACTGCTACCGTCTCTGAAAGGGAAGTAATCTACAATCAATGAAGACAAACATCTGAGCCAAGAAAATTGAGTGACTTTGCGAGGTTCATCGTAACACCAGGAAATGAAACAACTTGAGCGTAGATGCTGTCTATGCTACCTGATCATTTGCAGAGAAGACGGAAACGGACTTCTCAACTGTCCCTATTTTTTTGAAGAATTTTCCTATTTTCAGGCCTGATTTGCCCCTGCACAGCATGCCCCTATTTTTGGAGGTAGGTCTCTATTTCCAGGCTTGATTTACCCCTCCACACAGTTTTCTGAATCCTCCTTATTACATGTGATTTTTGAAGCTGTCTGGTACACAGAAAATCATATTACATGACCAACATATTCGTGGCAACAATAATTTAAAGAAATATGACGCATGTCTTACATCTCCCCTTTTCTGAAGCAAAAACAAATGACCTTGTGTGATAGAATTTAGCAATAAAGTTAAAGTCTACAAATTTACAGTCTCTTTTATAATGTGCTTATATGTTTCTATTCTGGTTACTGTTTCTTTTTGAACACGTTACTGAGTAGTGTCCCATGACTGGAAGTGGGAAGTGTTATGTGCTATTTGATATTCAGAATTTATGTTAATTAAATGTCCAGATTTTTAGCTAGATGCTCCCACATTTCAAGGGCCTTTGTTCCTATTTTCAGTGTTTGCAGGTTGAAAGGTGTGAGCAAGTCATGGGGGTAAAAGAAGATTTTAGTTCTCTACAGTCTTTTTTGATCTGTTACAGTGGATATACACTTGGGGACTGCCCTACTGACAAAGGTGGGACCAGTGGGCTCAATTCTGAAGTGGTAGTGACCAGATTCCTCCTGACAGTCCAAGAGCCACAACTGCAAACCACAGAAGAGCAAGACTAAAGGTGCACAAATGTTACTCTGCAGTACCTTGGGGTAAAGAGAATACACTGAGGTATCACAACCTCTGGCTGAGTAAGTAACCCTGGAGTTAAAGCATATATAAGAAGAAGGGGTCGGGTGTGCCCTATGTCAGTGCTACAAGGGGATGTAAAAATGCTTTTAATGGCTGGGAAGTGAGTTCTGACATTGTCTGTATTCATGTGACATTCTCACTTTAAGACTTACAAAGATGGATCTCACATTTCTGATAGAGAGGCATAGTCATTGGTTCTGACCCAAAAGAGTAAATGTCTCCTGGACTCCTTGATAATCTTGAAATGGAAGTAGGTGTCTTGGAGGTGCAAGGAACACATCCAGCCTCCTGACAAAGACAGAAGAATTGGCTGCAGCATGACCATCTGATGCTTTCTTTAGGGAGAAAGGAATTTAGACCAATGAGATCGAGCATGGCCCAAGGTCTTTCATTTGGTTTTACACCTAAAATATGCATAAATACTGCCCTAAGCCTAATGACCCATTTGGTAACTCATGATGCATTTTATCAGCTACATCCCTGTGAAAATACACCATGTGAACTTGTAATATAGCACCCACCAAAATAACTTGACAGAAAATAAAACATTTCCCAAATCTCACATGTGACATTCTGCCTGAAATATGGAAGGCTAGGCTTTGTAATATTGATGCCTTCTTCACAGCCAGTGCAGAAACCATGATATCTGGCTTGGGAGTCTTTGACTAAATGGCACACTCTTCCAGCCTTCTTGCGTATTGATGTACTTCTATTACGGTTCTCCAAAACCACCTTTTTTGGCATTTTTAAGAACATCCACCAAGGAAGGAAATACACACACACACACACACACACACACACACACACACACACACACACACACACACACACACACACACACACACACACACACACACTACTGCAGGGTGAACCTGAAAACATTTTATCATAGGAGACTACTAGGCTAATGGCCATGGGGCCCTTATAAGCCTAGCCAAGAGTTTATCCCCCAAAAAGAAACCTCAATCAGCACTTGTCACCCCTGTCAATGAGGGATACAAATGGAACTCCTGGGACAAATCTGTGGTTTCCCATCCGCTCATCAAGGTTGCATTTGAAGATGGTCAACGACGTACTTTGCTTGACGTGTATGGGGAGTCTATTCCAGAGATGGGGCAGCCTCTGGGAGACAAAACTGTCTCTCCAGCAGGTTTTATTAATGTCACATATTAAATGTAGGCCTTTCAATTGGGTACTGCGCGAGGAGTTAGACTTATGGATATGGAGCATCTCAAGTAGAGCAGGGTCTGAGATTGCCTTGTAGGCGAGACACAGATCCCCTCTGAGCAATCTGTATGATACTAAGTAGAGTGATAGTGATTTCGGCCTGTCCACATAAGACAGGTGTTGGAGGACATGGATTCTCTTTGTGAGGTATTTCTGTGGCCTTTCCAGTTGGTGCAGGTGTTTGGAGAGGTACATACCAAATGGGGTGTTGTACTCAATTATTGTTCTAATGAGGGAGGAGTATAGAGAGGCAATAAAGTCCTTTTTTTCTGGATGCAGTCCCTTTACTTATGAGATGAACCAAGTAAAAGGCTTTTCTGACCACTGCTACTACGTAATGGTTGAATGTGAGATTGTTGTCAACCTGTGTACCTAGGTCTCTCACCACAGGTTGTGTGCTTAGGGGGTTGCCATTGATGTGGTAATCAGATGGGGCTGTGTTTTTGATGAATGGCATGATAATACATTTTTTTGCATTTAACTTAAGGCCATGACTTTGGCAACACTCATTTGTTGTGGTGAAACCCTCTTGTAGTATGTTAACATAATTTAGGGAGTCAATGACAGCATCCAACTTACAGTCGTCTGCAAATTTGGTCATCCACAGGACTTTTGTCTTTGCCTGGACCTCTGAAAAGTAGATGCCAAACAGTAGGGGTCCCAGAACAGATCCCTGGGGAACACCACTAGTGACAGGTCTGCTGAAGGAAGTGGAAGCACCTATTTAGACCTCACGGGTCCTATCAGTGAGCAAGTTTGCCACCCACCTGATGAGATAGGGACTTACGTCAAGTTGTGTTAGCTTTTCAATGATGCCTGAGTGGGGGATTGTGTCAAAGGCTTTGGCCAAGTCAAGATAAGCTTTATTTACTGGCTTTCCCTCATTCAGTGCCTTGGTGACAGTCTCAAAAAAGTCAACCAGGTTCAACAGGCAAGATCTGCCCTTGATGAATCCGAACCGGGTGGGGTCAAGTGCATGGAGATTGCCTATGTCCTAGTTTATGAGGTTCATAATAATATGCTCCATAGCCTTACAGATCAGACTTGTCAAGCTAATGGGGCGATAGTTTCCAGGTTCAGTAGTGGCACCACCTTTGTGCAAAGGGATGACAATGGCAGTTCTCTACTCTGCTGGAATGAAGCCTGTACTTAGGTTATGGTTAAAAATGGTGCTCAGTGGTGATGCTAGTTCTTGCTGGAAATGGTGCAGAATACAACCTGGGATACTATCAGGTCCCATAGAAGCGGTGTTCTTTGCCTTTGATAGGGCCTTTAACACTTTCTCTATGGAGATGTGAGGTGCGGGTCAAGTATTGGGGATGCCAAATGGGCCTTTGTGGGGGGCAGGGGGGTGAAGTTTGAGCTGAACCTATTTGCTAGCAGGTTGGCTGAGTCAACAGGATCAGTGTAAATGGTACCATTATGAACTAATTCAGAACAAAACTGAGCTTTGCCATGGAGTTTCCTGATGTAACTGAAATAGGCTTTGTGGTTACCCTTTGTTTCTAGGCTAGTTTCAATTCATAATTGGCTTTAGAGGTTTTCACTAGTGATCTAATTTGCTTGTTGAGGCTAAGGAAGGAGTTTTTCCAACTGGGAATTTGTGCCTTTTTACCCTTGGACAACAGTTTCTTCCTTTTGTTGTAAAGCCTGTTGACAGAGAATGTCCATCAGATAGAGTTGTGTTTCCTTAAGGAACAGGTTTTAGTTCTTTTGAGTATGGCTGAGTCCATGCAGTTGTACAGGTGCTTGTATACTGCACTGGGGTACTGTTCAGCATATTTGTTTGCATCCTCTGAGGGGTAAGGTGGTGTGAAGCTACTGATACCTTCCCTTAGAAGGTTGTAGTCAGCTTTTGAGAAGTTTTTTAGCCTGGTTATGGCTGGGGGGAGGGGAGTTGGATGGGATAGACACTTTGAATGAGACAGACCAATGGTCTGATCTCACCAGAGAAGAGCTTACTATGAGGGTGGTGCAGTGGGCACCCATGTTGGTAAGAACCAAGTCTAGAATGTTATTTCCCCTTGTGGGGGATGAGACAAGCTGGTCTAGTGTGTTAGAATTGATGAAGTCAAGGAATCATTGGGTGAGTGCATTAGACCAGGAATAGTTCACCCACTCTATGGTGGGATAGTTGATGTCATCAAGGATCAGGGTGTTAGGGGGTACCTTTATTGAGTCAAGTAGGTCCAAGTAGGAGGAGTGGTTGTCCTGAGACATGGAAGGGTGTCCAAAGCTGGCTATAACTTGAATGGGTGTCTTGCCAATTGTCAGTTGCACCTGGAGTAGTTCTAGTGCATCATGCTAGCAAACCAGTCTGGAGGTGTGCTTGTCTTTAATGAAAACAGAAACTCCAGCAACCTTAGTCTTCCCAACCTCATTTTAGGGTCAGAATGTGTGGAATGAGATATAGTTTGGTAAGTCACGGGTGCTCTCCGCAGCCTTGAACCAAGTTTCTGTGACTGCACAGATGTCAGCATCTTCCAGTGCAAGTAGATCCTCCAGTGAGTGCATTTTCAGGTTAAGGCTCCTAGCGTTAAGCAGCATGACCTTCAATTTGCTTTTTGACAGATATTTTATGTTGGAAGATTTGTTTTTGGGACATTGCCTAAAAAAAGGCATAATGGGGGAGGCAGAAGCCTTGGCTAGAATCCTGAACCCCAGAGGTGACAAGTGCAGGCCATTTCTGGCAAAGCATTGAGGCCTGTCAACCATGTCATCCCAGGCAGACTGATACTGGATCCCCTTGGAATGCCACCAAAAACTAAGCCAATTGTTGAATTCAATTATTTTTTGTTGGTATTGTGGCATCATTTTTGGTGAAGGTAGGATGCTGCTTAGGGCTAGGGTCATACCTGCCTGGGGCACATACTCTGAGAGCTCAATCATATCTTTCTTCATATAGTCCAGGGAGGTACATCTCAAGTCATTCACACCAAAAGGAACAATGATAGAGTTATACTTGTGTAAGTGTATGCATGATGTGGTGGATTCTTGCACCTGACAACTGACCGTGATCTTCTCTTTGTCGAGCCTGGTGAGGGGGCATCGGTGTGTCTCACAATTGACTCGCCAATGACTAGTATGTTTAGCTTATTGTTGTGCCTTATGGGCTGTGTGAGTTTATTGTTATGCCTTATGGGCTGTGTTTGTGAGACTCTGGTGTGCTGTCTGCTGTCTGTGATGTGTTTGGTGTTGTGTGTAGAATTTTTGCGAGTATGTTTTGGAGGTCTCTGCTGTTTAGGTAAGTTTTTATTGAGGACCTCTGCATAGGTAGTTGTGTGTTGTGCTTGGCTATGTGATGTGGGTGGTGTGGTGTTTGTGCTGGCAATCTCCTCTTTGTCAGGAGTACTGACTGTGGCATGAGAGAACATAGATTGCAGGTTACTGATATAGATGCATTTCTCGCAAGTAGAATTATGTGCTAAGAGACAAAGGTTGTCAGCGAACATGAGGCAGTTGCTACATTGTCTCAATATGCCCATGTTGACCAGGCTGGCAGGAGAAACTGATGGGAGTTGTCCAGACATAGTGTTCCGAATACTTGGGCGGACTTACGGAGAGAGGGGTTTGATAAGGGTTCGTCCACAAGAGTGTAGACCACAAAAACCTTCTTAAATGTAAAGTAACTGGCCTGAAACACAAGTGCTAAAACCAAAACTAAGAGGGTTAGAATAACAGACAAATTTAATCAGGCTACTAACAAGCAGTAATAAATACAGCAGAATAAAAACACTTCAACACTTAAGAGCAAGCAGCAAGGCAAAATAAAGTAGGAAGAACACAATTACAGTAAAAGCAGCTGAATAAAAAGTTTATTTTTTTTTTTTTTTAGTGGAGAGGAAATAAACAGGACAGTCTATATTTTGGAAGGCATACAGGTTAGCTGGTCTGTTCAGTCTCTCTCTGCTATATCACATAGGTTCATAGGTGTATACTAGGCTAACAACCACTGGGGCCTTTATAAACCTAGCCATGCAGCCCATATGTATCCCAGGAGTAATTGTGCCTTAAAGGTTATTTTAAGGGGTTTATGTTAGTTAGAGCATCATTTAACTCATTAACACCTATTTGGTGTGGAATGTCACACCTCTAGCAGCCTACACAAATCATACATTCTTTAGCATATTCTGAAAAAATAAACTTAAAAAGCATAAGGTAAATATAAATATTTTGTGAACAATAAAAGCTATTAAAGCTGTCCATATAGCAATTTTAATGACAATAGATGGTGCATTCATAGTCTTTCCCATAAATACAGTAATATATTATAATGTATACAACCCCCAAATTACATTTTTGTAAACTCACAAATTTTCACATCTTGAAAAATGTACAACCTAGACATGTATTATTAGAAAAATTTTGTTAACCATACATAAACTTCACATGACAACAGTTTGCAGAAATATGAAAACGTGCTTAATTGTATACCTAGCAAAACAAATAATACTGGATGTCTCTCAAGATGTGAAACTTACAGTGCAAATATCAGACAGTTTTTTCCACAATATCTAGGGTTTCACTTACTGTCCTGCAACAGTTTGTAAGTCATTTGTTTTTTGAATTATTGAGTACATATAAAAATATTGCTTATTATCATAATTAATAGCAAATAATCAGCAATATTTCCAGTATAGTGTGACATTGACCAGCATTGACCATGAATTGTCTTATTTTCCACATGGGTGTTTCAAGCCATACTCCTCAATAAAATGTAGCTCTCTCAATTATGAAAATATGAACATAAATTTGAAAATATGAATAAGTGGAAAACAAATATTAATGTTTACACTGCAGGACATCCTAGACTAACGGTCTTAGTGTCATTTTGTTAATAACTCGTAGCCTTTTCTAATACTGCCTATTATTAATTGGGAAGTCACTTAGTCAAAGAAGCCAGACCAAAAAAAGTTCTGTATGCCAAAAGGTGGTAGGGTTGTGAACTGCAAGTATACAAAAAGGCATTTTAGGCCTGAGTGAGTTAATGACTGCCTCTATCCATCAGAGACACAGGTGCCAGACCAGGGATGAATTTCCGATGTCCCATCCACTGGTCCAGGTTGTGCTTGAATAGGGTTAAGGAAGGGCTCTGTTTTACACAGATGGGAAGCTTTTTCCAGAGAATGTGGATTCTCTGAGATATACACCTGTCCCTCCAACATGTCCTATTTAAGTCACAAGCAAAGTTTAAATCCTTAGATCTAGTAGTTCTGGTGCTGTTTGTTTTGCAGGTATGCTAAAAGACTATGAACGCAGGATTCAAGGATGCCTTGCATGCCAGGCATATATCGCCTCACAGCAGTCAGTAGGAAACAAAGTAAAGAGATAGGGCTTTGAGGAAATCAACATGGGACATTATGTTTACACCATCTATTCTTTTTGTGAAGAATCTCTGTGGACGTTTCAGGTGTTGCATGTGCCTGGTCAGGTACATACCAATAGAGGCCGTATACTCAATGATAGGACTGATGAGGGGTGAGTACTGTGGCACGATGACTTCCCTGCAACTAGATGCCATGCCCATATTTATAAGTCAATTGATACAGTATGATTTTCTTACTATCGTAGACACATGTTGTTCAAAGGTCAGTTTACTCTCTACACGAGTCTCCAAATCCCTGACTACTGTATCTATTTTTCGGGGTGTTTTATCAATGAGGTAGTTTTCCTTGGGTGGCTGATTTCTCAAAAAGTACTATTATGTATTTCTTGGCACTGAGTTTTAAGCAGTGGCTTTGACACCAGTTATTTGTCTGTGTTAGACCTTCCTGTAAAATGTTAGTATCTTGGGGGGGTTTCTATGATTGTTCCGAGCTTGCAATCATTTGCAAACGTGGTATGCCAGAGGCCTTTGACATTGGTGTTAACTTCTGAAAAATAGATGCAGAAGATAACAGAACCCAGCACACAGCCCTGGGAGACTCAAATCGTGACTAGCTCTTTATGGAGGTGGCTCTCCTACCCAAACTTCTTGGGTTCTGCCTGTGATTTAGATGGCTGTCCAGTGAGTTACATAGGGGTTTATGCCTAATTCTATGAGTTTGTTTACAATTCCTGAGTGAGTTATTGTGCTAAATGCCACAGCTAGGTCAAGGTAGACAGTCTGCACTGTTTTGCTCTCATCCATTGACTTGGTGACCCTCTCAAAGAAGTCCACTATGTTCAGTATGCATAACCTGCCTTTGATGAAACCAGACTGTGTTGGGTTCAGGTGTCTAAACGTTTCCTATGTCATTGTTCCATTGTAATTTTTTTCCATAGCATATGATACAAGCCAGACTAATAGGGATGACCACTTCAGTCTTCCATTCATGTGGCATAAAGCCTGTGTGGAGGCTGCAGTTGAATAGAGACTCCAGTGGCCCTGATAGGTCAGGCTATTAGGAGACATCCTGGGATATTATCAGGACCCATAAAAGCTGTCATCTTGGCCTTAAAGAGCACATTTAAGACCTGCTCCTTGTTGATGGTTGGAGTGGTTATGTTAAATAGTATTTCTTTGGGGAGGCTGGAGGTAAGAGGAGGGTAAATCTGGAGCTAAGTTCGCCAGCCAGAAAATTTGCTAGATCTCCCAGTTCCATGAACATGGCTCCATTTACCAAGAGTTTGGTAAGATGTTGTGTGCTGCCTTTGAGGTTTCAGACATAGCTAAAGAATGGTTGTCTTTGGCCTGGAATGCTATCTTTAGCTCAAAATTTACTATGTGGGAAAATATGGTTTCTAGTTGTCTGCATCTATGTAGGTAACTACTAACCACTGCTATGCGATGAACAGTGGTGAGCAATGTGCCAAATTTATACACTTCTGAGCTCTCTGGCCAATAAAACAACTACACTTACAACTTTCCTACGCGTTTCCCAACTTAGATGCATCAGGCTACCACCTACTGCCACTAGATGGAATAGCCTGGTTCTCTTAATGTGAAAACACAAAAAAATATTGTTTGAGAGTATACTGCTACCACAAAACAACTTTAACAAACTATGTGGAGAAGGCAATTTCAAGTATTAGATATATTTTTAAATCAGCAAATAAAGCAAAAATAAAGCAGCAGCACTGCAGAAAAAGTTAACTGAAGTACAAAAGAATAAATATCTGCTAAGAATGGAGTAGGATTAATTCAGAACCTACTCAGAGTGTGACAGGGGTGCCAAACAAATGTGAAAACTGGGGAAAATGAGCAGGAGGCAATTTGTAATAAGGGAGTTTTACTCAACAGCAATCCTGGTTTGTTGGGTGGGCACTCAGTATTATGGATCTATGTAAAACAATTGGTGGGAAAAGTACTTAAATAGCTTAGACGACAGGCAATAGCAATGAAGGAGAGGAGGGGAGGGAGAGATTTTGGAAGTCAGATTACCATAAGGGGCAGAGGCCAGAGACACAGCTTTTTAAAACCACAACAAGAAAAGGGTAGAAAAGCATTAGAGATTTGGGAAAAAAATTCAAGCTGCTTCAAGTTGCAAGATGCAAATCAGCTAGCGAGGGATCCAATGAAATACAGCAAATATTGCAGTTCTAGTCCAGTAACTTTGAGCCGCAGGTCAATGACCCCAGTTTGATTAGAAATTCAGAAAATTTAGGGCAGGATGAAATGCAATGAACAGGAGGGAAATCAGTGGTGAAATAAACAGAAAGACTCTAGCAGTAAAACTGTAATAAAAACAGCTATAAAAGTACTGAATCCTGGAGCAGAATTTTCAGTACTGTCACCACCACAATCCCACCACAGAATAAGGCAACAAACTATGCATAAATTTACCAGTAACACTGTTTATGGAAAAATGCAGTAATAAATGATTAAATGAGGCTCAAGTTGGCAGTAGTCCACAGTTCTGCCACAACTGTGAATAAAAATACAAGAATACGGCCTCGAAAGCTTCAAAATACAAAGAGCTAGTTTTTACAAGTAATTCTGCTTATGGAGATGGAAGTGCAGTATAATGTATTCACCAATCTTATGGATTTCTGGTGAGGAAGGGCATGAATCAGCAACTTTTTTCTCATCTGTGTGTTCTACAGGAGATTCTACAGCCCTCTTAATGTGCTTGATTTAGTCCATAGCCTTTCCTGTTCTTCCAGCAGAGGATTCTGACTCAAAGGATTAAAGGGCCTTTTTGGGGTAGGACTGTACATGGAGAACTGCAGGCTACCTAAATAATTTCTGTACAGTTGAATTTGTCTGACATGACTAAATGACCTTATACTTGAGTGAGAAGAAAGGAAGAGTATGGCCTTCATTGACAATTCATTATTAGAATTCCCAGTGTTGGAGATTGCACCTGTGAGGAGGGCATAAGCCCAGCATCAGAAACCCTGGCACCTGCACTAAGCCAGTAACACTGATATTGGAAGAATAAATGCCAACAGGGCTACCATTGATATAATCAGTATTTGTTTATGACTCACACCAGGTAGAGAGTACCACAGAAAGTTACATCTGCACCGGAACAAATGCTGGGTTCAGTAATATCAGTCTTATCACTGTCAACATCTAGAAAAACTGTGGGCCCAGAAAAGAAAGGATGGGGAAGACCTTCAGATCCCCTACCTTGGTCTCTTAACAGAGAATCTGACAGCTTGCTATTATCCAGATAAAACACAAGACATGAAAATGGACTAACCTGAGAGTAGCCAACCTGGACTGGGGTGTTAGAAGCCATAGATTCAACAATTGCAATTGTTAGTATGTTATCCAACTCAGAAGAAATAACAGTCATCTGTTTAACAATCATTTTAGAAGCAGAAAAATGCATAATTGAAGTTGATGAAGTAACAGAGGAGAAAGCTTAAATACATATGGATTGAGAGTTCTTGGTTTTATACAAAGAGAAAGAAAATACTCCCTTGTCAGCTTGCTATAGAGAAGCACTGGTGGGAAAAACTAAATCTAAGGATGCTACTAACTCTGTAGTAGGATTTGCAGACAAGGACAGTTCTAACAAATGGATCATTAACTTTTGCCTGCACCTGCTACAAGTCACCTTGTTGAGATTATGTCAAAACACACCTGAAGTTCTTACAACCTTCTCCTAAATAACTTTCATGTTGAGTGTGCCTGTTGGTGAACAGAGTAGCCTTATTGCAGGCACACTTTCAGAAAAAAAGTGATGGAACTCCTGAGATGTTGGCAAAGGCCCAGTGGCAGAGTAGTGAAGAAAGCTTTCTGAAAGGATAAAAGATTCAAAAAGCAGAATCTCCTGACAAAGGACAGGCTAAAAGAATGAAAAAGATATGAGGAAAAAAAGATTTGAGTAATCACTCACATATACTGAAGTGAAGTTACTGATAAAGCTACCAAAACATCAAATGCACCTCACAGTTTGTTTTCTTTCTAACCTACTGCAAAGAGCACCAAAGTAGTAAATATATTAGCATGCATGATGCATGGTGCATGGTTGGAAAGGGAAGAGTTCCTGGTAACATGGCTAAGTCTTATCTGTTCAATGTTCCTAATGTCTGTTGTATCAGTCCTGTAGACTACAGGGCATGGACTTCTTATTAAATTACTATTTACTCCTGGAATGTTAACATTTCAGCATGATCCTTACCACTTATATACTTCCTAAATAGGAACTTCATCTATAAACTTAAAATGTCTTGACTAAGACACCTTATTAGAATAACTGCCTTATCAATCATTTCATGAAATATAAGTGACATTGTAGATATGGACAAGAAGTAAAGAGTGCTGAATTATATTAAGAAGTGCTGGGTACAAATAGAAATGTTGCAGGAGGCACACTTGGAAATTATGCATGTGAATATGGCAAAGAAAAGATATTAGACTGGGTATTCAGCAGACTCTCAGGGACAAAAGAAAAGTGGGTAGTAATAGTGATTGTGTTACGGACTCAAATAATGACAAACAGAAGAAAGACAACAATGGTAGATTTGTAGTAATAAGGGATTATTGGCAGAACAGGAGGATTACACTGGCATGCATTTATATTCAACCTAAAACTGAAGAGCTTAAAAGAATTATGTGAGAGGTAATTAGCTTTGATTAAGGAATATTACTCATGGGTGGGTACTGAAATTTGATACGCAGTAGGGAAGATGTACTAGGGGGCCTAGAAGGGAAATACAATAAAGGAGGATACATTTATGAAGAAATATATTACAATATCTGGAATGGAAGATGTGAAGTTGTGAGCAAGAACCCAGAGAGAATTTACATGTTATTCGGTAAGGTACAATAACTGGGTTAGACTAGACAGTAAATATATTCCACGGGAGTATGGGTATTTACCTGAAAACTTTAAAATGCATTCAATAACTCTTTCAGTTCATGCAACAATAAAGACCACGACAAATATACGAAAAACAAGTAGAAATGAGACACTGGTGCTTTCCTACTTACCTATTAAAAAGAGTGGAATTTAAGAAATGAGTTGTGGAAACAACTCAAGAGTTGTTAGCGGAAGATTTGAATTTCTTCAGAAGAGATGGCTGAGAAGTGGAATAAAATTAAAATGGAATTTAAAAATATGGTTAAAAAATGAGAAAGAAAGAGGTATGGAAAATAAGTAAAAGGAAGTATTTAGAGTGATTTAAAGGTTAAAGTATTGTAGGTGAAGCTGAATCTTACAGAATAAAAAGAGAACTTGTTGAGTGCTAGGGGAAAGACAGGAGGATTTGGATAATCCACAACAGTTTGGAAAGGTTGCTGTTAAACAAATACTTTTGACAACAGTTCCAGAGTAGAAAAACTGTTAACATAATGATGTAGGCAACAGAAAATAGACAGGGTGTACTGCCAAACTTATGAAATCCAAGAAAAGACACAAATGGAAATATTTATGGAACACTTAAGTATGCTATGGTTAGAGGAACATGGGGCTCAAGAATTAATAGCAAAGATGGGAGAGGATAAGATAAAAGTGGTGATGTATTTGAGCAAAGAAAGTGATAAAATATCTGGAAGGTTATGTTTAACAATATTTTAAAAGGAGGGACAGAATCAGCATATTGGAAGAAAGTTCTGGTGGCTGTACTACCCAAAGACAGCAAAGACCCTTTAACTCCCAGTTTTGTATAGACCAATTTTAATTTTGAATCATGATTAAAAAGTGTTTATGTCTATCCAGCTAAGGGAATGGCTAAGGCGTTTTCAAAACTGGCAGATATGGATCAATGTGGTTTTGTGGATGGGTGGTAAACATTTGGCAACTTTAACATAAAGATGATAATCCACAGGGAAGAAGAATGCAAGAGGACCCTGGTGTTGTTGGTGGGCCATTTTGCAACATCTTCATTTTTTTATTTTTCAGGACATAAAATAAATGAAGATAAAACAAAGACTAGTGATGAACTATGATTCTACACATGACTTGGTTCAGTAATATCCATATTTATGGGGACATAAGATGAAGTATTTAGGTGTTTTGACTAAAACAAATTATATTATGGCAGCTAATGATATGTTGGAAGAGACTAAAGATAACAGAAAGCTGAGAAGTTACTATTCATATCCATAGTCAAGAGATTGCAAGACACAAGCAGTGAAAATGTTTCTAGACCATTTAAAACAGGTCAGGCACATTCTGATCAACTAGCGCAGAAGATGTGGACCAGAATTGAAGGAATTTATTATGGAGGGAAAGAAGGCAAGAGTTAAATTGGATAAGTTGTTTCTCCTGACACAACAAGGTATTTTTTGATTATCGGATTTGAAGGGATATTTCACCGCTGTACAGTTATGGCTCCTATACAATGCAGAAACAGAACACTACAAATCAAAGTGGAAAAAATAATGTTGAAACAGGTGGGAGTGTCACAAAATAAGGAGGGAGTAGGATTGCAATGCAGGTCCTTAAGAACAATAAAAATGTAAAGAATATACTTACAAAGTAGCAGCAAAGAGCATTTTGAGAATTAAGCCAATTCAGAAACGGAGAAAGGAGATTTTTATCAAAAAGGGATGACTGCAAGTAAGAGAACAGAAAATAGATAAGATGAAACTGGAGTTTATTAGATAAAAGTATCAAATAAATCAAGGTACTAGGATTAAATATTTAGGGAGGGAAATGTCATAAAGTGGAATGAGGCCAAGCAGAAGTTTGGAGCTAGGGGGTCTGTCATAAAAGGTAGCAATTTTGGAACTCTTCTTGTTAGACACAAATGGTTTGGGAACATTGATCTTAGCTAATGCTACATGATTACTCTCATAGGAACACACTCCTGATAACAATGGCCCCAGAAGAAGATCTGGTCCTGTAAATGATGTCCAGCTTACAGTATTTCATAAATGGGTTCTGGACAATCAAGGTTACTGCCACTCAAATTTCATCCAAGGGAGCATTATGGAAGCAACTACAGAGATAGATACTAATCTAAAGAATGAGCTATCATGACTGCAGGTAGAGATTTCTCTTCCTTAAGACAGCAGACAGTGGCACATTTAGTTAACCATCTAGAAAGTTTATGCTTCACATTACATTTGCTCAGTTGTGGAATGGGAAGCTAAGCCTATGCAATTTGTCCTTTTAAGTGCATTTAACATTCTAGCTCCCATATATTCTTATCTCCCCCCTGTTTTATACCTGTGTCACACTCTTTTGAATAACTCCGTGGATTCTCTATATAACACCGATTCTGGTATAAGCCCACAGCCTTTTATGCAAGAAATTACTTCCAGAGATTCAGGGTATATTTGTCCATACAATCTGATGATTGTGCCCCCTTAAATCTCCTTCTATCTTTCTTATTCAGAATGTCACAATGTCATGCTGATTAAATCTTGTGCACCATTATCCTATCTCCTTGTTTCTTCTGGTGTCAGCTAAAAAGAGTTCGAGTTCCTCTATCCCTGCTCATATTCGTTCCCTTTTGTTCCATGAATCTGGCAGCTTTTCTCTAAATTCCTTCCATCATGCTAATGTCTTTTACCTTAGGTGGTCTCTAGAACTACAAGCAATAATAAAGGTGCAGTCTAACCAAGGCCCACTAGAGTGAAAGCATTACCTTTTTCTTTCTGGAATTATTCCCCAGAAGATGCTGCATAGTGTTATATCGCCTTCTGCCACTTCCCCATCACTCTGCTCCTGTTTGTTCATCCCAGCTGGTATTAGCATGCTCAGATCCTTTTCTTGCTCAGCAGTCAGTAGTTCCACTTCTCCCAGGTGATGTTGCAAAAGCAAGGGTTATTGTAGTGGTTTGCATTTGCTTGGATTGAACTGCAACTGACACCTTTCTGCATACTTGTTCAACCTTTCAAAATACTTCTGCTAGATTCTTGCCAAATAAATCCAAGTACCTGATATAGGAATGGAACCCAATGCCATCCGTTCTTCTCATCATCAAAGGAAGTGTAATCATTATGCCCAACAAGAACTAGCAAAGGACACAAAGAGCTGAAGATCTTTTCCTGATCAGCTTGGTTTTCTCCATCCCAAATCTATGTTATCTGAGACCATTCTTACAGAGGTGAGGGTATTTATTGTTGTTAAAGTGATTTGGGAAGGAAGACATCCATATCATGGTGAAGTCATCCAGCATGGTTAAAATAGTCATGGAAGGCTATCATTATGAAATGAAATGACAAGGATATATGTAACTTACAGACTATTGACTCAACCCAGTTCAGATTCATTAAGAGTAGGTCCTGCCTACTTAGCCTGGTTGACTTCTTCAGAAAAAGTACTGAAGCAATGGATGAAAGCAAAACAGTGTACACCACATATCTAGACCTCACAAAGGCATTTGACAGCATCCCACACTTGGGTATTATAGATAAATTCTTCCAGCTAAATGTCAATCCCCATGTAATTCACTGGGCAACAAACTATGTCTTAAATAGAACCCATGAAGTTATGATTAGCCTAGCTCTACCACCTCCAAAACACTTGTCACTAGCAGTGCATCCCAGGGTTCAATCCCTGGACCACTCCTCTTTCGCATTTACATCTTGAAGATCAAAGCCAATGTTAAGGGTTTATGGCCCACCAAGTTTACAGTGCCATCATAAACTACTAATATGCTTGTACCAAGCAAACATCTGGTGTCTAAACCATGTACTAAAATGAAATGCCAAGAAGTATATAACGGCATCCTTTAGCAAGAGTGATTTCTCTTGTAACTATCACATTAACAGCTCATTTTGAAAATTGATCCCATAGCTAGAGATCTGGCAAATTATGATGGCAATGAGCTGTCTTTTGATCACTATGTATCCACTGTTGCAAGAAATTCTCTTTTTATCACACAGCTTGTATCTAAAATATAGTTTCCAGATGAAGGAATGTAATTGCTCCACTGTATTCAGCACTCATAAGGCCAATCATTGAGTATAATGCCCCTTGTCAATATGTATTTGTCCAAATACTGTCACAACTAGAATGAGCATAATGCTTTTTCACCAAAAAATCATGGCCTAAATTGTAAAAACTATGTAGAGCATCTTAAAGCCTTCTCCCTTTTCTCAGTATCATATATTCTACTGAGAATAATCTCTGCCTTCCGTGTGGATCTTTAACAGACCCCATTCTGTCAGACCTGTTACACATTTGCAAGTCCAGTGGTATCATAAACACCTCCTCATGGGATCTCAATCTGTTTTGCGAAATAAATAAAAAAGAACATTTTGGAAGTAGGTTTGTTATCACACAGACTAATGATTCTGTGTAACTATCTTCCATTCCACATAAAGCAAGGTACTTATCTTACTTTATTCAAAAGTAATTTGAATAACTGGATGAGTAACCATATATTCAGACCTAGATTAGAACCCATGCCCCTCATGGCTAGGGGAAGCATGTAAATGTTCCAACATATCCTAGTTCAGCCTATCTCTGGGTTATTCATATGCAAAACATAGGGCTAAAAGATATCATGGGAAAATAAGGCTGGGATTCTTAAGATTTTCACAGATTAATAGCCTAGTAAGTACCTATCAACCTATAAAGCAATGGATAGGCTAAAAAGCTGGTCTAAATTAGCTTATGCTGCAATATTAGATATTAAAAAGAGGTTAAGTCCTAGAGATAACCTTTCTGTTTGGAATAAAAGTGGTTAATGAAGCTTGATAGAAATACCATGCAGTTTCCAAGACAAGAATTTCAAATTGGATGAGGCTGCAGGCTTAAGAGGTTAAAGAGTCTGGTTCTCAAGTATGAAGTAAATATCCCAGGTAAAATTCCAGTGTGCCTCTCAATCTGCAGACACTGAAAATCTGCACAGAGGCTCTTAGAAGTACATGTAGCCAAAATTCTGGACATCTAATCAGCAGTAAACCTGAATGCCTAATAGTATAACTCCTCCCACTCCCAATAGGATTGTGGGATGTCACCACTCAGAAACACAAGTTTAAAAACAGCAGTAACAAAATGTCACAAAGTATAACCAGAATAATCATGTTGATCATAAAGACAGTGAAGGGACTGGAGAAGTATAAAGACATTTTTTTAGACCTGGATTTGTTAATTCTGGAGTACAGGAAAAATAGTTGAGGACATGATCTGTGTACACAAAACATCAAAACGGCAGCTGAGGGAGTCAATCTGAGGCTGAGGGATAACTGTGGGACAGCTACCAAACTGAGTCTGATATGACAAACATCTTTTTCATGGAAAGGGGATACATGCATACAACATGCTACTAGTATGCAGAGTCACTTTTAAGAAGGTAATGCTTAGACTACACTGAGAAAAATGTGTACTTTTCTTACATAAATCAAATGCAAGGTAAAGCAATCTGGAAACAGGTTTGTTCAAGCACACTGCAATTATATATTGCTCTGAGCAATTCAGTGAATCATATAAAGGCATCCAGATCATCAGGGTGGTCTGGTGTGAAAAGCTGAAGGGGTACATATGTTAGAATAGAAAGTACATATATATGGGAGGTCTGGTATGAAAAGCTGAAGGGGCGCATATGTTAGAACAGAATTTGGTAACCGTAACTACTCTGAAGTTGCTTCTTAGTCCAGTACTTCCAGAATGTCTGACACAAAAAGTGCATTGTGCGGGGCAAGCTGCTTATACAGAGAACACAGAGACTAGTGTATTGAGTATCACGGAACCAGCTAAAAATCACTTGACTATACAGAATCATCTTCTTTACAGAATTCTAAACTACTCGTGACTAGAGCTATATCAAATTCCACCTCCCTAGAAATATTACACTAAGAAACGAAACAGTGATACTCTGGTACTAACTTCCTTTATATCCTCCTCAAATTGTTCTAGCATTCTGTAATGCACCTTAATGCACATTATACTACAACTTTAGCAGTCTGAGCACTTACATTTAAAGAGTTACAGGTTGCTGGGATGCGGTAGAATAAGGAATTAACTTGTAGTAAGGGTAACGCTGTGCAGTGATGCAGTCCTCTTAAAGACATAAAAAATAATATTAATATTTATAAAACAAGTTAACAGATAAGTTTAAGATTTACTGACCTGGCAAGTTAACCAGTTCATAGACCCTTTTTGGCCATGACCTATACTACCATGGTAAGGGTAAATCTATATTCATATATGTGTTACCTTCAAGTAATCTATCACTTCATCTAAACATAAATGGTCTAAAAAAGGTGATCTAACAGCACTTCATGAAACGTTAGCCTGCACTGCATTCTAACACCTACAACTCTTGATAAGGAAAGCTCTTCATTTTGTGAACAGTGTTAGTTTTCTTGGAGATTAATAAGTTATAATGCTGTTTGTTTTACCACGCTGTCTTAGAGTGTGCAAGCTGGTGATGTTGGTGCTGGTGCTGGTGCACTTCAACTGGCTCTACCCTTTCCCCCAGTGAAGTGAGACTGTGCAGTTGGTATATGTAAATGGGGAAGGTAATGCCTCTCCCCTCACACTGGAATTCACAGGGGCTTGCATCCTGAAAAAAACAGATTTTATGTTTTTTAGGTTATATTGTTTTGTTTCAATCAATCACTTATGTTGAGATATTGTTTAGTTAAATGACATAAACTCATAAATGCAATATATATATATATATATATATATATATATATATATATATATATATATATATATATGTATATAGAACAAAATTTTGGAAGGTAGTAGAAACCAGGGTACACAAAAAAGCCTTGCAGACATGAATGAACCCCACAGCCTGAAGCTGTAAGGCATAACTAACTACAGAACCACCATGCTGCCCAGATAGTTCAATAATATGAACTAGAAAGGGAACAGTGCAATCTAGAATGATGTTTCTGCACTTAAAATTAATTATAAGAAAAGGAAAAAATGCAATCTAGAATGCTGTTCCTGTACTTGAAACTAGTTGCTAGAACGGGAACAATACAATGTAGAATAATGATCAATGTACTTAAACCTAGTTTCTAACGCACGTTATAGCTACTTACAGCAGGAAATACAGTGTGTGTTGTGTGTGTTTTTTGTCTACCCAGGGAGACTGGGAAATGAATGGACTGGATGGAAGACAGTGTGATATACCAAAGCTGTCAGAAAGACTGTCTGAGCTGTGTACTGACAAAAGGGAAGCCCAAAGCTGCCACTGAAGTAAATGCTGCTTATCCCTCTCAGGCAAAAGGGAAAGAGTTGGAGTGTTACCTCTCAGGCATCGACTGGGCAGTCTACGATCAGTCATCATGTGAAAAAAATATCCCAACCAAAAAAGTGTCTGTCAAACACAGTAAATGTAACTGTTTCCATCTCACTGGCATTAGCCAACTCAGCATAGAACATTAAATCTTACAACACTCATTTGCTTTCTAATAATCTGCCCCATTTGATTTTTATCTGCTTTTTGTTATCCCAAAGTGCTACCCTTCTGTCCCCCTCTCCCAGCCTTTTTTTTTGCTTCTCCTCCCCCCTTTCTCTCTCTGTTTCGGTCTCCCCTCAGTGTAAATGTCGTTTAAACTACACTTTATGTTAGTATGAAGACTCTTGTCAGTAACCTGAGATCTCTGTTACAGTTGCAAACTTGGAACACGTTTATGTGGTATATTAACTTTCTAGCACTGATTCAGGTGTTTTACTATTTGTTAACTTCATCATTTTTAAATTGTGTCTGTATAAGGTTACAGTTGTTTGAATCCTGGATTTGTCTGAAAATGACCTGCTTGGATCATTGCCTTGTAAAACAAATAAAAAATATGTGCCTGCAAGTGAAGAAGACATGGGTACTGAACAGGGAAGTAATTCTGCTGTCATACAGGAGCTTCTAAACCATTTTTACATGTCCTGTTGGATGTGTTAAAACTAATGAATTGCTTCAAGCTGACAGGGAAGCTTGGAAAACCATGTCTGCCCATTTCGCCCACATATTTGCTATTAAGCGGATAATCTGATACTGGCTACACTATGCCAGCTTCCAAGTAAGAAAGACTTTATTGCCAGAAGCTTGATTAAGCAAATGTTTGGCCACTAACCAACTAAACCGAACCATTCACTGCAGTGAGAAACCTACTAAATCTCATTACTTTGCATTACAGGATTCTGAAGGCATAGCTAGTGCTCTAAAATGTTAATTTTTCCAAGACAGTAAAGCAAAGCTGTGCACCAAAAATCTTGCTGTTTTGATACCTCTACACACTGATGAATTATTTTCTTGAAATTACACTGCACAACTCTGGGCTGTGTACTTTATGTTCTTCTTTCAAAGTGGTGCTGAAAAGTTGTCCGTTTTGTAGTTAGTTCGCTAATTAACCCAGCTAAAAATGAAATATTCACAACTGGATAAAGGTGAATAGGAAATAATGATGAATGTTCTGAAAGGGTCGCCTTTCTGTTTTTATGGGACAGTGTAAGATGGACCTTTGCTGGATATGGGAGGAAGTTCTTTTAATTGTATTTTATGGAGCTGTGAATCTTATTATCAGAAGGTTCTAGAATGCCCAAATTTGCTAAATGACTGTGTAGATACAGTATATGCCTTTTTATGGCTCAGGAGCCCAAGTGACCAAGCTTGGCTTGCAATAACCAATGTTCTACTTACCATTAGTTGTCTTCCTTTCTGTCCAGCTCTTGATGCCAGCAACTTGACAACAACACATGCAGTCATGTGGTTGCAAGTCCCCCAAGTCTCAATTTTAATAGGTAAGAGGTTTTCACTCACTCACTCACTCACTCACTCACTCACTCACTCACTCACTCACTCACTCACTCACTCACTCTAGCTGCAAACGGCTTTTTTTTTTTAACTAGACATATGCAGGTACTCTAGTGAAGGGGCCCCAATGCACAGTTTCTAGAAACAAGTAAAAGCTAAAATGAACTGCTACAGTATACTCACTGACTTCCCTTAAGGCAATCCACTGTAGGGACAGAATCCAAAAATAGTGAATGCTGTTTCCCCCAGCTGAGTCACTTTGTAATCAGTTGCCATCTCAGCTTTAGTGACATCATACCTTCTGATATCAGTGATGCTACAGGCACTGGCTGATAACATGAATCTGAACAGGGAAACTGTAAACGATCATAATTTAAAGTGACTACTCAGAATTTTGTGGCACAATGTTTTTTTTAAGACAAAATTCTATATTTTCTGACAGATACCAGACAGTTGAGAGGTATAAACTCCAGCGATTGACTGGCCTTGAGGGTTCCACAAAGAAGATCTTGCAAGCATTTAGTGATGCCAAAAAATTAATCTTGTCCAAATTGAAAGTTAGATAGCAACCAAATGAATGTTAACAAAAGAACTAAGACAGGAACCAAAGATTTCTGGCAGACAGCATATAACTTGCAGAATTTGAACAGTTAGGAGGTCTAAATCCCTGTTAGCTGTTAAGACAGAAAATTTAGTCCACTTCTCTTGATATGTTTTTTGAGGAGACAGCCATGCTGCAGAATAAGTGATTAAGATCACTCTGAGAGAAACCTTGATGCTTAGCTATTATCGGAACTGGAGCAGTCCAGCCATGAAGCAGTCTGTAAGGATGTGTTTTTCTCTGCCACTGTAAGCCTAAAATGCTTACATTTATAACTGCACTTCTCCCTCAGTTATTTGTTATATTTGTACATACATAATTTTTGTCTAAAACTATGCTGCATTACAAGGACAGTACTTTCCAATAGCACCCTAAATTTGAAAATGGTCTTAGGACCAGTCCACATAATCATTTAACATATATCAAATACAATAAGATGTTAATCTCAAGTTATTCAGATTTGGGTAAGATTTGCTAAAAAACTGAGCTATCAGTATCCTGGAAGGTCAGAGCCTCAAAGAGTTCTGAAGTATGTAGGGATAAAGAACAAGAAATCATTTCTAATGGTGACTTTTATTAATGACTTTGGTCTTACATAGCAAAGACATAATTATGATGTGGCAAAAGGGGTGATTGCCCTGAGAGCAAGTGGTCAAGGGGGGCCAATCAGCTGGTACTGATGTTGCCGGAGGGCAGCACTGTCACTGATTTCTAAAGTCACAATATTCTTGTGACTTCAGGAATCAATGTTAATACTGCATTTGCAGTCACAGATGAAGTGCTCTATGTGTGGTAATTTACTGTAGTTAACTACAACAAGAAGAAATGTAGAAAATTATTAAGGAGGCCATCTGTCTAGAAGAGGGCTAAAGCATCCTTTTCTTGACTTCCTTGTAGTGGAAACCTGCTAGCTAGTGAGATTTCCTCTCTTGGAACATGCAACCCCATCGAGAAACTTTCTGATTGATCACCCAAAATCATAATTACAAGGCCTCATATTATAACGGATGAGCTTCTCTCTTTTCTTTGTTGTATCATAGTACCTCCACATTGTCTGACTAAATGGCAAGAACCCCTTTGGGGACAGAGTCCTGAAAGACTAGAAAAGATAGAATAATGGCCTTCATTTTTCACAATTTTGATATAGAGGTATGACTCCTGAGATGCCAAAGTGTCTTGGACTATCGGCTCATTGAATGCCCCCCCCCCCACCCTAGAGCAGATGCATCAGTGGTCAGTGTTGCCTCAGGAATATACAGCTGAAAAGGATTCCTTATTTGTAGGTTCTCAAGATCTGTCCACTGTAGAAGTTTTGAGTGTTATGAGCTGGAGATTCAAGCAGGTAGAAGAAAAATATTGGAATGGTAATTTCACTGAGCTTGGAAGGTCCATTAAAGGGTTTTGGTGTGATGTGTGGCATGAGGATCCACAAAGATAAATACTGCATTCAACCCCGGAGCTTAAGGATTCTTCCACTGGTATTTGGGAGATCAAGATGAAAGACACCATTTAGGAGAAGGACAGCTGCTTCTACTAGAGCAAAAATGTCCACGATATCCTTGTATCATGGAAACATTCTGGTGAGGATCTCAATCTGTAGCAAGATCTTGTGATGTTTACTATTACAAGGAGACAGGAGAAAACACTGATAACAGATTCCCTCTGTTGGAGAAGATATTCTTCTGTTAAAGCAGAAAGGAGTCAGCCGTTCAGACAGGGGAAAATCCTGCATCCCTGCAGTCTGAAATGAATTGTTATTACCACAGGCATGTCGAGAACATTCTGGAAGGCAGAGCTAAGTCTAAATGGAAGGAAATGAAACTGGTGATGACTGACTCACAAAATATAGTAAATTCATTAACTCATTGGTGTTCCGGTATGGAAATAGGCATCATGAAAGTCTAAACAGCACACCCAACATCTTCTGGACAAATATGGAAGAAAGGATTGCATTATAACCATACAAAAGATCCTTTTAGTGACAAACAAATTAATTCTGTTGAAATTCAGAATCGGCCTGAAGTCCATGGCTTTCTTATACATCAAACTGAGTCTGGTGTAATATACTAGTCCTATTGGTGTAGGACCTCTTGAAGGGCTCTTTTGTTGAAGAGCTTTAACACCTCCTTCCTTGCTAATGTGTTTTGACAGACTGAAGCACAGAAATAAGTATAGGGTTTGAGGTATGGTGAGAACAAGGACCAAATATCCTATGGTAATTATCTGCTTGACTGAAATGTCTCTGGGGAGCTTTCTCTAGACTGTGACATGAAAGGAGCATCTCCCCCCACACTCTGTTCTCTGAGAGACAGCCTGACATGGAGTTAAGACTGCTATGATCCATCCTGAGGCTGAATATAACCAACTGGAAATCACCAGTAGCCCTAGCCTGTATTTCCATGACCTTGTTGTGGGGGATAATGTGGTGTGAAGGCCTATTCTAAGTGCAGTCCAGCTGCTGTGACTTTGGGACCCACCAGAGCCACAATTAATACTGACTCCTCTGTTCTGGAGAACAGCTACTCTAAAGGATGAAACTTAACACCTGTAGCCATAAGTTTCTGCCACCCTTAAAATGTTTGTATACCTCTGCACCAAATAAAATGGCTTCCTAAAGGAGGAGTCTAAAAACATCCATGTGTGTTCAGCAAAACTGAGTCAAACATAACCAGATGTGCCAAAGAATGGCAATAACAGATCCTGCTGCACTGGTAGCCTTTTCTATGGCATTATGGCTCATATAAACTGAGAAGCTGCTGTGACTGGAAGGAATAGAAACCTGGGCCTTTTCAAAGAAGCCTCATGTAACTCTTCCACAACACACTGAAATTCATTTGCGTTATACCTCTGAAAATACATATATGCATGAGTAGTTCAATGTGCACAAAGATAGAGTGGTGGACAAACACATGCTTCCTGTTTCTATCCATAGTCTGGGACTTGAAAAACAACTGGTTCCTGCAAAGTAGGAGCCCTCTGAAGGTCTGTTGGTGAGTAAATGAGCTCTGGATTTTAGGTTTCAGACCAAATGACACAATCCTTTAGAGACTAGAAAATGTGATCCACTTTTTCCTATAGGAGGTACTGTGTCTGGGTTCTCCCATAACCTTTGTGGCAACCTGCAGGATTGCCTTGATGGGATGAACTTGAGGATTGTTGTAGGAGATGTCATGCCTTCTGGAATATCCGCTATGGAGGATACCAACCCTCTTATTCCTTCAGCAGCTGCAGGAATTCTTCAAATGTAAGTTCCTTTGGGGGGAAGAAAGGAGGAAAGCTGGACCCTTCATCATTATTGAGACTCTCCGTCAGCAAATCTGGCTTAGATTACACATGTTTGGATTTATAAGCCCTTACTGTGCTTCTTTGGGAGGTTTCAGTTCACTAAATCTAGTCTTTTGGGGACCACAGTTCTAGGGAGTACTTCAAGGAAGATAAACATGGAGTTTCAGAGGAAATGTAGTGTAGGAATATCAAATGGACATGTTGGAAGAAGATTATTTATTTATGTACAGCACCTATGAAAGAGTATATTATATACACATATGGTAACAGGAAAGAAATGCAAATTCCCCCTTAGTGAAATAAACCAATCGAAGAAGTGATTAGATTGAAAAAAGTGCTGCATCTTTGGAGCATACAGGGAATTTTCAATGTCTGTTAAAAGGAAGTTGAAAGTTGAATCAGATTGCCAGGGATCTTAAAAGATGCATTTCTTATTCTAGGAATAAGCAAGAGGAAAAATGTATCAAATATCCTGACAATTAAGTTATTCTTGAGACATGGGGGGGGGGGGGGGCATAGTCAGGGGTTAAAATCACCATTGGATCAACAACATTCAATGACATGAAAGTGTGTGATCCATTAATAAAGTTGGCAGAATATAGCAATTACTTTGTATTAAATATGACCTCCAGTAACTTATATAAGGATAGCAAAATCTAGGCACTGCAGTATACACAGAGATTAAAGGGTCTTGGTAAGCAAAGCTCTTGGCAAAGTGAAAGCCACTTGCAGTATGGGATATGACAAAATTCCTAGAAGAAAAAGGTAAAAGTCCAATGACAGTTAATAAGGAATGAAGTGAGTATCCATGACAATCAGCAAAACATGAAAAGCATAACTCCAGTCAATAAGCAAGCCAATTTGTGGAAAGATATCCCAGCTCCATTCATGAGGTTATGATTTCAGCTGACACAAAATAGCATTTACTTTGGACTAACTGACCATGCCTTACGGTCCCCATTGTGGATGTTTAACAAGTTCTAAGCCAAGCCTGTGACTATTATGGAGAATGCATCTTCATTCCTTTTCAGTACCCATGATTACTTACTTCTGAAGGGCAACAGGGAGTTTGTAAATACAACATGAAAAGGTAAATGACCCCTGAAAGGAATGTGATCCTGAATTTTGAAGACTGTCAGTGAGAAATAAGTCTCGGTTTTTGGCATCTTAGGGGTAATTATTTAAATGAATGCCCATCAGAGCTAACTTTTCCTCAGAAGGCAGCACTGTCTGAATATATTAATAAAATCACCCTAGAAAAGCCTATGATAAAACAAAGACAACTGTAATTCTGATAGATGTTATGTGTCCCAGACAAATTTTCCATAATAATTTTGAATAAATTCAAAGCCTGTAGCCTGCTTGGTGATATTATTTGTAAAGGCTGCACTGTACCCATTAATGGGTCTAACTAAGGTTTTAAAGAGGGAAATTAAGATTGCCTCTTTTCTTCAACAAAACTGATCTGAAAATACTTTGAATTTTAGTACAGCAAGTGCCGATGATGTTATTGTTGGTGTTAGTATAGTCAGGTTTATAGCTGACTATGGTGATTTCTGTAAGCTGTGATGTGATATACAATATACTGCTAACATTGTAACTTGATCTAAAATGCAGACATTAATGGCATAAGGATACGCACTACTTTTCCTCTCCAGACTGTATGACAATGCTCTTTTTGGTGTTAAAAGGAAGGTTATTTAGTATCTAGATAAATTTGCAGAGCCTGTTGGTCAGCTGTTCAGGTAACCATGATGCCGTGCTTCTCACCATTATACTTACACCAACCCTATCACCTAAACAACCATTCACCACTGGAATCAATTTCACAGAAAAACAAATGCTACTTAAAGAATAAGTATCCTGTAGTACATTTTTTTTCCTCAGTGTATCTTCCTCCCTACAGAATTATCTTCCATGCTTCTACATAATAAAAATATGACTTAACAGTATCTTCCACTCTGTAGCATTTCAGTGCACACAACATTGGAGCGAAACTAAATCTTACGATACTTTCTTTAGAAATTTGTCTCACTTGCTCTTATGTCATTTTGCCTCTCTCATATGAAAGTTTCTTGCTAAAGAAAAACGCACATAACAAGATATCTGTAGCTAACCAGAGAGAAAGGTAGTAGAGTGGGAGGAGGCCAAGAAGAAGCTTGGACTGCATGCTAGAGACAGACGTTCCTATCAGGATTGATATCAGAGTACAGGCAAAGAGAAAGGGGGTGGGAGCCCTAAGTGAAAGACCTACTCTGGTAGAGTTTAGCTGAATCTAGAACAGAAGCTGCTGTTAAAAACAGGATAATTAGTAGGGCATGTAAAATACTGCAGGATAGCTATAAGAATCAATCAGAGGTGGTTAGAAAAGATTGAGAAGAGAGAATGGAAAATAAATCTACAAGGGAATGATGGGAGAACATCTGTATGGCTCCCAAGTAACAAAGTTCAGAAGGTTTAGGATTTTTGCTTGGAAGTATTTATGATAATGTCTGTGATAATGACCCTCACCACTACAGAGTTTCACAGGAACTCAGACTATACATGTGCTGGGAAAGGCAGGGATTCAAAGGTGTTAGTGTGCACTGCATTATTGTGGTGCATGGTTATGCATGTCAGTGGTGGGAAGGAGGATATGGAAGCACTTCAACTATACAGATTTCTGACATATGTAAGTTGTGTGTGTGAATGTGATAGGAGGTACAGTATATGTGTACCACTGTAAACAGTATGTGGAAGAGCAATGGGTCAGCATGTGACTGGGTCCATAAATGTGCATGACTGGCTACTGTGTGTGTGCACATGCGCTTGTGTCCTTGGATGGGGAGGTAGTGCCTCTGTGTGTGGTCTAATTAGTATATGCACTACATACTAGAGCAAGTCATAGATACTTCACAACATAGTTATTCCAACTGCTCAGTTGTGGGATTCACAGCCATAAAAATTCACAGGGAATGAGATGTTGCCTTTTACAGAATGTGGATAATTATGAATTATGCTAAATGGTACTGTCACACAACTCAGCACATCTCTGTGGGATGAGTTGCTCTAAAATGTCATTTACTAAGAATATCAGCCTGAGTTACAGCTGTCTGGTTAAATTTGCAGAAATCTTTTGCAAAATGCTTTGATCAGGATTCATAAACTTTGCTGGGAATTTTCTTGGGTTTGTTCCTTGCTAGGTATGTAGAGCAGGTTAAGTTACAGTTGCACCGCTGTGTGTGTTATATTCACAATGGCATTGCACAAGTGATTCCAGTGATTAGAATGGGCACTCCTGAAAATAAACCAAATATGGGAGTATACAACACTGGGAAAAGGAGAAACTTCCTTAATCCCACTGGTTCGCAGTTTCACAGAACTGCTACAAGTGCAATGACAAACGAGTCAACCATTCTCTGACTCATCCTGAATGAAAGCATTCATGCATACCTCTCAACGTTTACTTCCAGAGTTATGGCCAAAGAAAAAATAATTATTTTATTTTATTTATTTTATTTTACATTTGTTGACCGGGCTAGTCTAACTGGATATATGTCCATTTTCAGTAGAGGCCCGGGGAGAAAAGCTCCACATAAAATATACAGCACATTAATAATTCAGTTTCAAGACATTAAACTTCAATTAAAGATACTAGTCATACAAAACATGTGGTACAAAGTAAATAAGCATATGTGATACAAGACCGTAGGGGGAAAAAAATAAGATATCACATTTTTTTTTTTGTGCATGCCCCCCCACTGAGCAAATCACTGTGGGAAGGAAGTATTTAGAAGGATGAGGAGATTCCAGACAAAGTTACAAGTAAGGAGCAGCAGGAGAAAGTAGTTTAAGAGAAGAGAGTTGGGAGAAAAAAGGTTGAGGGGTAGATTCTCAGAGCAACAGGGGAGAAGTTCAATTGTATATCTTGGGAAGAATAAGTCTGTCCTAGAGGAAGTGGACTTTAAGAAAAAACTGAATAGAGGTGGAAAGGCAAATGACGAAATAGATAATAAAGATTATTGGATGAGAGAATATTAGTCTTGGTTAGTACAGGGACATAGCCAATGGCTAGTTAGGAATACTTTAAGTTTCTTTTTGAAAAGTATAGTAGAGGAGAGAGAGGTAAGTTCAGAGGGCAGTAGGTTCCAGCTTTTACCCACTGCATTAGAGAAGAGGGAGTCACCTGCTTTATTGCAGGGTTTATGTACAGAAACCAGTAGTTTGTGGGCTGAGCGTAGATTTCTAAGATTGTTATATGGGGTGATAAGATTTGTGAGAATTGGTGTTTTACCTGGATAATAAAGAGTTTTGTGTGTAATAATTAGTTGTTGAAATAAAATCTGATTGTGCAGTTCAAGCCAGCCTAGTTGTTTCAGATTTTGGCAGTGATGGGTTCTAAAGGGGGAGCCAGTAGCAAATCTGGCTATGCTATTATAGGAGATTGCAAGCTTGTTGAGGTTAGTTTTAGATAGATTGGTGTATATAGGAGAAGCATAAAAGAGAGTAGAGATAAGGTGGGTATGGGCAATAGTAGTTCTGGCTGAGGGAGTGAGGAAGGGTTTGATTTTGTAGAGGGAGCCTAGTTTACAGTTAACTGATTTTATTGTGGAGTTGATAGGAGTATCATAGTTAAGGCTGTTATCAATAGTGACTCCTAAGAGTTTGGTAGAAGTGTCAGAAGAAATGACTGTGCCATTTTTGGATTTGATAGAGAAGTGAAATGGGGTAGATTTTTGTGTAGGAGTAAATATTAGAAGCTTAGTCTTTCTTGAGTTGAGGAGGAGACTACGTTGTAAAAAACAATCTTCTACAAGCTCAAAGACATTTTGGGTAATGGATTGCAGTTCAGGAGGCCCTGTAGCTGAGGATATTAATGTGGAATCATCAGCCTATCGTATAGTTACAGCTTGAGGGATACTAATAGATAGATCATTCATAAATATGGAGAATAGAAGAGGGCCTAAAATAGATCCTTGTGGTATGCCAAGGGTGACAGGAAGAGGGGCAGATAAAGTGTTTTCCCAAAGCACTGCTTGTTGCCTGTTATCTAAGTAGGACTTGAACCACTGTAGTGCTTGCGTATCTAGTGAGAGGGGCTTGAGAAGATTTAAGAGTAGTTGATGGTTAACCATGTTGAATGCTTTTGAAAGATCAATAAAGATAGCAGAGGACAGTGTGTAGTTGTTACAGTTTTTGTTAATGTGGTCAGAAAATGACAGGAGGGCAGTAGTGGTGCTATGGAAGGGTCGAAAGCCATGCTGAGAGTTGGCTAGTAGGCCATTTAGGAAAAGGTTGTCTAGTAGTTGGTGGTGGATACATTTTTCCATGGTTTTAGCTATGGGTGAGAGTAGGGCAATAGAATGATAGTTGGAAAGTTCAGTTGAGTTGCCACCCTTATGTAAGGGGATAATGTGTGAGACTTTCCAGATAGATGGGATGGTACTTTCTTTAATGGTTCTGTTTATTAGGATTGAAATAGGATAAGCAATAGCTTTGGCTGCTATCTGAAGATACTTAGCAGGTAAGAGGTCAGCTGAAGGGGTAGAGGGTTTGAGTTTCTGAAGGAGGGTACAGATGAGGGATGTAGGGATGGGTTGGAAAGTGGGTGGAAGAGGTATGGGAGGATGGGGTGAAATAGAGGATACCGAGGGTAGTGAGTTAGCAAGAGACTGAATAGCTTCAATAAAGAAGTTATTAAAGGAGTCAGCAATATGTTTGGGGGTGTCTTGAGTAATTCTGGATGGGGTGGGTGTCTTAGAGCAGCCTGGCTGAAGGAGTCTATTGATTCCTGACCAAAATTTCTGAGGATTTTGTTGGTTAGCTTGTTGAAGTTCAAAGAATATATTTTTTTGTCTAGTAGTATAGAAGTTTTAGTAGAGTTTCTGAGCTGTTGAAATGTTAAGCACTCAGATGGGTCTCTGGAAGAGCGCCATTTGGCCCAAAGTTTGTTTTGTAACAAGAATTTTTGTTTAGTTTTCTTTGTGAGCCGAGGTGCAGTTTTGGTGCTATTCCTAAGGATACAAGAAGGGGCATGGTAGTCTAGGATTTCAAGGAACTTAGTATTGAAGTATGCCACTGCTTCCTCTAGTTGGAGATGTTTTAAGGGTGACCAATTACAAACTCTCAGTTCATTTTGGAAGTGTTCGGGGTTAAAATGTTTATTGGAGCGAGTAGTTCTGAAGGTTGTAGGGCTTGGTATGTAGGTCTTTTGTCTATTTAAAAAGGTTAGTGAGTGATCACTAATGTCATCAGGGAGGATTGCCGGCCATATAGATTGGGGAGTGAGTATTTATAATGATCCAATCTAGTGTGGATTCTTTGTTAGTGGGTTTATAAATTCTAGTAGGTAAGGTGATAGTTTGAGAGAAGCCATGTAAGTTTATGTGGTTGGTAGGGTTATCAGAAATGCAGGTATTCCAGTCAATATTAAAGTTGCCTAGTACAATGGTTTCTTCAGGAAATTTAGTGAACAGCCAGCTTAGGATATTTTCAAGGGAGTTGATATTATTTCCCAGGGGAAGATATGAGCATAAAATGTAGATGAACTTACAAGTGTTTAGTTGTAGCTTAGCAAAAATAGTTTCAGAATTGGTATCAGATGGAGGGTATATATCAAGTAGTGTAATTTGGAGCCCTGCTTTGTATATTAAGGCTGTGCCCCCTCCCTTCTTGTGAAGGCGATCTCATCTTAAAATACTATATCCCGGAGGGGTGATTTCATTGTCTGGGGTAGATGGTTTTAACCATGTCTCAGTTAAACATAGAACATCAAAGTTATGTACATCCAGTAGGGCATGAAGGTGTGTTACTTTATTATTAATACTGTGAATGTTTAAGTGGGCTAGGAAGAGGGAGTTAGGAGGCCTTGTAGGGGTATGAGGGGGAGAGGGTATGGTTGGGAAGGTGAGCTGTTATTGATAGGGCCAGGGTTGGGGTGAATGTCACCATCTAGTAAGAGGTGAAGGTGAAGTCTATATGTGTGAATAAGAGAAAGATTTAGTATATGATGTGTTCTCTTAACATGGTAGTGTTGATAGGTAATGTGGAAGACTCTATGATACTGTGGGTGGAAATAGTTGGTGGTAGATGTTATGTTTGTGTTTCAAGGTGGATGGTAGAGCAGGAAGGGATGTTTGTTTAGAGGGTTGGTAGGAGTTAGAGTAATGAAGATGTTCATAGGCAGTTAAGAAGTAGGGAAGGAGAAGGAAAGGAAGAATTGATAAGAGAAGTAGGGATCTGAGGTAAGGGAATAGGGTAAAGGAGACATGATGCTGAAGAAGTTGGGAGTGGAGTGTAGGAAGGTGAGGTAGTGTAATTTAGCAGGATGAGTGATGAATAAGATGGAAAAATTTAATGTGTAATGGGATGCGATTTGATTTGATGATGGAGGAAGTGGGAGTGGTTAGAGAGGTACAAGAATAGCTGCACTGGGGTTGGTAGGATTTATGTAATGTGGAAGGAGGAGTGATGAATAAGATGGAAAAACTTTAATGTGTTATGGGATGGGATTCGATTTGATGATGGAGGAAGAGGGAGTGGTTAGACAGGTATAACCTTAATGTGTAATGGGATTTGATTTGATGATGGAGGAAGTGGGAGTGGTTAGATAGGTATAAGGATAGATGCACTGGGGGTGGGTGGGATTTGGGGGTAGGGTAGGGGAGCAGAGTGAGCCCGCAGGGCGAACAGAGCAGGAAGAGCCAAGTGAGGAGGAAAACCTGTAAAAAGCAATCAGTGGAATGCTGACTATTAGAGGTGAGTTTAGGTAGAGGTAGTTAAAGGAGGTGATAGGTTTAATAATGGTCAGAGGAGGTAGGGTAGTTAAGTGAAGTATAGTGAATATGGAAGGTTAAAGTGGGTCTACAATGTAATAAGTAGTGTAAAACAATTTCCTAAGAATTACTAATATGAGTCAGTAGGAAAGATTTAGATGGGAAAAGGGTGCCATCTAGAGGGCAAAAACTATCCATCTACAGTGGTTCTTGGAAGGTAAAGAGTAGATCTGGTAGTACAGGAGAGAAATAGTGAAGCCAAGAAGGGGGAAGGAGAGGAGGTAAAGAGAAGAGGTGTGAGACTGCTGGTTGTCTTGGCAGGGAAGGATAAAATATGCATTAATTATCTAGACAAAGTAACATTAGCATATAGCAGATAACATACTTTCTTGATTCCTTGAGGGGGTGAGTTCGGGGAGAGGTTAGCCTCTATTCCTAGAATAGGAAGAGACAGCAGGTGCAATTTTTAAAATAGAGAGTCCAGGTCATCAGGTAGGGCAGGTTCTTAACTCTACTGCAGGACAGGCTGTTTGAAAGGCTGGGTAAATGAGGGAGAGAGGAGACAAAGTAGAGAATAAAACATACAGTTAACAGTTAAGCCAAGTAAAAACTGGTCCTAGTGAGAAAAACAGTAAAATATAAATGGATTGACATACTTAGAATGCAACAGTTCAAATCAAGTGATAGTGAGCACATATATATTTTAGCCAGCTCAATTAATTATTTAACAAAAGTACAAAATAACTATGACCGTTATAGGCTAGAAAAATGCATTCTACTGATTTAAAAACAAAACAAAGTGATTTACTTTGGACAGTTATAGGCTAGAAAAATGCATTCTACCAATTTAAAAACAAAACCAAGTGATTTACTTGATAAGTTTCTTAGGCCCACTACTATGTCATACTAACACCAGGAATGCTAATAAAGAAATGAGGCACCTCCAAATAAACTATATAATCCTTCAGATAAACTACCACAGTATTGTACTGTACATAGACTGATGTGGTTTAAATGTAGGACTGGGAGATAGTGTAACGCTTATTGAACGCTAAGCGTCAAATAAGACTATTAGTGAAGCGTGAGGGACTCACTATGTAAAACACAATAAAAGAGGGTTCACTAAATGTAAAAATACAGCGTTGTTAACGGCTGTTTCAAAGTTACAATCTCTAGTTTTACTTGGCGGTTTTAGTGAAAGTAAACTTAGTAGGACAGCGTGCAACAGTTCCAGGTAGACCACGCTTAACTAAATGGTCGCTTACTATGAAGAGCTAGACCAGTGCACTTTGGATAGCTATAAGAGTGTAAAACACCATGAAAGAGCATTCAATAAATGAAAAAAAAACAGAGCGTTGTTAAAGGCTGTTTAAAAGTAACAGTCGTTAGTTCTACTTGGTGGTTTGAATGAAAGTGAAGAATATGCACAAAAGTGGCTAAAGTTAGGACAGCATGCAACAGTTCCTCGTGGTACACGTTTAGCCAAATGGTCATTTGCTGCGAAGAGCTAGACCAGTGCACTTAGGATAGCTGAAAGAGTGAAAAACACCATGAAAGAGGGTTCAATAGTTGCAAAAGTAGAGCGATGTAAAGGCAGTTTAAAAATGACAAACGCTAGTTCTAATTGACGGTTTTAGTGAAAGAAAACAATAAGCACAAAAGTGGCTAAGGTTAGGATAGCGTACAACAGTTCATGGTCCACGTTTAACCAAATGGTCGCTTGCTGGGAAGAGCTAGACCAGTGCACTTTGGATAGCTAAGAGAGCTTATATGGCTAAAAGAAAATACCGTAGGAGTGGTAACTAAGCCAACCACACTACACAGACTTACATTGTCAGCATTAACTAATGCAATTCACTCAGGAAATTAGTACCAGCCTTGCTTTGTCCGCATAAGCTAATGTGATTCACCCAGGAAATTAGTACCAATAGCAGTGGTTGAGACAACAAATGTTATTGGTAGCAGTAAGAGCAGATATCAGCAAGGTAACAGTTAAAAACTTTACTAGGACAAAATAAAGTAAGTAGCCGAAAACGGCTATAATTAGACCAGCATAATCATGGTAGCAGTTTTAACAGAATAGGAAGATACTAACATTTCATATACTTTCCCAGGCAAAGAACAGTGACAAATACCACAGTAATACAACAGTTTCACCACATTTAAATGCAACATAAAGCAAAAACAATGCAGATATAAAACAATAAATACAGAGCACGCACTTACAATGAGTACGGACTGTGGAGCACCCGGGACACACAGCAGACAAGAGTTAGTCTAGGAATCAAAGATGGCGCCTCGTAGGAGAGGGTATATATTTGATTGGTCAGAAAGGATGTGAGGTAGTAAGGGGAGGAGAGTGATGGCAGGGGGAGGTACACACCATTTAAGGCTAGGAGCAGTAGTATCAGATAGATTGGCAAAAAAGACTAAGAGATGGGGATTGAAATCAGGTAGGGGAATAAGACATATGCAAGTCAGACCGGTGAAGCAAGGAGAGGTCAGGGGGATAAGTAGGAAATGAAACCAGGAAGGCAGGGGACAAGATATAGAGTAATAGGAAGTAAAATGAAGAAAAGAAGTAAAGAGCTATGTGAATGTAGGAAAGAGCCAAGTGAGGAGGAAAACCTGTAAACAACAATCAGTGGAATGCTGAATATTAGAGGTGAGTTTAGGTAGAGGCAGTTAAAGGAGGTGATAGGTTTAATAATGGTCAGAGGAGGTAGGGTAGTTAAGTGAATTATAGTGAATATGGAAGGTTAAAGTGGGTCTACAGTGTAATAAGTAGTGTAAAACAATTTCTTAAGAATTACTAATGTGAGTCAGTAGGAAAGATTTAGATGGGAAAAGGGTGTCATCTAGAGGGCAAAAACTATCCAGCTACAGTGGTTCTTGGAAGGTAAAGAGTAGATGTGGTAGTACAGGAGAGAAATAGTGAAGCCAAGAAGAGGGAAGGGGAGGAAATAAAGAGAAGAGGTGTAAGGCTCCTGGTTGTCCTGGCAGGGAAGGATAAAATATGCATTAATTATCTAGACAAAGTAACATTAGCATATAGCAGTTAACATACTTCCTTGATTCCTTGAGGGGTGAGTTTGGGGAGAGGTTAGCCTCTATTCCTAAAACAGGAAGAAACAGCAGGTGCACATTTTAAAATAGATAGTCCAGGTCGTCAGGTAGGGCAGGTTTTTAACTCTACTGCAGGACAGGCCATTTGAAAGGTTTCTTGATTCCTTGAGGGGGTGAGTTCGGGGAGAGGTTAGCCTCTATTCCTAGAATAGGAAGAGACAGCAGGTGCAAATTTTAAAATAGAGAGTCCAGGTTGTCAGGTAGGGCAGGATCTTAACTCTACTGCAGGACAGGCTGTTTGAAAGGTTTCTTGATTCCTTGAGGGGGTGAGTTCGGGGAGAGGTTAGCCTCTATTCCTAGAATAGGAAGAGACAGCAGGTGCAAATTTTAAAATAGAGAGTCCAGGTTGTCAGGTAGGGCAGGTTCTTAACTCTACTGCAGGACAGGCTGTTTGAAAGGTTTCTTGATTCCTTGAGGGGGTGAGTTCGGGGAGATATTAGCCTCTATTCCTAGAATAGGAAGAGACAGCAGGTGCAAATTTTAAAACAGAGAGTTCAGGTCATCGGGTAGGGCAGGTTCTTAACTCTACTGCAGGACAGGCTGTTTGAAAGGAATGAGTATGAACTGTGGAGCACCCGGGATGCACAGCAGCCAAGAGCTAGTCTAGGAATTAGAAGAAAGGCCCCACATCAGGGACACTTATCAAATGCTGGTACTTTTAACTTACCATTTTTTCTAAATAATTTTAAGTTGATCCTCCCAACAGAACACAGGAGTTAATGATTATCTGGTTTAAAGGGATATTTTAGAGCAATGCAGTTAAAGTTTATATACATCACACAAGCAGAAGGTTATCTTATTCATGCATGAATCGTGCCATCCCAAATAGAACCAAAATGCTCTCATCCAAAAAAAAGGAAGCCAATCTGGTGGTCCCCTGCCATAAACAAACTTTACAATAAAAGGAAGAAACTTTTGCAGAAAAGAGGAAAATCCCAGGATGCAAAAAACTCCCTTACTAGCCTCAGTAAGAAACTGAGATGCCTCATAAAATCCTCCAAAGCTAGTTACGAAAGTAAAATTGCCAAAGATTCCAAAGACAACCACAAAGCATTCTATAACTATGTCAAGAATCTAAATGGCAATGCTCAGATCTGCTCTGAGCTAAAACAAAATGGCATTAAATATACTGATCCAAAGGATATTGCCAATATCCTGGCAGATCGATTCAGTGCCAACTTCACCCCCCTCTCACACCCTAAATGGCCCATCTCAATACCGGAAGATTGCCAAATTCCAGTAATAACGGCCACACAGGTACAAAACGCACTCTCTAAAGCCAAGAATACAGCATCCATGGGACCAGATGACATCCCGGGCTGTGTACTACATGAACTACAATATGAACTGGCACCTCACCTAAGTGTCATGCTTAATCATAGCCTCACCTCAGGTTTCGTGCCCAATGAGTGGCGCAGAGCTACAGTTATCCCAATCCACAAGGGGGGATCCATCTTGGATCCCGGAAACTACCGTCCCATCAGTCTGACAAGCCTTATCTGCAAGGCCATGGAGCGCATTATCATGGAACTTATAAACAAAGACATTGGCAACCTTCAAACACTGGACCCCACCCAGTTTGGGTTTGTGAAGGGCCGATCTTGTCTCCTGAACCTGATTGACTTCTTTGAATCAGTCTCCAGAGCCATGGACAAGGGTAAGGTGGTCCACACAGCCTATCTAGACCTTGCCAAGGCCTTTGACACCATCCCCCACTCTGGAATCATAGATAAACTTACTAAGTTGGGCATTAATCCCTATATCACCCAATGGGTTGCTAAATGGCTTACTGATAGAACCCACATTGTAAAAGTAGCCAACTCCAAATCCAGCTCCAGACAAGTGACAAGTGAAGTACCTCAGGGTTCAGTCCTGGGGCCGCTCTTGTTTGGCATCAACTTCTCTGAAGTACAGGTCAACACTAAGGGACTCTGGCTAACAAAGTTTGCAGATGACTGCAAACTGGGAGCTATTATTGAATCCCCAAATGATGTGGATACTCTACAAAAGGGCCTTACAGAAACAGATGCTTGGTGCCAGAGCCATGGGCTCAAGCTCAATGCCAAGAAATGTATTGTTATCCCCTTTGGGAAAAAACATGTATCCATGAATTACCATATAGGTGGCAGTACACTAAACACAGAAAGTGTGATAAGAGACTTAGGGACACAGGTGGACAGTGGTCTCACCTTCGATAACCACATCGCCACAACAGTCAGGAAATCCTTCTATGTGGCACACCTCATCACGAAGGGCTTTTCATCCAGAAAGGAGGAGGTCATTGTCCCACTGTACTCATCCCTCATTAGACCCATTATAGAATACAATGCCCCATTTGGTATGTACCTCTCAAGACATCTGCAACAACTGGAAAGGCCTCAGAAATACCTCACTAAAAGAATCACAGGCCTAAAGCAGATGCCCTACACTGACCGCCTTAAAAACTCCAGCTATACTCTGTCGCATATCGTCTACTCAGAGGCGATCTCTGCTTAACATACAAGGCCATGTCAAACCCAGACCTGTTGGACATGCTACACTTAAAGAAATCCCAATCCCTCAGAGCTACACGCTCCAGGGATCTAAACCTTGTCATCACAATAAACAAAACATGCTGGAGGGATAGATTCCTGACCCAGAGACTCCCCAGACTCTGGAATAGATTGCCCATACATGTCAAGCAGAGTGCCTCTTTGGATCTCTTCAAGAGGAACCTTGACAATTGGATGGGAGAAAGGAAATTCACCCCAGGGATCACGTCAGTCGCCCTGCTAGACAGGGGTCCAGGAAAGTAAATAATGTGGGAAGAAATAGCCAGGGAATTGTTATGGCTAGGCTTGTATAGGCCCTAGGGCTGATAGCCTAGTACCAACCTATGAACCTATAATTCATAGTGGAAAAGAATGATGATGAAGTGCGGAGACGGGGTAAAGGAAAGAAGGAGAGAGAGAGTGGGATTTTGGATGCAGATCCTTATGGAGATTAATAACAGCCATACAGAGTATCATATTCATAAAGTTGCAGAAAGTATTCTAAGAACTAAGTCAACATGGGAATGGAGAAAGAAAATTTTGCCAACAGAGATGACTACTAGCAGAGGAACAGAAAACAGGCAAGAGAGGGATAGAATTTACTTCAGGAAAATTGCCAAAGGAGCCAAGATACTGGGAACAAATAACTAGAGAGGGAAAGGTAATACGGTGACATGAGGCCAAGAAGTTTCAACCTCAGGTTATAAACTGCCTTCAGTAATGGGGACCGATATCAGAGTACTGGCAAACAGAAAGGGATAGAGGAATTCTAAGTGAAAGATCTGTTCTGGTAGAGTTTTTAGTTGAATCGAGAACAGCAGTGGTTGTTAAAAAGATGGATAATTAATAGGGCATATACAATATTACATGATAACTGTAAGAATCAATCAGAAGTGGTTAGAAAATATTGGGAAAAGAGATTGGAAAAATAAATCACAAAAGAACAATCGGAGGACATATATCTGGCTCCCAAGTATGCAACAAAGTCCAGAAGTTTTAGGATTTTTGCTTGGAAGTATTTGCATAATTACTTTTATACTCCAGGCAGACTTCAAATAATTATTCCTCTGTCAGATAGCACATGTTGGAGCTGTGGTGGGGCAGAAATAGGTAACTGGGAACATTTTTGGGTGTGTGATGAGTTGCTAGATTTTAAACATGCTCTGCAGAATACTCTTCCAGAAATACTGAGGGAGCAAATGGCTGTAACTACTCAAATTATTCTTTTGAGCTGGGACACAGGATCTGACTTGTCTTGACATTGTAATGCCTTATTATTTCTATTGGCTACCAAACAAGCAATAACTAGAAAACGGAACTCAAAATCTAAACCACATGTATTTGAAGCACTGAATAATGTAAAACAGATAAAAGAATTGGAAATGGTATCTTTAGAAAAGGGAATGTGCAAATTACATGGAATAAAATGCAATTTGTGGGAACAATAAATGCAGAATTATAGTAAAAATAAAAACAAACATGGTTCCACACGGCAGGAAATAATTGCAGATGAAATTTATTGCAAAAAGTAAGTGCTTTCGCGAATAGCATTCACTTCTTCAGACGGTTTAAAAGCCAAAATAGCACACACCCTTATAAATGCTCATTCAACCAATCAAGCTGCAAATAAAGCCTAATTGCTTTAACTTACAAAATGCCAAGGTAATCAAAAGCAGCACTCTGCAAACATTTTAAAAACATACACAATATATGTGCAAAAAACAAGAATACAAAATTCTATGTCTAAATAGCAGAGAATAAACAAATATGCTTGCCAGTAACATAGTAAGCTATACTAATTGCTCATAACTTCCAGTTAAGTATAAAAACAGTGCAATAATAAAACTAATGTACATACGACAAAATACACCTCTAAAATATGTCTCACTCAAGAATTGCAAAGCAGAGTTTATTGTGAGATAATACCTACCACTAAACAGAGCTATTAATACATGTAATAATCAATGCTTAAGGGCTCTCGCCTTCAAAAAAGGTTTAAGGGAAACCCTATTATTTAGACCTGGAGGTTTGTCTGCTTGAAGACGTGTGATCCACTTTTGCTCATAGGATTCAGTTCTATTACTCAGGTCACCTTTTCTTAGAGTTTCATGCATAGTATCCAAGACAAGAAACTTAAACTTATGGTCAGTACCTGTTTTGGCTACATGACATTTTGTAAGTTAAAGCAATTAGGCTTTATTTGCAGCATGATTGGTTGAATTAGCATTTATAAGGGTGTGTGCTATTTTGTCTTTTAAACAGTCTGAAGAAGCGAATGTTGTTCGCGGAAGCGCTTACTTTTTGCAATAAATTTTTTCTACAATTATTTCCTGCCATGTGGAACCACTTTTGTTTTTATTTTTACTACTATTGATTTACTCTAGTTGGTTCCCTTGTCTACTCAGAGGCTTGCCTGTTCTTATAAATGCAGAATTATGTTTAGGAAGAGGAGGAGTACGGTTTAAGGGAAAGTAGGAACTGAGCAATTTATTTAATGTTGGACTGAATGACAGTCAATATAAAGTAAGAAAACATATGTAATGTATGTAAATGAAAAAAGTTAATATGGCTTGCTTTCTTTTCTAGTAATGTATGCGTGTCTATGTCTTAAGTGATAATTTAATAAAGGTGTCAAAACTAATTTCCAGTTTTAAAAGTTATGAACATAACTATGACAACAAATTAGGGACATCCCTGCAAAATTTGAACAGCTGATAGTCATACATTCATGAACTTTGTTTTCCCATCATATGAAAGTAAAGAAAGAGACTGTGACAGTTTTCTTTGATGTGAAAATTTACATCTCCATAATTTCAACCGTGGCAAAACTTCCAGGAAAAGTAATTCATTTTTAGCTCTCTCCTGAGAAGAAAAGCAAACTGTTCTGCTGAATGTGTTTGCCAAGCCAGGTTACTGTTCTGATGTGTGAACTGTATGCTTACTGGAGTTTCTACCAAAGGACAAAGTATCCCATGGTTTGCATCCATAGGGTAAGGCACTGTTCCCTCATACTGTTTAGGCATCAGACCAGTGTGATGTTGTTTAACTTGATAAGTAGCATACTCTTATGGTGAAATACTGAGAAGGCCTGGAGACCATACAAAATACTGCTATCTCTAACATACAAACTATGATATGCAGAGACAGGTCATGGGCAAATGGGCAAATGGGGCCCTAGGCAAGGTAATAAACCAGGAGAACACACACACACACACACACACACACACACACACACACATATATATATATATATATATATATATATGTATAACAGCAGCAACAACCATGCAGTTCTTCCCAAACGAAAACAGCTCAGTTCAAATAAAGCAATACATATAATATTCAAAAGAATCAGGTTTAATGAGTGCACAAAGTAGGTAAGTGCTTTCACAATACAGCTTCTTCAGACCATTAAAATGTGCAATTAATTAGTCAGCCTTTATATACTCTATATTAATTAACTCTGACATCATAATTACAACTCACAATTTAAAGTGACCAACCTAACATTTACCATAAAAAACTGTAACATATGCTATAAAAACCTCCATATAAATATCACAACAGAAAATGACGACATTACTATAAAAGTATAAATATATAAATAAAAATAAATCATTTATATGGACATAAAAGTACCATAGAAGCGAAACATTATCTACTATTACAGGAAATTTTTTCAGCGACATCCACCTACTGTTTTAAAATAAACCCACTCAGCAATCGCCACACTAACAACTTATCAAACCAGTAGTTAGCATACAAACAATATTAATAGTATAAAACTATATGTAGAACAAAATGAAATAAAATGTGTGATAATAATATCTACATATTAAACAAATTCTAACTAATATACACGAACAAGGACTAATAACCTCAATAGACATGCATAATAGTGCATTACTAACACATCTAAACTACAATCTCATGTATAATATACATTAATTAAAATTTATATTTACCTAAAAATCAGTAACCCAATAAATGACTGGAAGAATGAACAAGGCAGCATCCACAAATCACTATAATCTGTTTAATTGTTGAACAGAGGTAAGCGCTTTCACATATAAATGCTTCATCAGACCTATACATAGAAAAACACTGAGACTTAATATACAATACTAAAAAACTCAAATGAGCCAATCACATTCCGTTCTTAATTAAATACAGCTCAATCTATAAAAAAGACAGAGCAATCTTCAAGTATATTCAAACATATACTAAGAATGCATAGCAAATAAATATATGAAAAAAATATATAACACATATAAAAATAACCATAAAAAGTAATATAAAACAAAAAGGCTTATAATTGTGATTCATATTTTTATTTTTATTTTGGTACCCTTCTTTTCTTCAAATAAGGCTTAATAGATGCTCTCTCATTAAGCCCAGAGCCTCTATCAGCTCTCAGGATAACCATCCAATTATTCTCCTTGAATTCAGTATGATTACGTATATCCCCCATCCGTAAGCTAGGGGAAATACTATCAATAACTCTAAAATTAAAGTGATGTGAAACACCATGCTCACTGACATGTTTCGAAAGGGCATTAGTAACCATGCCCTTCCTAATATTATATATATGTTCTCTAATTCTATCCTGTAGGCAACGGATTAGTCTTGCCCACGTAGAAAGAGCTACAAACAACGCACTGAGCAAGGTAGACCACATTAGATCATTTACAGTCCGCATTTACATGGAAAGAAAAACATCTTTTCAGATCTGGATGGTAAAATGGCTCAGATGTATTAATATAACTACAAAAACTACAGCTCCCATATGGCAAGGTGGTACCTGCCTCAACAAAAGCCTAAAACCAGTGTGCCATCTTTAAATGTCTCTGGTAATGTTGTGTCTAGTGATGCTGGTTATAAGAAAATCAATGATAATTTTATGGATCATAATTTATTTCCTAAAGTTATTATTAGTAACAAACCTGCCTCAGATAGTGTTGTTAGACTGAAAGTTAGGAATAATGGGGTTCAGTCTAAAGGTGGGGTTTTCAGTGATAGTGTGTCCTCTGGCATTTCCTCTGGTGATCTTCCTTTTCCCTTACCTGTCCACTCAGACCAGTTTGGGAGAAGGGGTCGGTCTATGAGTCGGGGCCATCAGAAGAGGAAATTGTCAGAAGAGCACAATCAGAATCAAGTCTCTAAAGAAGATGTGGGGGAAAATGTCAACTCGCGGATTGTTAATATTTCCTTGTATTGTTTGGCTCTAGAAGAGTGTAATGTGTTGCATAAGGGTATGACCTTTATTCCTTCACAGAATAGTAAGTTAACTGATACAGTAATGGATTTGAAGTTATTTTGCAGGAACCTGATGTTGGGTTTCCATTATGGCCATCATTTTGCGGCTACTGAGAATAATCATGATGCAATATATGTTCCAGAGTTTAAGCCACTGAGCACATATGTTCCAGTTAACCACCCCCTAGTGGAGGCTTATTGTAAGCTGACAGAGGATAGTATACATGAATACTATAATAAGTATGCTGGGAAGCATCGACCGGGTATGAAGTTTAATCTTACTTTTAAGGAAAGACAAGCCTTGAAGAAATTAGAGGAGAATAGGTATGTCAGTATTCAACCTGCCGATAAAGGGGGTTCGGTTGTTGTTATGGATAGCATTCTATATGAAAAGAATATGATGGAGATGCTGAGTGAAGTTTGTTTTCATCATAAAGTAAGCACAAGTGAGGTTCATGCTGTATTGAATATTGTTAGGCAATCAGTACAGGAGATTTTTAAGGAAGGATTAATCTCAGAGGAGACTTTTGATCCCTGTCATTCAGGGACTTCCCAAGATTCATAAACAGTTATTAGATCCCCCAATGCGTCCAATTGTCTCTGGAGCTGGGTGGGTGACAGAACCCTTATCTGTTTATATAGAGAAACATCTTAGACCCATTCTTAATTTAAATAGAATGGTATTACAGGATTCCAAACAAGTTCCTTATAGATTTGTATAAGTGTATTCACAGTTGGGAGAATATAAAGGATTTGGTATTTGTAACGTTGGATATTCAGTCTCTCTTCACCATGATTCCGAATGACTTGGGGCTTTGTTATATTTATAATTATTTGGAATCACAGTGATTATGCTCCATCTGAAATTGAATTGATTTGTTTTTTGTTGGAAATTGTTTTAGAAAACAATGTTTTTTATGTTTAAAGAGGAGTTTTATGTCCTGAAACATGGCGTAGCAATGGGTACATCGTGTGCCAATAGCTACGCCAATATGTTTCTGGCACAATGGGAGGATGTGGTTTTGTTTAAGTTGGAGAGTTTTGTTTATAATGTTTTCTATCGGTGTTTTGTCAATGATGTTTTTCTTCTTTGGAGAGGAACCACTGTTGAGCTAGATATGTTCCATATGCAGATTAATAGCTTATGTGATTGCTTGTCTTTCACTATGGTACACTCTAGTGACAGGATTGAGTTTTTGGAGTTGTTTATTGAGAAACTATCAGACTGTCTGATCAATACAGGAGTGTATAGGAAGAGTTGTGCTCGTAATACCTTGCTAACAAGAAATAGTATGCATCCGAACTATATTTTTCGTAACCTGATATGTGGTCAGGGCATTAGGGCATCACGACCTAATCCTACTACTGTAGGCTTCCAAAATGAAATGAAATCTTTACAACAGAGACTTATACAGAGAGGTTACTCTGTTAGTGAGATTTTGACTAATTGGTTTGATTTGGATACAATGAGGGAAGGGATAGCAGCTCCGTATTATGGGCCTAAAGTAACCACATTGAGTGCACCGTTATTGTGTGCTGCTAGAAAATCTGATTATGTTAGAATCACTTTATTTTTTACTAGAGACCAACGTTTGCTTTGTGATATTTTTAGAGAATATTGGTCTATTTTGTTAGTAGATTCTGAATTGGGTGACATGGTTGGTCCGTACCCGAAATTTGTTTTTAGGAATAAGAGCAATTTGAAGAGAATTCTATGTAGCCAGAGAGCCTTGGATAAGGCTTTCGTTGAGGCAGGTACCACCTTGCCATGTGGGAGCTGTAGTTTTTGTAGTTATATTAATACATCTGAGTCATTTTACCATCCAGATCTGAAAAGATGTTTTTCTTTCCATGTAAATGCGGACTGTAAATCATCTAATGTGGTCTCCCTTGCTCAGTGCGTTGTTTGTAGCTCTTTCTACGTGGGCAAGACTAATCATTGCCTACGGGATAGAATTAGAGAACATATATATAATATTAGGAAGGGCATGGTTACTAATGCCCTTTCGAAGCATGTCAGTGAGCATGGTGTTTCACATCACTTTAATTTTAGAGTTATTGATAGTATTTCCCCTAGCTTACGGATGGGGATATACTTAATCATACTGAATCCAAGGAGAATAATGGGATGGTTATCCTGAGAGCCAATAGAGGCTCTGGGCTTAATGAGAGAGCATCTATTAAGCCTTATTTGAAGAAAAGAAGGGTACCAAAATAAAAATAAAAATATGAATCACAATTATAAGCCTTTCTGTTTTATATTACTTTTTATTGTTATTTTTATATGTGTTATATATTTTTTCATATATTTATTTGATATGCATTCTTAGTACATGTTTGAATATACTTGAAGATTGCTCTGTCTTTTTAATAGATTGAGCTGCATTTAATTAAGAACGGAATGCGATTGGCTCATTTGAGTTTTTTAGTATTATATATTAAGTCTCAGTGTTTTTGTATGTATAGGTCTGATGAAGCATTTATATGTGAAAGCGCTTACCTCTGTTCAACAATTAAACAGATAATATAGTGATTTTTGGATGCTGCCTTGTTCATTCTTCCAGTCATTTTTTGGATTACTGATTTTTATTACTTTTTGTTCTGGTCGAACGTTTATTCTGTGGATTCTTGTTATATTCTGCTTTTATTATATTTACCTAACTCGCATGCTCTTAGTTTTAAGAAATGGTCTGATCGAAGCCCTCTCATTCAGTCCCTTACCTGAATCAGCTTGTTAGTGTGGTGATAGCAATTCTACTTTATATCAGGTTACTGAAATCGGAGCTAAAATGGCAAGTTGTGGCACTATGGGAGGGGAGGTGTTTTAGTCCTTTGGAGGGGTCTTATGTTCTGGTATTGCCTTACTTTAAAAAAGACTCATATAAATGTAATGGATATGATTGTTGTAAAACCAGGAAGATGTATAACTTGTGATTTAAAGAATAAGTGCAAAAACTGGAGAATTGTTTCATTATGTGCACCTTCTGAAGAGTTAAAGACTTCTTTAATGCAAAATATAGATATTGTTATCAATGGAGATTTTAATTGTGATTTAAGAAAAAGATCAGGGAATATAGGTGATAATGTTAGATTATGATGTTCTTGTGTGTAGGCAAATGAGTGAGGCAATTTACAGATGGGAAAAACTATGTTTACACTTGAGAGGAAATATTAAAACAGAAATTGATTATGTTTTGTTTTCAGTAACACTGAAAGAAGAAGGGAAGAAATGTGTAGTTGAATTTATTGATCATTGTATTGTTGAGGTTGAAATAACTGATAATGAGGGGAATATTAAGGAAGGAAGGGTAATAAAAGGCTTAATGGAGATATCACTAAGGAGAAGGTTTTTAAAATTTAGATGAATAAATTATTGGATGATCACATGACCATGATGCCATTTTATCTGCCTTTAGAGTTTTGGTGGTGTGGTTACAAAGAGAAATACAAAAAAATAATTTTTTAAGATTAGAAACATGCTTTTGGAATATATAAAAACAAGCATCAGAATGTACTAACTGAATTGAGAAACATACGGAACAAGATGAATTTGAATGCATGAAGTTTGAAAGAGAACCATTGCAAAAAGATATAATTTGAGTTTTGTTTCTCTATTTTTAGGGGAAAACTAACAATGACGTAGGTAAGATAGAAGCTCTTAATTACATATTGATATAACTGAGAAATATATTACATGTTTATACAACGATAACAGTATAAGGGAACAAAAATGGTACCTGGATAAATTAAATTATGGGATGGCTAGTAAATATGAAAAGGATACTACAATTGAAAAATTAAATAATGCTTTAAGGAATATTCAAAAAGATAACTGCTCTTGGACCAGATGGTATAAAATATAATTTTTATAAACAATTGGATGAAGAAAAAAATATAGTGTTAAAGATAATTAATTATTGACTAAAATGGCATTTCAGATAAGATTATGAAATGTATTTATAAAAAATGAAAATAAAAATATACTAAGAATTGGAGGCCTTTAACACTTAATACAGATTATAAGATTTTTATAAATATTTTGCAAAGGAGGTTATTTAGGATTTTAAAATGCAGTTAGGGGTATTTATGATATTCAGGAATTATGCATTAAACATTTATTAATAATTGTGAAGGAGATTGTTAGAAAAATTGCTCTTTATGGAGAAAATATATAATACTGGTGACACGCATGTAGAAAAGGTATATGATGGAGTTAATCATGCCAAAATGATTAAGATTTTGGAACCCTATGGTTGTAAGGAATTTTTTTTATTTTAGAATCATTAAATCATATATGATATGTCATATGATAAGGTAGTAGTTAATGGGAGGTATACTAAATAAATATATAGCAAAAGGGAATAAAGTACGGCTGTTCACTTAGTAGATCATTGTATGTATTAGTTATGAATGCTGTTATTTTAAATGCTGAAAGATAAATGGAGTATAGTATATTTTAGGGATGTTGTACAGATGTCATTATATATGGTTTATGCTGATGATTTACTTATTGTATTCAATGGAAATGGCTGGGTTAAAGAGCTTATATATAAAATGGAATACTAGTTATAATTAGTTGGTTTGAAATAAATAAGTACAAAAGTAATGGACTGGTAAAAGTGTAAGGATAGCAGGTACTTATTTTACTAAGTCCACATTTCATTTTTTTAGGAATTAATTATAGACAATGATAACATTATTAAAAAGTAATGAATAAGATTAATGGAGGGTATTAAGCAAATACGTGGCATGTCAAAATCATTTAAGTTATCTTATTTTTTTTTTTTAATTACCTAGGACAGTTATATTTTTAGCAAATTAGGGTATATGATAAAGATTTATATGTTTCCCATGGATATGGGGAAAGAATTATTAGACATTATTTTTTTCTTTCTTACTGGAATCAAATTTCCCTTTGAAGGGATATAATTTATTGTGATATTAAGGAAGGGGAATTAGGATTAAAGAATTCCGTTGTTTGGCTTTGTTACATGTATATTGGATAATGTATAACATGTTTAATGTAAAGGAAAATTATGTTAGGAAATTCATGGGATTCAAATATAAGACATTAATGGAGATGGAGAAAAAAATAAAAAAAATCTTATGAAAGAAGAAAAGATATGATACAATTAATTTGTGAAAATTAACATGGAATGAAAGGTTTCTGGAAGGAAAATGTGACATGAGGATATTATGGAGACATGTTATGTTAAAGTTTAAAAAGATAAAAGTTAACTATACAAAAAAATGCAATCACTGAAGACAGGCACAATTTAAAATGATGGAGAATTAAAAGATTTTTTATGAAACTATTTATGGGGAAACTGCCAGTTAAGCAGAATTAAATATAGGTAAGAGAAGGATAGAAAATGTAGGGTTTATGAAACAGAAGACATCATGGAACCCCTTTTCTGCAATGCTCCAGGATAAAAGTGGTATAGAATTTATGTGAAAACATGATTGGTGCTGGGACATTTAAAAGTTAAGATATGAGCATGATTATTTATGGAGTTTATTAAAAAAGAACAAAAAGATGAGTGATGTTATTGATACTTTCTTTGTGGATTTTATGGAATACTAGATGTCAGGAATTGTTATTCAATTAAGCATGGGATGGTAGTAAGTACAATTAAAAATGACTGTGGAAAAAGGATGAGAGGTTGCATGAAATGGTTAAGGGAAGGAATATAATTTTAATGTGTGTTTTTCTTATTAATAAGTAATATTGGTTTACTTTATGTATTTTCAAATGTAAATAAAGGCCTTACTCTTTTTGAAAGGTGTAAAAGATTCTTTTACATCCACCTGAGCTATCACCAACTCAAGGAGATGGGACATCAGTTTAATATTTCATTCAAAGGATAACACACTCAGGAGTGCAGCACTCCAACCCCTCCCCATGATACAGTGGGGCATGACAGCAATCCAGTCAGCAGTAGTGGGAATAGAACCCACACTATTCTGATTTACCAGCACCAAAGGTGAAAGCAATGACACTACCTTGGAACACTGAAAGGGATGGAGGATATGTCAGAGATGACAACTGTGACATCTCTCCTCTGGGTCAGCAATCAAGGAGCCTGAATCCTCACCACTGACATCAGTGAGGGACGTTCACTTGGAACAAAGATAGATACAAACAGTATTTCCAGATGCAGCTCTCTGCACTAAGCACAACTTCCCTTAAGAGCAAGCAAGGAACACACTCAGTCTGAGGGGCTGGATTTCTCTCTCTCTCAAGGCCGTTAATAAGACTACCTACTGGCACAGCTGCAGAGTTGAGTCCTCAGCAGAGTCTCCAAGTCAAGTCTGCCACCACCATCTCTGTGAAACCAGTGCTCTGTGTCCCTGCTCCAGGCAGCTCTACACACACACTGAGATTTGATTTGCACACACACACACACACACACACACACACACACACACACACACACACACCATAGTTCAAAGTATCCACCTGCACAACAAATTATTTGTTGCAATCTGGACTGGCTAACACAGGGGGTCCTCCCAAAGCCCCTTTAAGCTTTTGGAATACCTGCTCACATACTGGGGTCCAAACTAACTTATCTGGTCTGTTTTTCCTCATCAGGTCTGTGAGGGGAGCAACTATTGTACTATAACTGGGAACAAACTTTCTACAGTACCCCAGTGTCCCCAACAATGCCCTCACCTGCCTTTTGGTAGCAGGGACAAGGCACACCTGAAAAGCTTCCACTTTGGCATGTTCTGGTCTGATCTTACCACTCCTCACTCTATGTCCCAGGTAGGAAGCCTCTGCCATAACCACCTGACACTTACTGGGCTTAATGGCCAGTCCTACCCTTTGCAGTCTGCTCAGGACCTCCCAGACATGCTGAAGGTGCTCATGCCAGGAACAGCTGTAAATGGCAATATCATCTAGGTAAGCAAGGGCATAATCTCCTGCTTCTGCTGGGATACAATTTATCAGCCTTGGGAAGGTCACTAGGGCGCTTTTCATCTCAAAGGGCATCTTTGTGAACTCATATAATCTGAAAGGAGTCACAAAGGCTGGCCTATCTCAAACAGTGGGAGTCAATGACACCTGACAGTAGCCCTTGGTCAGATCAATAGTGGTCATATACTTAGCCCCATCCAGCTGCTCTAAGGCCTCAGCTATCCTAGGCATGGGGTAAGCATCTGACTCTGTGTGACTATTTAGTTATCTATAGTCCACACAGAACCTGGTGCTGCCATCTTTCTTTCACACCAGCACCACTGGGGATGCCCAGGGAATGCTGGACTCCTGAATTACCCCCAGTTCCAACATTTCCTGTATCTCCTCTATCAGAGTCTGTCTGACTCACTCAGGTACCCTGTAAGGGGCCTGCTTGATAGGATTTTGGGGTCCTGTATCCACATGGTGCTGCACTATGTGAGTACACCCAGGTTTCATAGTGAGCATGCCCCCAAACTCCTGTAACACTGCTCAGATTTCTCAAACTTGGATAGGGGAACCGCTGGGACATTGCTACCCCTTTCACTGAGGTGTCAGTCCCAGCCTCACTGAGGTGATCAGTCACCACATCCCCCTCAGACTTTTCCTGCTATCCACTGCAAATAGCACCAGGGCGTCCCTAAAATGGTAATGTTTTTTCATGTTAACTTGGTACAATTTGTGCCCCTGCCTCCTGCCTAGCAGATTTAACATATAGTTAACATAAGTGGCCTTCCTTGCCACTTCAAAAGGTCCCTCTCAAAAGCTGCCTACAGTTTATTGTGTCTGATGGAAATGAGAACCATAACCTGCTGTCCCACAACATACTCTCGGGCTCAAGCATTCCTGTCGTACCAGACCTTTTCTGTTGTTGGCCTCCTGCTAGGCTCTTCTGAGTCAAGCCCATGAGCTCCCTAAGCTTTGTCCTGAGGTTTTAAGACATATTCCACAACAGACTCCTTGTGGGATTCACACTCACCCTCCCACTCATCACAAATCAAATCAAAAGGCCCCCTCAACCTTATGCCCATACACCAACTCAAAGGATGAAAAACCTGTGGATTCCTGGGGTACCTCTCTGTATGCAAACAGCAGATGGGGCAAATATTTGCCCCATTCTCTCTGAAACTGGTCTGCAAATGCCCATAGCATGTTCTTTAGTGTATAGTTATCCTCTCCATAAGACCTTTAGTCTGGGGTGGTAGGGGGGTGGTGTTTAGGAAGCTCCCCTCCACAGCACTCCCACAGATAAGCCAGCAGGTCTGACATGAAAATCGCACCTCTGCCAGTCAATATTTCCCTTGGGAAACCTACCCTGCTGAAAATCTCTAACAAAGCATTGTCACCTTCTCCTCTCAAGGAGGACAGAGCCACTGCCTCAATGTATCTAGTAGCATAATCTACTACAACCAGGATATACTTCTTCCCTTGGAACTTGGGGTACTAAGGGGCCCCACAATATGCATGACTACCCTCTGAAATGCCTCCTCAATCGTATGCAAAGGCATCACTGGAGCCTTGACCTTGTCTCTTGCCTTGCCTACTTTTTGACACTGCTCACAGGTCTTGAAGTACTCTGTTATATCCCTTGCAATCCCAGGCCAATAAAAGTTCTGCATAATATGTCTCTTGGTATGGTTTATGCTCATATGACCTGCAAAAGGAATGTCAAGGGTTATGGCTAGAAATCCCAGACGGTAGGCTCTAGGCACTACCAACTGTTGTATTACCTCACCCTCTAGCCCTCCCTTATGGGTCCACTCTCTACAGAGTAACCCTTTGTTACAGTACACAGACTTCCCTTTTCCTTGAAAATCATGCACCTCCTTAACTCAAGCCTCATAGCGTAGGGTCCAAGAGATGAGCCTGTCTCAACTCTATCTTTGTGACCCTTCCCACAGGAAGGCTAGTATCCCCTGACAGCAGTGCCTCACTGTCAGCCTGGGTACTACCACTCACCTCTGCCCTTGCAGTCACTCTCTCCAAAGGAACATCAGTACCTACCAGCAGCTGTGGCTCACCTTCAGGCTCACTGCTACAGGGTAGCTCCCTCCCTGAAATAGCCACCTCACCAGCCCTGGCTTCAGGTGTGTGGTCTGTCTGGGTCTCCCCCAGGCTACCAGACCCACATGCCTGTCTTCAAGCCTGACTGCATGTAACTGTATACAAACAAGGTACTGCATTATCAAAATCATTCCCTATCAAAACATCTTACAGGAATATCCTCAAACCCACCTACTTGCTTGCATCCTTTGACGCCCTCCCAGTCGAAGTGAACCCTGGCCAAAGGCATTTGGAATAGGGAAAGGGGTCCCTCCTAAAGCTTAGACTGGACTTCCCAAGCAAGTTCTGCTCCTCTTTAACCACTGCAAGCTTCACAATGGTTATGTCAGAGGATGTGTCTCTCTTAGCAGTGGCCTGTTTTCCATCCAATTAGATAGGATGCAAACTCTGATGATAGTTTGGTACACCTGCTCTCTACAGACAACACTGGCAAACTGTTATTCCCACTTGCTGGGTCCCCTACCTGTTGTTTCCCATCTTGCTTTTGTGGACATCTATATGACACCTGGCCCCTCTGGTTACATTTAAAACATCTAACCATTGATCCTGGCTGTACCTGAACTAATGGCTTCCCCTTTTACTAGTGAACTCTGTTGGGGTGTTTTAGGCTGCCCACCATGGGTTCCCTTATATTCATGCGCAGAACTGGGTATCCCCTTCTTGTGTAGTGATGCCCTGCTTGCTAAGTAGAGATCTTCTTTTCTCGCAGCTCATCTGCAGTTACACTCCTGGTCTGCCAACCAGATTATCATGTCCTCAGGCAAAGTGCTAAGGGCTTGTTCCCTCACCAAATGGTCTGCCAGCCCTTCAAAAGTGGTGACCTGACACCCACTCACCCACCTATGAAAATAAGTGCTTACCTCAGCAATATAATCACGTACCGTTTTATCTGCCTTGCATCTATGCTCATGAAACTTTTTTCTGCAAGCTTCAGGTGTTAACTTAAAACATTCCAGTAAACATTGTTTTATTTTATCATAGTTTAAACAATCAATATCAGACAATTGAAAAACAGCAGTTACAGCTTTACCATGTAGCAAGGGGGTCATGAACTGTATCCAGAGCCCTTGATCAACATTATACTGTTTACATACTCTCTCAACTATATAAATAAAACTATCAAAATTATCACCTTCTATAAACTGTGGAAGAAATTTGCTGACCTTTATTGCTTCTGGGGTTCAGTTATTCCCTTCTGCATTACTTTCATGTTCCTGTCGAAGAGTCAGCATCTCCCTCTCATTTTGGCACTGTTTCTCATTTTCTTCAGCCTCCAAATGCCACAGTCTCTCTGTTGATTCTAATTCCATCTGTTTCTCCTTTTCCTCAGCTTCCAAACACTGCAGTCACTCTGCTAATTCTAGTTCCAAATGTTTATTGCCCAGTTCAAGTCTTTTTAACTCTAGACAGATTTTTAAGCCCTTTGAGGGGAAGGTGAACTGTCCTGTTTTTTAAGGGCTGCAAGTTCCCATCACCAGATTGGTTACCCTCCTAGTTGCTGGTCTGAGCTGCGACTAAGGCTGAAATAATTTCCTCTTTAGTCAGGGTGGCATGCACCAGTCCTTTGACTTTGCACACCTTGGCCAACTGGTTCTTTGTCAGCTTGCCATAATCCTCTGCTGACATCTTTGTCGGTTTTCCCTGACTAAACTAAACTAACAAAAAATAAATAAAACTGTTGTGAAAATGAAACTCTGTATGTTTACCTTGTGGCTGCTCAAAGTACACACACCTTTAGTGACAGCTGCCTACAGGCTACAGAAGTTCAATTAATATCCACACCACTGCTCACCAGTATATGTGACATCCCTCCTCTGGGTCAGTAATCAAGGAGCCTGAATCCTCACCACTGACATCAGTGAGGGATGTTCACTTGCAACAAAAATAGATACACACAGTATTTCCAGATGCAGCTCTCTGCACCAAGCATAATTTCCCTTAAGAGCACACAGGGAACACATACAGTCCATGGGGCTGGGTCTCCCTCTCTCTCCTGGCCCCCAGTAAGACTCCCCATTGACACAGCTAGAGAGTTGTGTACTCAGCCGAGTGTCCAAGCCAAGTCCTCATTCACCCTCTCTGTGAAACCAGTGCTCTGTGTCCCTGCTTCACGCAGCTGACACACACACACACACACACACACACACACACACTCTTTGAGATTTGATTTGCACCCACACACACACACACACACACACACACACACACACACACACACCTGGGAAAGGCTGGCACAGATTTACTTGCTCTGTTACACTTTGCCTAGACTATAAGGTAGTTACTGCCACCAGACACTCCAAAGCCAGCTACTCTAAGGTTTTACAAGAGTACCCAATTATACTGATTAAAATGAATACTAATACAAATGGTAACGTTTGACTAGTGCAATGAGGCTTTCAGGAGTAATAAATATAAGTACTCTCAAAGGTTAAAATATCCTCTAAAGGACCAGCCACAATGAAAAGTTTAAATGTATTTAATAATAAAAGAACATGAAATACTAAATATCTATTTAGAATAAAACTAGAGCTTCAATCACAGGAAATATTAAAATAACACAGATGAATAGATTCACACAGATACAGAAAAACAGCACTTAATTAATCTCACTATATTTTCCTGACTGATCTAAATAATTACTATTCCCTAGTTACTTACTAAAACAAGGCAAGATAAAGTGGGTGAGTGATTCTTCTATGTCAGGTTTCAAAACAGACTGCTCTGAGACTTCTGTCTTATCTAGTATTAAAACATCATTTTAGTGCTAGATTACAGAGTGACATCACATACATCCGGTCATCTGACTTCTGGTTCCCATACTACCCCTTTTTACTAGAAACTGAACCAGCATCTTGCATGTTACCATACACACAAAGCTTTGCTAAGATGTGTTATAGCATGTGGAAGCCATAAAACCATTTCATCACTTCCACCCTTCCAGGTTAGTAATTAGTTCAGTGCTAAGGACAACACAGCAGGATTCCTAGTCCTTGTTTTCACAGACATTTTGTCTCTGGCTCTAATCAGAACAGTAAGATACAATCTGTATGTCCTAAACCAGATAATTTAATTTCAAACTATTATTCAAAGTGAGCTAGATTGAGATCAACCCCTTCTCTTCCAGTATCCTCTGTAACAATATTAATTTCAACAATTACATTACAGTCTAACATACAGGTATATTTATTTTTCTGTCCAGCAGGACTCACTGTTGGCACATTTTTAACACAAGCACCTGTACAAATCAGTTTGATATACAAATGACGTATAATTCTTTACAAATCTCTAGGTAGTTATGCTGGCATATGCTACACATCCACTACCCTATTCTCCTGGCATAGTTGGCAATACCTCACATCATTACAACAACCCACAGTGCCTCACTGCTAATACAATCAGGTCAATAATACCTGGTGAGCATCCTTCTAACAAGAAATATAGAACCAGCCATCAAGGAAAGTTCAAGTGTGGCACACACCCCTAAGGTGGATGCTGGAAAGGTAGAAGTGTATGAGATAAGTGCCAGAGAGGAAGGTGCAATGGGCAAAAATCAAAATATACACACTCAGCTACTAGAAACCAATGTATTTCTACATCTATAGCAGAGAACAGACAATGACTGTAGTCTGCCTTCCTTTTCCAGCCATACGATGGTGCTGATGACTTTATTCAAGGGAAGCTCAGCTGAGAAATGTGAGCCTATACCTCCCTTGCCTTCTCTTTCCCCATTTATACAGTCTATCCTCTTTGGGTCAACCTTCCTTATCTGTCCTGTCCTGTTTGTACTTAACACGGGCAAGTGACGAGAGGGGTTGGCACAAGGAGGCTCCTGTATAGGTTGCGGAGGAGTAGCAGACAAGGGAGGGATTAAGGTGAAGTAATAATCTACATAAAGTAGGGCATCAAGCATGAGATCAGAAAGGAGGAGTACCATCCCATAAAGTGGACATAGGAGCAAACAGGATTAGCACCTAGGGTAAATGTCCTGGTAATTAAGATAAAGGGATGAGAGACTTATGAATTACTAGAGTGTGTCTGCCCTCAGACATCAAGGAAAGAGGAGGAGGATGAAAGATTAGAGGAGAGAATAAAAGAGCTGGGTAGGATGGAGAATGTTTTAGTCATGCAAGAGCTAAGTCTTCAAGAATCACATTGGGGAGATTCTGCACTCCAAGGTAGAGAAGGAGCAGAAGTTGACCGAAGTCTTGGACTATAAGAGGTTTGGTGCAAGACAGTACCAGATAGGAAAGAACAGAAGGGGAGATTTCCCAATGCCCTAGTCACACTTCCCCTAATAGTATAAAACCCACCTTGTGTCTCTCCTGAAAATAGGATTCTAGTCTAGTGGGACTAACCCAGTCAACAAAAGGCTATATGAAATTAAAAAAATAAAAGAAAAACATATGGGAAAGAGTGTGGCAAGACAGTATAATTACAAAAACAAATATGATGGTCCAATATTTTAGGTGAATGTGTTGCAATGAACTGGGGAAGAGGGTCAAGACAGAGTGAAGGGACCCGAGACAAACCAAGGGAATAAATAAGCTATGGAAATGTGTTTGGAATGTAGTACTCCGGTTCTGAACAAGGATTTGAAAAAGAGACAAAGAGAAACTCAATATAACTGCACAGGAAGGTGATGCCAGCAATTAGGACAAAGACAGGGCATACAAGAGGTAGATAGGAAGGGGTAGAGAACTAGGGGAGTCACACTGCAAGGAGGAAAGCAGCAGGGTATCCAAGGAGCTAAGAGTAGCAAAGGCACATGCTAAAAGGGAGTTATCCAAAGAGTTCAAGTGGGGGAAATAATTCTTCTTTAGGCATATAACAAGAAGAAAGAATTGAGGGATGGACAGACCTAGCCAGGCTGGGCAAAGATGATGAGGAGATCATAGAAGACAGGGAAAAACAGATAACCTGAAAGAATACTTCAGATCAGTCTTCACAAAAGAAAGCAAGGGACTGGTGCCGTGTTGGGAGAGAAGCAAAGCAGAGCAGAGAGCAGAGCAGAGATGGCAGTGACTGGACAGACACCAGGATAAAAAGAGAGGATGTAGTGAGGAAACTTGATCCCAAAAAGGAAGGATAAATCACTGGGTCTAGACGAACTGCCTCTCAGGGTCCTCAGGAATTTGGCCAGTGTGCTGGTGGATTTCTTGCCCAAGGTTTGTGACAGATTTCTGATCACTGTGGATGTGCTTCAGAACTGGAAGACATCAACTCTATCACCCTCATTTGAGAGAGAGTAGTAAAAAAATCCAAGAAACTACTGGTCTGCTGGCCTTGCAGTACTTGTAGAAAAAGTCACAGAGTGAATCCCATGGAAAAAGCTGCTTACTTTCCTAAATGGCAACAATCTATAGAGTGGTAAACAACATGCTTTCACGATCAGAAGAAGCTGTCAGACAAACATGACCTAAATTTAAGAATAGGTTACAGGAGAGCTTGACAGAGGTGTGCTGATGCATGTGGCCTTCCTGGTTTTCACCAAGGCCTTTCAAGTTGGTTCTGCACAGGTTGTTACTAGGAAAATTGTGCTGTGGGACAAAAATCAAAACCAAGTAACTGGATTAGTATAGGTAGGAAACAGAGTGTTGTAGTGAAGTACTGAATGGGTCTTGCTTGGATCCAATAATCAAAAATGTGTTTGTTGCAGACATATCTGTGGGAATAGGGAACAGGATTAGACAATTCGCTGCCGACACAAAGTTAGGTGCAGCTTTAGAGGTTGGGAGAAAGTGTCTATCAAAGGATTTAGAAAAGCTGACCAAGTGGGTTGAAAGCTAACAGTTGACTTTTAATGCAGACAAATGCAAAGTATTGCAGATGGTCCACAACAACCCTGGTGAAAATATCACTGGAGGTCAGTCGAACTGCTGGTAAAAAGAACAGAAAAATAATCTGGGAGTGTTTACAATACCTGTACTTGATCACCAGGAATAGATTAAGAAGACAAAGGCACCAGCCAGTGGTATGCCAGGGTGTACTCTCAGGGTGGAAGAATCTAGAAGAAGAAAAACGGCACTGCAACTATTCTACTGCACCCTGGTTAAGCCACAGCTTAACTACTATACAGTTCTAGAAAACATACAAAGACAAGGGCGTCAAGACTGCTGGAAGATGTCCAGAGGAAAATCATCAAAAATGTGTGTGGGATGAAAAAGTTGAGACTAGAAACTAGAGGAGCACTTCTAACTATAGATCATGAAGAGGCAAGTTGGGAGTATGATATGGGTTATCAAGATCATGTTATGGAGATGTAAAGGTGTCATCATGAAATGGAAAAACACAGAGGGGAGAGAGAGAGAGCAGACAATACATCATAGGGAACAATGATGTTTTGCATCTGCCAAAGTGCTTCTTTGTGGTGAGAGTTGTGAACTTATGGAATGGACTGTCAGAATGTGTGGTGGTGAAAAAATCCCCAGAGGCATTCAAGAGGACAATGGACACATGAAGAAGAAGTGAAGGGAGAGAGAGAAAGGAATAGAAGAGATGTATGTTACCTGCATTTAAAGAACAAACTGTATAGACTTACTGTTTTATGATATCATGCAAATGCATTGTAACACTGGATAAAGAGACCTCGTTCTTCCACCATCTTCTTCTTCTTTCAGCTTTTCCCAGTTAGGGGTCGCCACAGCAAATCACCTGTCTGCTCATGATTGGCAGTGGAGTTTTACGATGTCGAGTTGCCAGCCCGGCGCCCAACCTTCCACAGAAGGCACACACATGCACACACTCACACCTGTGGCCAATTTAGAGTGTCCAATTCACCTAGAGCATGTCTTTGGGATGTGGGAGGAAACCGAAGCACCTGGAGGAAACCCACACAACCACAGGGAGGACATGCAGACTCCACACAGAAGGCACTCCAGCCAAGGATCGAACTGGAAAACCTCTTGGTGTGAGGTGGCAATGCTAACCACTGCACCACCGTGGCTCATTCGTCCACCATCAGAATAATTAATCCTGCATTCTGTAAGGCTGCTGCATGTCATAAAGTGAAGTAGCCATGATTGCAACCTAGCTGTCCCAGGTTTGGGTAGTAGTCTGTGAGACAAGGAGTGAGCCAGGGAAGGTCATTAATAGATCCTTGGTGCAGTCTAAGGACCTTACAAAAGTCGCCTTCTTGACACAGAATGTCAGGGCTGCCTGAGGAGGCTACATCAGTCATGGAAGTAAATGCCCCACTACGTACCCTTTGAGTGCCCCTTCCCGAAGTACTTGCACTGTATGTTGTAGATGTCAGGCCATCATCATCATCATCTTCAATCCTCTTTTAACCATTTTCTACATGAAGTTGGGGTATCGTGTTAACTGTTGCCATCTCTCTCAATTCAATGCCATACTCCTGCCTTCTTCAACACTCATGCCTAACTGTGACAGATCTTTTCACACAATCCATCCACCTCTTTGCTGGACGTCCTCATTTCCACTTACCTTCTTCCTGTCCATCTCAAATCTTCTTCACCAAATTGTATTCTGCGTTTCTGCACATATCCAAACCACTGTAATCTGCTTTATTTGATCTTTTCTGCAATTGGAGATACTTTGGCTTCTGCTCTTATGTCCTCATTTCTTCGTCTGTCTCAAAGTGTGCATCCTACCACCCTTCTCAGGCATTTAATTTCCATCAGCTCTAGCTTCCTCCTTGGCTCTGCCTTTACTGCCCAGGTTTCTGTCCAATACAGTAGTACAGGCCGCACCACTGTCTTGTACACCTTACTTTTCAGATTCTTTGGTATCCTTCTGTCATTTACTACACCTGAGATTCTATGCCATTTAGCTGCAGCCCCTCTGATTCTAGTTTTGACCTCTTCATTCAGACTTCCCTTCTCCTCAGCCACCCCTCCTAGATACTTGAAGCTATTAACCTGTTCCACTATCTTCCCTTCTAGCTCAGTTCTCAGTTTCTCCTGATTTACCCAATTTGCTAACATTACTGCTGTCGTATCTGTGCTTAGTTCCATGCCATGTGGCTTCAGTTTTATATTCCATTCTGCTATCCTTTGCCGAAGTTCTTGCTTAGAGTCTGCCTGTAATGCCACATTATCTGCATATCACTTTGTTGATCTTTCCCCTCCAACCTGTTTGCAAATGTAGTCCATCACCAGTGTGAACAGCAGTGGGCTCAGAGCTGAACCTTAGTGCACACCCACTCCCAATGGGAACCCCTCTGTGTGACTGAACACTGTTCGTACTTGAGTCATTAGTTCCTTGTACATAGCCTGCATCAATTCTACCAGTGTTTCTGTGACTTCGAACCACCTCAGTACTGCCCAAATCATCTTTCTTGGGACCTTGTCATATGCTTTCTCCAAGTCTAGGAATGCCCAGTTGGACTCTTTTCTCATCTCTAGCGTCTTCTCAAGTATCTGTCTAACTGCAAACATCAGTTCAGTTGTGCTCCATCCTGATCTGAATCCAAACTGCTCATCTCCATCTTACTTTCTACTACTCTGCATATCCATAAACTGCTCATCTCCATCTTACTTTCTACTCCTCTGCATATCCGTTTATCAGTCACTCTCTCAAGTACTTTTATGCAATGTGACAGGAGTGTGATGCCTCTCTACTGCCCACAGTTGTGAATGTCCCCTTTGTTCCTGTACACTGACAAGAGTATGCTTATTCTCCAGTCATCTGGAATACACCTTTCTCTCCACACTATTATGAGTACCCTCAGGAGCCATTTCTCCACTATCTCACCAAGCATCTTTATCATATCTTCTGCAACCTCATCTGAGCCTACTGCTTTCCCTGACTTCACTTTCCTTAGGGCTATTCTTACTTCTTATAGGGTGGGCTCTTTTTCTTCTATCATTGTAGGCTGTGTCTGGGGCAGTACAACTTCTGTGGGGATTTCTTCATTAAGAAGCTGCTGGAAATACTCCTTCCATCTGTCTTTGATGTCCTGTGGACTGGTGAGCAGGTTGTTACTGGCGTCCCTTGTGAAGGGTGTCTGACTATCTTCTTTATCTTTCTGTCTTTGCCTTGCAACCTGATATAGTTACTTTGTGCCATCTACTGAGTCACTTTCCAGAAGCTGGTAGAGTGCCTCTGATGCGTTGCTCTTAGCTATTGGAACTCCTTTCTTAGCTTCTTTGTTAACCAAACAGTATTCCTTCCTAGCATGGTTGGTCTTTTCTATCTCACACTTTTTCCTGCACTCCTTTCTTTTGACAACTTCCTAGACTTCTGTATTCCACCACCAGCTTTCCTTATGTACCTTATTTCCACATATCAGTTCTGTAGCCCTCACACGTGGTGTTTTGAGGTGCTGCCATTCTTCTTCAACTCCACCCTGAATAATTCAAATTAAGCACTCTAACTTTCCTTTTACAGCCCAGCACTTGCTCCAAGCCCTCAGTAAGCATTAATAAATGCTAACACTACACCTCCCCTTTACTATACAGTAGTACAAGGCTCCCTATTCGTCCCTACTGGACAATCAGTAAATCAGTTCATTTACCTATACAGGCATGTCCAAAAGGCAGTTTCAGGTATACTCTCCAGTCCAGCTGGTGAATCCGGGAATCTTGAGGCAATGTTACAATTGCCTCATGTACACAGACAACCCTCTCCTCCTTCCAACAAACACAAAAGTATGTGAGAGATGCAACTATACAGCCACACTGGAGGCCAAGCTCTCTCAACCCAAGGATGGAACAGCCGGTCAGGAGGAGAAGGGAAACACTTGCACCACACTTCCAGTCTCACATACAACAGTCATACATGCACCAGCAAACAACACACATAAATACACAAAAACATACTCTGAGGCTCTAAATAAAACTCTGCCTAAGCAGCAGAGACCTCCAAAGCAGACATCCAAGCAACCTCCACCCTCAAATAACAACCACGTATCACATACTTCACAAAGTCAGTGTGCCACGCAACCACAGCCCTTAAGGCATAACAGCACACCCAATACACTAGTAATAGGTGGCTCTATTGTCAGGCACACTGACGTTCCACTCACTAGACTGAACAAGGAGAAGGTTACTGTAAGCTGCCTGTTGGGTGCCAGGATCCACCACATAACACAAGCACTCAGGTCACTCCAAAACAAGTACAAATATGACTCTGTCATTGTACATGTTGGTGTGAATGACCTGAGATGTACCTCCCTGGACTACATGAAAAGAGACAGAGGAGCTCTCTGATCATGTAGCCCAGGCCAGTATGACCCTAACCCTGAGTAGCATCTTGCCCTCACCAAGAATGATGCCACAGTACAAAGAAAAAATTATCAGTTTTAACAATTGGTTAAGCTATTGGTGTCATTCAAAGGGGATCCAGTGTCTGTCAGCCTGGGATGACATGCTCGACAAGCCACGCTGCTTCACCAGAGATGGCTTGCACCTGTCGCCCTTAGGCTTTCGAATACTGGCCAAGGCTCTTGCCACCCCCATAGTGTCTTTTTTAGGCAAGGCTCAAAAGACAAACCCACCTCCATAAACAACACAAGTAACCAGAAACTGAGGGTAATGCTACTCGATGCCAGAAGTCTAAACCTCAAAATGCATGCACTCGAGGCACTCCTTAGCATGGAGAAAATTGATATCTGTGCAGTAACAGAAACCTGGTTCAAGGCTCCAGAGAGCACCCCAGCACTACCAGGCTATAACTCATACCATACGTTTCGGCTCCAGAATCCAGACCGAAATACAAAAGGAGGGGGTGTATCCATTTTCATAAAGGATACCCACGCCTCCAGGTTAGCAGCACAGCACGAGGTCTCAGGGACCATCCATGTGCAACTAACAGTGGGCAAAGCTGCTTTTCAGATCGTAGCTTGCTACAGATCACCTACCTTGTCTCAGGACCCCCACTCAGCATTCCTGAGAACATTGGAAAATATAAAGGTCCTACCTAACACTATGATATTGGGATATTTCGACTACCCAAACATTGACTGGGATAACTACTCAAGTACAAACTCCTTTGCCCAACACTTCCTAGAGTTTATAAACTCAAATGCCCTGGAACAGCTGGTCACCACGCCCACAAGAGGTGACAACATATTGAACCTGATCATCACCAGCATGGGGGATCAGTGCTTCACACCAGAGGTAAACCCCTCGCTGGTAAGATCAGATCATAAACTAATCACACTGGACATCCACATCCCGACCCCACCTGCAATCAAGGAAACCACTGTGAAAAACTTTTCAAAAGCAAACTTCACACTTCTCAAGACCGAGGTGGAAAGTTTCAAAGCCCCCTTGCTAAAGGCTAATGCTGCACAAACCGCAGAATCCTTTACAAATGCATTCTATGAGCATCTACAGGAATGCATGGATCGAGCCATCCCAAGTAAAACCAAGACTCACTCCTCCAAAAAGAGGAAACCAGTCTGGTGGTCCCCAGCCATAAATAAGCTATGCAACAGAAGGAGGAAACTATTGCATGATAGGGCAAAATCCCAAAAAGGAAAGGCATCACTGATCAATATTAGCAAGAAACTACGATCCCTCATAAAATCATCTAAGGCCAGTTTCGAAAGACAAATTGCCAAAGACTCTAAAGATAATCACAAAGACTTCTTTAGCTATGTCAAGAATCTAGGTGGCAACTCTCAGATATGCTCTGAGCTAGTGCAAAATGGCAAAAAATACACTGAACCAACTGACATTGCCAACATCCTGGCAAACAGGTTCAGTGCAAACTTCACCCCCCAACCCCAAAAGGGCCCGTGTCCATCCCAGAAGAATGCAGAGCCCCAGACATCACAGACACGCAGGTAAAAACAGCACTCTCCAAAGCTAAAAACACAGACACGCAGGTAAAAACAGCACTCTCCAAAGCTAAAAACACAGCATCAATGGGACCGGATGGTATCCCAGGCTGCGTCTTACACGAGCTCCAAAATGAACTAAACCCTCACCTAAATTCACTGTTCAAACTCAGCCTTACCACAGGCTATGTACCCAAAGAATAGCATACAGCAGCAGTCATCCCGCTCCACAAAGGTGGTGCTACAACAGAACCTGGGAACTATCACCCTATAAGCCTGACTAGCCTGGTCTGCAAAGCTACAGAGCGAATCATCATGGAACTCATAAAAAGAGACATTGGGAACCTCCAGACACTGGAACCTACCCAATTCGGCTTTGTTAAAGGCAGATCCTACCTCCTAAACCTAGTTGACTTCTTTGAAACAGTTACCAAGGCCATGGGTGAGGGAAAGGTAGTCCACACAGCCTACCTGGACCTCGCTAAGGCCTTCAACACCATTCCCCACTCTGGCATCATAGATAAGCTCACCAACTTGAACATTAACCCCTATGTCATGAGATGGGTTGCCAACTGGCTCATGGATAGAACACACATGGTCAGAGTTGGGGCTGCCATGTCCGACTCTAAACCAGTTACAAGTGGTGCCCCACAGGGCTTGGTCCTGGGACCCCTCCTGTTCGGTATATACTTCTCTGAGGTACAGGCAAGCACAGGAGGATTATGGCTGACCAAGTTCGCAGATGACTGCAAACTGGGGGCCATAATCGACTCTCCGGCTGACACAGACATCCTCCAGAAGGGTCTCACAGAGACAGATACCTGGTGTCAGAACAGTGGCCTTAAGCTAAATGCCAAAAAATGCATAGTCATCCCCTTTGGGAAAAACAAAGTGCCCATGAATTATCACATAGGTGGTAATCCACTAAGTATGGAAGATGTAATTAGAGACCTGGGGACCCAGGTAAATAGCAACCTATCCTTTGGTAATCACATTGCCAAAGTGGTTAGAAATTCCTTCTATGTAGCCCACCTAATCACAAAAGGGTTCACATCTAGATCAAGAGAGGTCATTGTGCCCCTCTACTCATCACTCATTCGGCCCATAATAGAGTACAATGCCCCATTTGGAATGTACCTTACTCAACACCTGCAACAGCTGGAAAGACCACAGAAGTACCTCACCAAGAGGATCATGGGCCTCAAACAGATGCCCTATGCAGCTCGACTAAGGAAACTCCAGCTCTACTCGGTTGCTTACTGCCTGCTCAGAGGTGATCTCTGCCTGACGTATAAGGCCATGTCCAACCCGGAATTAATGGACATGCTCCACCTCAAGAAAACCAAATCTCTTAGAGCCACGTGCTCCAGTGAATTAAACCTGAGCACAACAATAAACAGGACATGCTGGAGGGATAGATTCCTGCCCCAGAGACTTCCCTCACTCTGGAATAGAATCCCAGTTTATGTTAGGCAAAGCCCCTCACTGACTCTCTTCAAGAGAAATCTTGACGAGTGGATGGGAAATCGTAAATTTACCCCTGGGATCACTTCAATGGCCCTGCTAGACAGAGGCCCACAAAACTAATTTAAAAGGGAGGCAAAAGCCAACACATTTTGGCTAGGCTTATAAATGCCCTTGGGCAGATAGCCTAGTACCTACCTATAAGTATTGTACTTTCTCTCCAGTCAACTTCCAGGTCTTCTGCCTGGTTTCTGTTGATCTTAGAGCCTTCTCTGAGCACTGCTTGCATCTGATTGTGGCAATCAGTGGTTTATGCTGTGGGATGACTGTTTCACTTGGAATGACTTTGCAATCCCTGATTCTACCCAGTGTCCTTTCCTTTCTAGGAGGAAGTCTACCTGAGTTGCATGTTGACCACTATTGTGTATGATCTGGTGATTGTCTTTCTTTGAGAACCACGTGTTGGCTACTATCAAGATATTTGCCAGACAGAAGCACAGAATGGCCTCTCCTACTTTATACCTATTGCCTCACTCATGTGGACCCAGGCAGTCCTCATATCCTGTTCTGTGTGTCCTGATATGTGCATTCAAGTCCTCCGTTATCAACACCAATTCATGTTGTCCTGCTTTATCCAGTAGGTCCTGCAACTATTATCTGAATGCACTCTTTTTCTCACTATCACAACCCTACTGCGGGACATAGGCTAAGATTATGAATGCTGACCTATCAGGTTGAAGTCTGACTGCCATGAGTCTGTCACTAATTCTGATGGCATCCCTCCCTGTCTTCTGAAGCTTCTCCCTCACTACAATTCTCACACCATTTCTAGCCTGTCCTTCTGATTAGTAGACTCAGGATCCCAAGCAAAGTGTCTTCACTGCACTGCCCTTCCATCTTGTCTCTTGGATACATAGGATGTCCAGCCATCTCTGTATCATCATGTCATCCACTTCCATGCTGCATCTTGTCAGCGAACCTACATTAAGTGTAGCAATTCTCAATTCATGTTTGGCAGGTTGATTGGCTTTACATCCAGGTTTTGCTCAACAGGGCTGGGCAACTAGACATCAGCCGTCCAGTAGCTTATTGACCCAAGGCTGCTGGGCGTTATGTTGGGCACATACTGGCCAATAGGGGCATATACACCCCTCCCACCATTAGCATGTGTCCCTGGCATAGTTGGGTATAGGTTGGAGTCCTCAACCTACTTATCACTGGCAAATACCCATGCCCATTTGACATTAGTCAACATGATCGAATCACATAGAACCATATTTTACACTACTGAGTGGCTAGCCCTGCCACGGCTCACAGTCTGTGATCCATGCCTCCCTTCATGTTCTCCTATCTTGAGGATACTGCACACCACAATAGATGTCCAGAGCAGTTGGTCTGTATAACTCTTCTCCCTGTAGGGAACCATGTAGAGTCTGTACTGCTGCCCACAGCTCTATTCACAGGTGAGTTTGAGATGCAAACACTCAGCAAGTTTTTCAGAGGTGGGAGGAATCCCACAAAAGCACAAAGAAACATGCAAATTCCAAACAGGCATTGGCTGGAGGTCAGGATCATACCTTGTACTTTGTGTATGGGAGGTGAAGACCTTAACCATTATGCTAGTTGGTCTATATATATATATATATATATATATATATATGCCAGGGCAAGCATAAAAAAAATCCCCGATGAGTGTCAGGAGGATGGTTGTGCTTCAGTTGGCTCTTGACCAGCAGGGAACAAACAGGCAGGGTTGTGTCAATTGCATAAGGTCACCAGGAATGGTGACCCAGCAATATTTAAAAAAAAAATCCTGGATTCCAGTCTTAGCCATTTTGCTGCATAGTGCATCTTGTGTATAACATGCTTTATGACCAAGTTAAACTCCCAGCAGGGACTTGGGTATCCTGGACCCTGGTCAGGCAGCAAAAGATGAAAGGAATTTTCTACATAATCTAGTGACCAGAAAGCCATGATGTTGATTTATTAGATTTTGGGCTACATTAAAAAAAAGAATAAACATGTGTAGTCTTAATTGTCAGTACAGTGACCGTCACTGATAAAACAAAATAGTCATAGAAGAGAAACAGAAAAGGCAAGGAAATACCATCTTGTTATAACCCAAGCATCTTGAGTATTTTGACATGATTGCAATGCTTGACCTCATGGCTGGTACGCTTCAGGGAGAAAAGACTTCTTTGATGTGAACAGTTTGAGGCAGATTACTCATATTTCTAATAGCTGCTACTGACATTTTGCAGGTAACATCATTCACCAACTTTACATTTGCATAATAGCTGTAATTTTAGAAAACTGAATTAAGGCAACTAGAAGAAATGTGTCAGTCAGGGAGGTGTTTAGTGGCTTGCTGCTGATTTTAAATGGATAGAATAGCATCACACAAAAATAACTTGGAATAGCAATTGAGGAAAACCATGTAATTTTGCTACCTAATATCTGGTAAAATATTCCCTGTTGAGAAGGTAATACAGAGCAGCAGTCACAGAAATCAAAGCTCTAACATTCTTAACATTCTTTCTCCACAGAAGCCACCAAGCAATGCTGGAAAAGCACACAACGGCAAAATATGAAAAATAAAACTGACTACTCTACGAGTACTTCTAATGATCCTGTAGCAACACATCATCTACGGTTGAAGATGGTATGGTCCTCTACACTCACAAGTACAGCTGGAATGTTGTTTTGTGCAACTAAAATGTGCAGTTATTTATTCCCACAAATATTTACGCACAAATGTTTACATTTACTACAATAACGTGCATTTTGTTACCACAAATCTAATTTTGAAAGTGTATCAAGTAGGGTCGTCTTAGGGGCTCTAGGGAGAACATTTAGGTAAGGCGAAGAGCTTAATCATTGATATAATAGTCTTATTTCTCACTGTTTCTTGCCAGCATCCATACACCACCAGTAAAGGGGTACATATCCAGTGAGAATGAGAGAAGGACAGAGTGTTTTAATCCTTTATGCTAGTAAAATGTGGAATTCTTATATTACTTTTACATACATGGATACACACACAAACATTAAGTTAGTTAAGGTCTAACAATCTATAATACACCCAAATCTCTTCATTGGCTATGTGCAAGGAAGCATAGGTGTGTTGTTTGAGAAAGATGGACAGTGGTCGGGCTCTGTGTGGAAGACTAGTGATTTTGTTGTTTGTAACTGTAGAAAGGCAACAAGTCATGGTCTCCCGTACAGTGCAGGCTCTAACTTCATATTTATGTAGTTCCAGGGGGAAGGGAAAGGCAGTAGCTAAAGACTGACAAACCAATCACAGCTCAGAGGTGCACTTTTACGTTCACATGATACAAAAACTTCATTGCACACCTGTTATGAAAAGTGTAGTTAAAAGTAAGCAGTCAGCATACTGAGAATCTTTAAGAGTGTTCCTTTTGCAGGAGGTATCGCAAGCAGAACTGACATTATCATATGAACTGAACACCAAACCTCTTTTTAGCAGTCCTGCATTTGGGAATCACTAATTTGGCTACAGGAAGGACATTAGTTCACCTGCTTGCTAATCGTGTCATCCAGTGATACAGTAAACAGATTTTAGTAACAAGAAACATAGAAATAAAAAGGAAAGCAGTGGGTCTTGGGTGTTAGTGAATGTCATACAACTGGTTCTGTAGTTAGTCATAAAATAATAGGGACTTGTAGTAATAGTTATTAGAATGTGGAGGAGGTCAAGGTCATTTGGCTTATACATGTAGACATGAAGTTCTGGAGGAATAAGGACACACCACCTTTTATGACAGAGGTGCACTTTGAAGGAGTGGTGGGCAATAAATGTTGGTAGAAATGGTGTATTATCAATGCACTGTAACCATATTTCATTGACCTAGAGATGTCAGCATTTTCTATAGACAGCAAGGCTTTTGGGGTCAGTTTTTTGACGATTTTAACATTGAGAAGCACTACCTTTAAAAAATGTCAGAGCTGCCATTGCTAAGTTAGTAGATGCAGCAGACTAACATTGCCTAAAAAAAGGCACGACGCAGGTGGAAAAAGTTTTAGCTAATGTACGGAAACCCTGAGGGAGAGAAATGCAGGCCATCACTAGCAAAGTAGTTTGGACAATCTGCCATCTTCCTTCAGGCAAACATATATTGGACATTTTTCTGGAATTAAATAAACAGCTCAGCTAATTGTTAAAATATATTTTTTTAATTGTATTGTGACATCTTCTTCAGTAATAGTAGTGTGCTGCTCAAGTCTAGCTACATAACAACGTTGCATGCATATCTTGGAGACCTCCATCATGCCTGTCTTCATATTAATCCAAGGACCTGCGAGGCATCTCGCTGTCACCCTTTCCATATCCAGCTTGGTGAATGGTGCATCTGTGTGTGTCTTAGGTTTACTATCAAAATATGGAATGGCACTTACCCAAAAATGATGTTGTCGAATGTGCTTTTTTTAAAGTGCTAAAATTGCAAACTGAAATATTCTGAATTATCATTACCGAACATAAGGATTTCATTGGCTGTAATGAACTGTTTTCAAATGTCTATCATTGCGGTACTCATTTTCAACATTCTTAATTTCCGACATTACCAAATTCAACATTACCATTCGATTATTCCATCAAAAAATATTTTGACTTTCTACATTTTGATAGTAAACTGTGTCTTATTATGAAGCCACCTTTAACTAGGCATTATAATGTGAATCTGCTAGGCAGGGAGGCCTTGTAGGCTCTGATGAGTCAACTGAGTGACTCATAATGGTAGTACTAGTGGATAGGTAGGTGCTGAATGTGCAATTAGTGGAATGTGTTTGAGCTGCTGAGGGAACTTTATAACTGGCTTGTGCCTAAGAGACCTTTGAGGCTTGGGGAGAGATTTTTATCGTATGTGGCATGTAGGTATGGGAAGACTGGAAGCTGACTACATAGTGTCTGCTTAGCAGAAAGTTAAGTAAGAGACTAGCCTCCAGATGTTATAGGAAGCTATACCCCCTTGCATGTAGAATCAGTGTGGGACAGGATTAGGTGGTTAATGACAAGATTACCACCTCCTCAGAATACCTAATGCTAACAATCTGAAAATGGATGGTGTCAGGATAGACTGTGGTCTGATAATTGCTTTAATATATTCTAGGCAGGATGGTGAAATAGCCATCTAGAGTGGAGTACCTAGCAGAAGGAGTAGTAATTATTTGGAGTAACAGTTTGACCCTACTTAGTCAAGAAAAATAAATGGTGTGGGATAGTGGTTGTTTTGGTAAGTAATTTGGAGTACTTATCAAAATGATATCTGGATTAACCTGCATAGTCAAAAAACAAAGAAAGATATAGTTTGACCCTACCTGGTCAACAAAGGAAATTCATTTGGAGTATTTAGCTAAGGAAGGGGGGGGGGGGGTTGCTTTGGCAAACTATTTGGGATATCTAACAAAGGGTATCTGGTTTACTTGGTTAGGCAATTTATTTAGAGTACCTAGCTAAACAATCTCTAGCTTATCCTGTTTAGTCTAAACAAGGAATGGGTTGGGGTGGAAGTTTAGTTAGGAAACATACCTGTCTCAGCAATTTGCTTCAAAAGCTGTTAAGTGTCACTGGAGTGGCAAGAGGTGCCCAGTAAGTATGAATTAAACTCTTCCCAGGTATAAGGGGACTAGTCAGCAGTCAGCTGTGGTAGGTTATGTGGAACAGGGATGCCAAGGCTACAGCCTAAGCTTCCTCAAGATTCTAGTGCCTATGGAGTGCACTCACTCAGCCAATTGGAGTGTAGAGACAAGCAGATCACAACAATTTAAAACAAGGTGCACTAATCAACCAATCAGTATAAGCAGCTTGCACTTCTCATGGGGAATCAGGATATCTCCCAGAGCACAGCCTTTCACTCACATGCAACTCAGTAGGTTGCACAAACAAGTTAGATCCTACAGTAAAAGAGAAAAAAACTGCAGTGCATTAGATAAGTTTAAATTAGCCACATGCAGACACAAAGAAATTTCTTAATCTCATAATCAACTCAGATTGCAGCAGCAGTCAACAATTTACACAGTACAGCACCTTCTAGTCAAAAAATAACTGCAGAGCTTACATTAAGTTGCAACAAAACATGCTTTAATAAATAAATATATAAGAAAAATAAGTCACTCCTTTGTTGGTCAAGGGATCAGCAGCTGAGTCAAAACCTGTAGAAAGCAGTCAAAGAAAGACCCTGTTACACAGCTCTGCGAAGCATGTCAAGCTGCTTTGCTGCAGAAAAGGAGGGCAAATGCTGAGAAACTACCTAAAGATAATAACTCCCACAACGTAATGCTAGATATACGTGTTTATTGCTATACTGTGTGTGAAAGAGGCAGCTCACCCAATGGGGCACAGCATCTCAATGTACATTATAAAACTACAGCATACAATCAGCCCTCCTGGGTATGAAATAGAGGAAGACTAAGTCCTTTTCTCTAATTGGTCAGTTGTGATATTCTGTACCGTAATCAAACTGACAGCTTTTTGGAGAGGTCCACTGGCAGTCTGGCCAGCAACCATGATCAAAACCACTCCCGTTCCCTCCTGGCCAACAAGTCTGGCTTGTTTCTGGACTGGGACCACTACTTGGAGATTGCAGGAGCAAAGTTGGGCAGTCTTGATGTGCCATCAATCATGCTGACTGGTTCTGATCGCCATCTGATACACACTGCTGTAGCAGTGCCTACAATAACATGTCACAAGTGTATACTTTTACATACCCATCTGGTAACAGTGTAAAGCACTGTTTGGCAGGCAAGTCTCTATTTAGAAGTCCAATATGTTCTCAGTCACAGTCTCTCTGTCTTCCACCAGGTGGTGATCAAGTGTCAAAACCTAAGAGCTGATACTGGGTGAAATGTAACATAGGGAGGGAAGGAGGTTGTGTGGGTTGGGCTTTTAAGTTTCTTGGATGTCATATGGATCATTTTTTGTTGTCATCAATATCTGTTTTTTTTTTTCTTCTTGATATCATCAGATGCACCTGGAGAAGGATTTTTATATGACTGAATTCCTTGATTCTGATGAATACATGACTGATAACCGTAATAAGCTGGAGGTCAACTGAGCTCATTTGGTCAAAATATGGGGTGGCACATCTAAAGTGATAGGCATGGTAGGGCTCCATGATACTGGAGTTGAACTTTTTATTCAGAAATATCTGGAGTGCTACTGCTGCCTAGGGAGGACACAAGGCCGGCCTTTGGTCAACTGGTGCCCTAGGCAAAATGGCTCCATAGCACCCTATGGCACCTGGTACCTCCATCTTGGTCTACCTACACCATCCATTCCTTTTTCTAACAGTTTGGTTTATGCTTCATTTTTTTCCTTTATTCATTAAACATATTTTAAAGAAACCATTTTCTTACTACAAAAAAAAATAAAATAAAATAAACAAAGAGATACTGGGAAAGCACCCCTGTGAAAGCTGCATCCTAGGTGGCCACCTAGTTGGCCTATGCCTAAGGCCGGCTATGGTAGGACATACTTGGGTGCTTTTGTCTGTTTCCTTATATTTGTGTTTATAAAGGCCTACTGTTAATTAGACAACTCATGTTCCTACAAAGGGGCAAATACTATAAAGAGGTGGTATATGTGTTGTAGTTCATCAGGTTATTAATGATAATGGAATCAAACTGGTGATGCCTGCAAACCTAGGCCAATATAGAGGGTATGACTTACGTTTAATGCAACTTAGAGGCATTTCATGTGTTCATGTCAGTGTGTTCTTCTACTTAGAGTTGTCATTTGGTTACTAATGATAGATACCTCTATGTGGAAACAGGATGCATATTCTTTCTGTTATTTGTAAATTGCTCCTTTTTAGAGTGGTGAAGGGCTTGACATACAAGATGTGGAGAGAGGTGGAACTCACTTCTGCAAGTTGTATAGTAGGAGAAAAGAGGAGCTTGGGGTAGTGGATGTTAGTTAGGGGAAGTTTGCTTAGGCATGTTTGTAACAAATACTACTCTTTGATGCAGAGGACAGTGTAATGAGGATGCACAGGTTGCAAGGAGAATGTTGTTGGATGTGTCAGATGTGATTTGGTAACGCTAGCAGGTCTATGGGGGTTGTGAGCAAGGAATAGGAGAAAGATCTGTTAGAGGTGGTAAGCCCATAAGAGGGAGTACATATATGTTTGAATTTAAGGTATTCAAGGTTACATTGATAAGTGTGGGATTTTGGGGAGGTATCTTAAATGGGACTGTTGTGGTTTGTCTATGAGACATTTTTACCCTTTGGGTTGGATGTTAGTTGGGATATTTTGCAGACACCTTAATCTTTATGGCCAAAAGCTAGGTTTAAAGACACAGTGATTCTAAGGTACAGTCAAACTATCCACTTATGATGTGCTGACGAGGCCAATAAAAAGGTTGAAACATACATGCCCATAGTTAGTGTGGTTTGGCTTTATTCACCTGAATGTAACCATAAAGACTTAAAAAATCAAAAATCATAGACATTCAGAAGTCATGTAGCTGAAACATTTGCATATATCTCATGGGGATCCATTACAGGAGATTTAAGGTATCACACAGTGAAAACTCTATCTTGGCTGGGTTTTTATTTTAGTTTTCATGGAATGGTTTGCCTAGGTTCATAGGTTCATAGGTAGGTATTAGGCTATCTGCCCGAAGGCATTTATAAGCCTAGCCAGAATGTGTTGGCTTTCTCCACCCCCTTAGATTAGTCCCCTGTGCCTCTATCCAGCAGCGCCATTGAAGTGATCCTTGGGGTAAACTTTCTGTTTCCCATCCACTCGTCAAGGTTTCTCTTGAAGAGGGTTAGCGAGGAGCTCTGCCTAATGTAGATTGGAATCTTGTTCCAGAGCATGGGAAGTCTCTGGGACAGGAATCTATCCCTCCAGCACGTCCTATTTATTGTTGTGGTGAGGTTTAGATCCCTGGAGAGTGTGGCTCGAGGGGATATGGTTTTCTTTAGGTGGAGCATCTCTATCAATTCTGGGTTGGACATGGCCTTGTATGTCAGGCAGAGATCACCTCTGAGTATGCGGTATGCAACCGAGTACAGCTGGAGTTTCTTCAGTCGAGCTGCATAGGGCATCTGCTTGAGGCCAGTGATCCTCTTGGTGAGGTACTTCTGTGGTCTTTCCAGTTGTTGCAGGTGTCTTGTAAGGTACATCCCAAATGGGGCATTTTACTCTATGATGGGTCTGATGAGTGATGCATAGAGGGACCCAATGACCTCTTTCGATCTGGATGCAAACCCTTTTGTGATTTAGGTGGGCGACATAGAAGGATTTTCTAACCACTTTGGCAATGTGATTATCAAAGAAGAGGTTACTATCTACTTGGGTCCCCAGATCCCTTATTACGTCTTCCATATTTAGGGGGCTACCACCTATGTGGTAGTTTGTGGGCACTTTGTTTTTTCCAAAGGGGATGACTATGCACTTTTTGGCATTTAGCTTGAGACCATGGTTTTGACACCAGGTACCTGTCTCAGTGAGACCCTTTTGGAGGATGTCTGTGTCAGCTGGAGAGTCAATTATAGCCCCTAGTTTGCAGTCGTCTGCAAACTTGGTCAGCTATAGTCCTCATGTGCTTGCCTGTACCTCTGAGAAGTATATGCCGAACAGGAGGGGTCCTAGGACTGAGCCCTGGGCAATGCCACTTATAACCGGTTTAGAGTCAGACCTAGCTCCCACAGCTCTTACCATATGGGTTCTGTCCGTGAGCCAGTTGGCAACCCATCTCATGACATAGGGGTTTATGTTCAGGCTGGTGAGCTTGTCTATAATACCCGAGTGGGGAATGGTGTCGAAGGCCTTTACAAGGTCTAGGTAGGCTATGTGGACCACCTTTCCCTCATCTATAGCCTTGGTAACGGTCTCAAAGTCCACCAGGTTTAGGAGGCATGATCTGCCCTTAACAAAGCCAAACTGGGTAGGGTCCAGTGTTTGGAGGTTTCCAATGTCTCTGTTAATGACATCCATGATGATGCACTCCCACTCCGTAGCTTTGCAGACCAAGCTAGTCAGGCTTATAGGGCGATAGTACCTGGGGTCCGTTGTAGCTCCAACTTTGTGGAGTGGAATAACTGTTGCTGTGCACCACTCTGTGGGCATGAAGCCTGTGGGGAGGCTGAGTTTAAATAGTGTCTTTAGATGAGGGGTTAGTTCATCTTTGAGCTCGTGTAGGACGCAGCCTGGGACACCATCCGGTCCCATTGATGCTGTGTTTTTGGCTTTGGAGAGGGCTGTTTTAACCTGAGTGCCTGTGATTTTGGGGGCACTACATTCTTCTGGTATAGTTATGGGCCCTTTTGGGGGGTGAGAGGGGGGTGAGATTTGCACTGAACCTGTCTGCCAGGATGTTGGCTATATCAGTTGGTTCAGTGTATTTTGTGCCATTCTGTACTAACTCCAAGCAGATCTGAGAATTGCCACTTAGATTCTTGACATAGCTAAAGAATGCCTTGTGGTTATCTTTGGAGTCCATGGCAATTTTTCTTTCAAAGCTAGCCTTGGATGATTTTATGAAGGAACGTAGTTTCTTGTTGATACTGATCAGGGATGTCTTCCCTTCTTGGGATTTTATTCTTTTCTGTACCAGTTTCCTCCTTCTATTGTATAGCTTGTTTATGGCAGGTGTCCACCAAACTGGTTTCCTTTTCTAGGAGGAGTGAGTCTTGGTTTTGCTTGGGATAGAACGATCCATGCATTCTTGTAGGTGCCAGTAGAGTGCATTAGTAAAGGATTTTGCAGCTTGGACAGCATTATCCTTTAGCATGGGGGCTTTGAAATTTCCCACCTTGGTCTTCAGTAACATGAAGTTTGCTTTTGAAAAGTTTTTAACGGTGGTTTCTTGGACTGGGGGTGGTGGCGGAATGTGGATATCCAGAGTGATTAGTTTATGGTCAGATCTAACCAGCAAGGGGTTGACCTCCAGTGTGGAACACCGGTCGCCCAGGTTGGCTATGACCAGGTGTAATATGTTGTCACCTCTGGTGGGGGGTGTTGACCAGTTGATCCAGGGCTTTTGAGTTTATAAATTCCAGGAAATGTTGGGCAAGGGAGTTTGTACTTGAGTATTTCTCCCAGATAATGTTTGGGTTATTGAAATCACCCAATATCAGGGTGTTTGGTAGGACCTTTATTTTTCCCAGCATTTCCAGGAATGCAGAGTGGGGGTCCTGGTACATGGTGGGTGATCTGTACCAAGCTGTAATTTGAATAGCAGTTTTACCCATTGTTAGTTGCATGTGGATGATCTCTGAAGCATCGTGCTGTGCCACTAACCTGGAGGTGTGGGTATCCTTGATGAATATGGATACTCCTCCGCCTTTTGTATTTTGGTCTGGGTTTTGTGGCCGAAATGTATGGTATGAGTTGAAGCCTGGTAGTGCTGGGTATGCTCTCTGGAGCCTTAAACCAGGTTTCTGTTACTGCACATATATACATTTTCTCCATACTAAGGAGTGCCTCGAGTGCATGCATTTTGAGGTTTAGACTTCTAGCATTGAGTAGCATTACCCACAGTGTTTTGTTACTTGTGCTATTTACGGTGGTGGGTTTGTCTTTTGAGCCTTGCCTAAAAAAGGCACTATGGGGGTGACAAGAGCCTTGGCTAGTATTCGAAAGCCTAAGGGTGACAGGTGCAAGCCGTCTCTTGTACAGCAGTGTGGCTTGTCGAGCATGCCATCCCAGGCTGACAGACACTGGATCCCCTTTAAATGACACCAGAAACTTAGCCAATTGTTGAAATTGATAATTTTTTCTCTATACCGTGGTATCATTCTTGGTGAGGGCAGGATGCTACTCAGAGTCAGGGTCATACTGGCTCAGGTTACGTGATCAGAGAGCTCCTCCATGTCTCTTTTCATGTAGTCCAGGGAAGTATGGCTCAGGTCATTCACACCAACATGGACAATGACAGAGTCATATTTGTACTTGTTCTGGAGTGACCTGAGTACTTGTGTTATGTGGCGGATCCTGGCACCTGACAGGCAGCTAACAGTAACCTTCTCCTTGTTCAGCCTAGTGAGTGGGACATCAATGTGCCTGACTATAGAGTCATCTATTACTAGTGTGTTGGGTATGTTATTTTGCCTTAAGGGCTGTGATTGTGTGGCATGCTGGTTTTGTGAAGTATGTGTTTCATGGTTTGTGTTGGGGGGGGGGGGTGGAGATTGCTTGGATGTCTGCTTTAGAGGTCTCTGTTGCTTCTGCAGATTTTTATTTAAAGACTCCAAGTATGTTTTTGTGTATTTATGTGTGCTTTTTGCCGGTGCTGGTTTCATAGGTCTATGTGAGCCTGTGGTGTGATGCAAGTAATTCCCTTCTCCACTTGACTGCCTGGTCCCAACTTGGGTTGAGAGAGCTTAGCCTGCAGTTTGGCCGTATAATTGCATCTCTCGCATGTATTAGTGTTTGGTGGAAGGAGGAGAGGGTTGACTGTGTACATGAGGCAATTGTAACATTGTCTCAAAATGCTCAGATTCACCAGTTGGACCAGAGAGTACACTTAAAACTGCCCTTTGGACATGCCTGGATAGGTACAGTGAATTGTTTTACTGATTGACTAGTAAGGTCGAATAGAGAGCCTTGTCCTTCTCTACAGTATAGGGGGGGGGGGGTCTAGTGCTAAGGTTTATTAGTGCTTGCTATGAGTTTTGAGTAAGTGTTGGTATGAGAAATGAATGGTTTGAGTGCGTACGTTGAAGGTTTGTCTAGTTCCAAGGGAAAAATTGAAGAGTACTCTTTGTGGAGCTAGGAATAGTTATACCCTAGCTAACTGGCACTGCCCAGTGTGCAAAACTGCGCAAATGTGGGTTTTGTAGCAGGAAAATGAAAGAGATAGAAATTAGTCCAAAAATGGCCAATAAACTACTAATTTCTGGGCTGAAACTACTCCTCCAGGGACAGATAGGCTGCTCACAGCTCCCTCTCTCACAGTGAACAGAGAAACTTCCTTCTATCCAAGTAAGGTATGGGCAAACACAGAAACTTGTAACACAGCCCTGAATTCAACACTAACCTGAAAACTGGACTATACTAGCTTAGAAAGGCAGAAAAACAAGCATTTGTTTTGTTTTTTTTTTGTTTTTTTTTTCAGAAAATAAAGCAGATACAATCAAAAAACACTTTAAATGCACAAAAATGGCTATCACACTTGTGTGTGTAGCCTACAACAGTTAAACAGGTAATTTAAACACAAAAACGACTTTGTTAAAGTGCAGGCAGTAAAATAAGTACAATATGTAGCTGAAACAAGCTTTTTAAATCACAGAAACTCTAGAAAATTGGCATTTTAGGCGGAATTAGCTAAAGGCAGCAAGAAAATGCAGAAAAATTATACTTAAATCACTCCAAAGTCTCTCTTTTGTCTCTGCTGCTGTAGAACTCTGCAGGGCACCTGGCAGGAGCTTGCTGAGCTGTATACTAGCACAACAACCTTGCAAATGTGGGTTTTATAGCAGGGAAATGAAAGAGATAGAAATTAGCCCAAATTGGCCAATAAACTACTAATTTCTGGGCTGAAACCACTCCTCCAGGGACAGATAGGCTGCTCAAAGCTCCCTCTCTCACAGTGAACAGAGAAACTTTCTTCTATCCAAGTAAGGTATGGGCAAATACAGAAACCTGTAACACAGCCCTGAATTCAGCACTAACCTGAAAGCTGGACTATACTAGCTTAGAAAGGCGGGAAAACAAGTATTTGTTTTGTTTTTTGTTTTTTTCAGAAAATAAAGCAGATACAATCAAAAAACACTTTAAATGCACAAAAATGGTTATAACACTTGAGTGTGCAGCCTACAACAATTAAACAGGCAATTTAAACACAAAAACAACTTTGTTAAAGTGCAGGCCATAAAATAAGTCCAATATGTAGCTGAAACAAGCTTTTTAAATCACAGAAACTCTAGAAAATCGGCGTTTTAGGCGGAATTAGCTAAAGGCAGCAAGAAAATGCAGAAAAATCATACTTAATCACTCCAAAGTCTCTCTTTTGTCTCTCTGCTGCTGTAGAACTCTGCAGGGCACCAGGCAGGAGCTTGCTGAGCTGTATACTAGCCTCATAGCCGGTTTTAGGCACCAGCGAACCCTGCGGTCGCTGGGGGCCCCCTGTTCCCTGGGGGCCCCCAACCACAGCAAGCTATCTTATCCTGATATTTTGTCACATCTGTAAAACCAACAAAAGTTAGTGCAGCAGTCTTGCATACTTAAACTATGAGGGTAATAACTCTTATTTATATCTCATTTAAAATTCAAAGATATTTCTGGTTGTAGTAATGGTGTTTTGTCAAGTAACAGGCATCAGAATGCTATTTATTTATTTATTTATTTTATTTATTTGCAGTTGGTTTACCAGGATAGTCCATTGGGTCAAGAGAACCCGTTTTCAATGGAGTCCTGGGGAGAAAAGCTCCACAAAGCAATACAAGTACATACAAACAGTGTCATGATAATACAATATTACAGGATATAAAACATATGAGTTGAGTCTTTAGGAAACAGCAAACAATACTCAAAATATTTAAAAAATAAATATAAACTTGAACTTAGGAGTTCAAACAATACTATTCAGAGAGGAGTGATGTTGCTTTACACATTCATAGTGGTTAATTTGAGGAACAGCTTATAAGGTAAAATCAGATAACATGAGTGTGAAAGGAAGATGTGAATATCATATTTTATGTGGGGTGGGAGCAGGAGCATTCCCCTTTGGCCTTTTATGAGGGGTGGGAGCAAGAGCATTCCCACTGGGACCTTAGATGCATATGAAGGGATTTTTTAAACATGTTATGATTGAGAGTAGTGCGAATCGATGGTGGGAGTGAGTTCCAGAGGCGAGCTAGGTTAAAGGATAGTAAGTTTTTGCCAGGTGGACGAGTTGGTTTGTGTACTTCTAACAGGTTTTGATTGTTAGACCTTAAAGCCCTATTGGGTAGGTGCATCCGGAAGGCGGAGGACAGGGAGGGACAGAGAGACGGGTTGAGTATGAGCTTGTGGGCTAGAGTTAACTGAGTGTAGTTGAGTTGATTAGGCAACTCAAGCCAGTTTAGTTTTTGTAGAGAGGTGCAGTGGTGGGTGGAGGACCTGTGGCCATTTGCGAATTTAGCGATTTTGTTATAGCATGAAGAAAGTTGTTTTTTTAGAGAGGACTGAAGATTGGTTAGCAGAGGAGCTCCATAGAGAAGGGAGGGGATAAGAAAGGAAGAGGAGAGAGAGCTTTTAGAGGAACGTGTAAGGAATTGATTTTGACGATAGAGCATGCCTAGTTTTTGATGGGTTTTTTTGATATTTAGTTGTAGATGGGAGTTGAAGTTAAACTGGTTATCAATTTGGACACCAAGTAGCTTGGTTTCAGACACCAGTTCCAAGGATGAGTTATTTTTGCTAGTAATGGAGAATGTATTCGCATCGAAAGGGGTAGTTTTTGAGGGGGTAAATACCATTAGTTTTGTTTTGGAGGCATTGAGAGCTAGGTGGTTTATTTTCATCCAGTGTTCAGTAATTGAAAAAGCTTCTTGTGTAAGCTTTTGGAGCATGGAGGGAGATGTATCAGAGCAGATAATGGTGGAATCATCTGCATATTGGATGATGTTGGAGAAAGGAATGGATTTGTGGAAGTCATTTATAAATATGTTGAAAAGAAGGGGACCTAGAATGGAGCCTTGGGGAACTCCGGTAGGGGTACTAAGAAAGGAGGAAGTGGCTTTTTTCCATTTTACAGCTTGGAATCTGTTTGATAAATAGCTAGAGAACCAGTTTACGGATGAGGGAGAGAGGTGAAGTTGTGAAAGTTTAGTTAAGAGTAGGTTGTGTGAGATAGTATCAAGGCTTTAGAGAGGTCAAGTAGTAGGGTGGAGACAATTTGGCCAGAGTCACGTGCTTTATTAACAGTCTCAAGATAGGAGAGTAGGGCTGTCATAGTGCTATGATTTGGTCTGAACCCGTGTTGAGTAGGGGTTAGAAGGTTGTTATCTAAGAGATGTGGTAAGAGTTGGAGTTGGACACACTTTTCAAGGAGTTTAGAAATGGGGGACAGGATAGCAATGGGACGGAAATTGTTGACGTTACAGTTTTTTCCTCCTTTATGCAGAGGAATGATGAAGGCCTGTTTCCAGAGTTGGGGCACTGTACATTCATGGATGGAACGGTTAATTAGAATGCTTATAGGGTAGGCAATTGCTTCAGCAGCTATACTTAGGAAGTAAGAGGGAATGTTATCAGGTGCATTTGTACATGGCTTCAATTTCTGTATGAGTTTCTTTATAGTAGAAGTGGGTATTGGTTTTAGTGAAAATAGAGCTGAGTGTGGAGAAAGAGAGTTGGAGGTAGGTAAGGATGATGAAGAAGTTGGGGTAGGAGAAGAATTGGAGGATTGATTGTGAGTAGATGGTAAGGAGGGAGGAGTGATAGTGAAAGGAGTAGAGTTTGGAGGAGAGGGTGGGGGTGAGTTTGATGGTGAGGTGGGACTAAGGAAGGAGGAAGTCAGCTTGCTAATAGATTCAATGAAGAAGGAGTTGAATTGAGTAGCTAAGTCTAAATCAGGGACATTTGGGTCTGGGGTAGGGGTGTGTGGTTTACTGGGATTGAGGAGGGTAGAAATTCCTTTCCAAAACTTTTGAGGATTAGTTTTATTATTGTTTTGGAGCGTAAAAAAGTATTTTTGTCTATCAGAGATAATAAACTTCTTTACTTTATTTCGAAGTGTTTTGTACTCAATATGGTGTTCAGGTGTTTTGTTTTTCTGATATAGTCTCCAGGCTTTGTCTCTGAGGCGCATGGTAGATAGTGTGTTTTTAGTGAGCCAGGGGGCAGAGTTATTTTTTATTCTCTTTGTCTGCAGGGGAGCTTGGGAGTCTAGTATTTCTAAGAATGTTGAGTTGAAGTGAGCAACTGCATCATCTAAGGCTAGTGTCCGTAGATTGTTCCAGTTTACTGCTTTTAGAGAGTTTAAAAAGTTAGTTGAGTTAAAGTTTTTGTGGTTACGGGTAGTAATGTAATTGTGAGTATGGTGTATGATACAGGGAAGTCTGTGAGTGAAGGTGGGCATGTGATCACCTAAAGGGTCGGGAAGAGTACCACTGTCTGAGAAATTGTGGGGATGTGACACTAGAATCCAATCTAGAATGCTGCCACTGGAGAGTTTTTTTGCTGGGTGTGTAACAGAGTTGATAAGCTGGGAGAAATTGTATAGATTGATATTAAGAGGGGTAGTTGGTGACTGGATGGAGGCCCAGTTAATATTTACATCTCCTAAGATTATGGTTTCATTGCTGATGTTGTTAGAGAGCCAGGAGAGGATATCTTCAAGTGTGGAGATATTCTCTCCTGGAGGGATGTAAAGGGATACTACACATATGTTTTTATGTTTGTTAACTTGTAGGAGAGTTATGAGTAATTCAGCGTTGTTAAATTGTGGGATGGGTTTGTTATAGGGAGTAATTAGTAAGGAAGATGTATATAGGAGGGCTACTCCACCTCCTTTCTTGTGAGATCTGTCTTTTCTAAGAATAGAGTAGTTAGCTGGAACTATTTCAGAGTCTTTTATAGAGGGTTTTAGCCATGTTTCTGAGATAGCTAGGATGTCAGGTTTATTGTGCGTGAGCCAGGCATGGAGGGTTGCGACTTTGTTAACTATGCTTTGGGAGTTTATGGCAGTAAGTAATGTAGGTTTGTGTGTGGAGGAGGGGGTAGAGGGGCCTGGGTTAGGATGGATATCACCTGATAAAAGACTGGTAATCAGATGAAAGATAGGGTTGGAAAGGTCATGTAGTGTATTAAATATTTTACTACAGACATAGTGCTCCTGGCTTAGTTAAACCCTGCTTTTGGACATTTTCTCCACTAAAACTAACTACATAGCCAGCTTTTAGTCCCTGCAAAACCATGGCTGCAGGGGGGCCCCCTTAATCATCTTTGTCTGTGTGGGGGCCCCACAAAAGCTGCTGCTGACTGGGGAAAAATGAGGAATGAAAAATGCATTAATTTCCTAATTATGCTCTTTAACATGAACAGGGCTGTGATATGACCCTGTTAGGATGAAGATGATAATGAACATGAACAATATAAGCACTAGAGGGATCAGCAGCCCAGAGTGACTTACCTCAGTGCAAACTTTGGATTTTAAGAAGAGCTAATGTTTCCGATCATCAGGGATAGTTTCTCTTTCAGGTAGTTTTATAACTAATACCAGAACACCAGATACTATAACTCAATTTCTTTACTTAAGAATTCAGTATAATTCCCAAAAATAATAGAATAAATGCTCAGAATCATAAATATGTTTAAATATTTCTCTAATTCACTTAAAAAGTTACTAGAATAACATATTTTGCATCAACATCTATTTTTGGACAATAAGTATAAAACTCAGATGTCTGGATTGATTGACTGTAATCCTGAATGATTTACCAGCAAATCAGACTTTTTACGAAGGATAAAGCAAAAGTATGAACAAAATCAGGGAAGGTCTGTGAAAGTAGGGACAGTGACAAGTATGCATTACTCCTCAATGAGATAAATCTTACTGCTTCTGCTGTTTGACGACTGCTAAACAGCAGTGACTAATTTGGTGTGGCAGTACCAATGTTGCACAAGGCATTGCTGTTTGCTGAAATAGGTACATAACTAGTACTGCTGTGGCTTATGCATGTTAGTGTGTGTGTGTGTGTGTGTGTGTGTGTGTGTGTGTGTGTGTGTGTGTGTGTGTGTGTGTGTGTGCGTTTGTGTGTAAAAACATCACTGATTTTTATCTGTGCATGCACCCAATAATGCCAGGACACAGACATTATTCTTGTGCATCAGTAAAAAATGTACCTAACTAGTAATTATATTTCAAAAGTAAGACATAACATATATCACAGAACATTCCAACACTTAGATATTCTTGGAGTTTGGTTGCCTCCACTCACCAGACTGTCTAAATGGATAATGGGGACTCCCTTTATCATCCTTGCCTCTATGGGGGCCCCCACCAAAGCTGTTGCTTGTTGGAGAAAAATGTGTCAATTTTCTGAATACGCTGTTTAACCTGAATGGTGCTGAGATATGACCCTTTTAGGATAAAGCTAATAATAGCCTCTGTTTACAACCACACCCATTCTAAAACCAGCCCTGTTGAAATGTGTGTGTGTGTGTACATAAAGCTGCTCCGGGTTATGAGGGGCTGGAGATTGTGTGGATATTACATCTTTGATTTTCATCACAGTCAAACCTTAGAGGTGTGCACATGAAGTCATTATAGCTTGTGTTTGAGCTGAGGGCAGTGTTTCCTCACAGACCTCAGAGGTGTACAAAGAAGGTTACTATAGCTTGTGTGAGAGGTGTACTGTCTAGGAGCAACAAATTTGAATATTACTGAAATCATTCTCACAATCACCTACTAGGCACATATACATGTGGCTACCTTTGACAGCTGGGGTGAAGAACATGCTATGTATATGTATATCATCAGTCACTTGAAATATATGACAAAGGCAATTTAAATCTCTGCTTTCATCCCAGTCTAACACCAGAGGGATGCATAGGCAGTGACTTGTCTTTTTCAGAGGGTTAGGGAGGTAAGCAGTATTTCCAGAGAAGACTTAAATATTCTCACAACTACTGACTTGTTAGTTTACTCTAAGCTACAATTTTGTCAGCTTTGAAAATTAAGCCTTGGGCACAAATTATGCCTTGAAAGAAAAAAATAAGACTGACATTCTTTTTTTCTTCATAATTTTTATTTAGGCAACCATTAGAGTAAAATGTTGAGAAAATGCTCTAAAATGCATCCCAGACCATCTGTAAACCTGTGGCTTCTTGGGCCCTGACTTGAGTTATTTCCTAAATGGTTATTACTGGGCTGTCTTGTTCAGGAAAGGTGTGTTGAAAGGATGCAAGAAAAACTAAAGCTGAACCGCAACAGTGAATTTTTTCCTTAATCATAATTTCTGTTCAAGCTATTATTGGATGAAAAGGTTGTGTAAAATGCACTTCAGAGCATATAGAAAGTTATGGCTTCTTGAAAAAGCTTAGAGTACGGCAAAATGCGAGAAAAGGAAGAAACAGTAATGTGAATGGTATGGGGGAAGCACAAAAGGAGAAGGACTCGGAGGTGAGGACTGGAGGGTGTGTGTGTGTGGGGTGTTGAAATGTAGGTCCAGTAATCATTTCACTTTAAGTCCAGACCTGTACATAGACTTGTTGCAATGTATCACTGTTGCAGCTAAGTGCCAGTAACTCTAACTGCCTCTTTGTTAGACAGCTCAACATAGTGATAGTGTGATACATAGGCCTGTTGTAATGTAAAAGCTTGTAGCTGCAGGTCTGTCTGTGGATACTACTCCTAAAAGTTTGCAGCATGAAATAAAGGGTTGCTTAGGATGAATGGCATTGTTAGGATGATACTTATACTGGAAGTGCCTAGGGGGCCCCCAACTTGACATTTGCTGGGGGCCCCCAAAATGCTAAGACCGGCCCTGACTAGCCTGTGTGACCTTTAAACCCTTTGGTAAGGCAACTTGAAGGTAGACAAACCAGATCAGAATTAAAGTAAAACATTAGAATAATATGCTACCTGAACTAAGAAAGACTGAATTCCTGTCAACTCATTTTCCTTTAATATCTCACAATTTCCATACACACCTACTCACTTCTCAATGATGTGGCTATTTCACCCAGCATCTGAGTTCAGAAGGCCATTTAAATCTAACTATCCTCATCTACTCAGATCCATCTTTTCTAAACGCTCTAAAACCTGCTGTGATAGCCACAGCTTTATGTAGGCCTCAGTAAAAGCCAGGATACTAGGCCTCTTATTAAATATGCAAGCATGCAAGTCAGCAGACTTTCCTGTCATTAAATGGACACCATAAATGTTTTTCCTATTACAGTTTGTCTGACTAGAGACAGTGGCCCCAAAATGTGTCTGGCATCAAGAGATAAACTACAAAACCCAGACATGCATCTCAGCCTAATACCACAATTGCTTAAAAAATAGTACTAGAATAAAAAAAAAACATTTATGGTGCACCACAAAACTCATCCCCTTCCAAATTCTAATATTACTTGAGGGTTCAAGAATGGAAGATTTTAAATGATTTCCAGTTTGCCATATCTAATAAGTTTGTCTGTCTTATCTAACATGACTCACAATTACACCAAACAGTTAAATATTATTTTTGGAAGAGCATCCTGTAATTTCTTGCAAGAAATGTAAGATATGTTAAAATATTCACCTGGATAGAACTATTAATATTGTTATCAATCATGGGAGAGTGTGAGTGTATGAAATCAGATTGGAGAACAGTGATATGACCAAACATGTAAAGAAAATCTGATTTTTGGTGCAGCAAAGAGTAGCACTCGTTTGTAATCTTAAATTTCACCAATCAGAAAATGTGGATGTAGTAATTTTCAGACTGGTACCAATGTGTTAAAAGGTCTTGGGTGTCTTTTGCATGATTGTTGTCCTTATTCAAGGAAGTTTTAAGTGAGTAAAAAAAAAACAGGTAGACCAAAAGGAAGGGTGTTACTTTTAACTATAACTAATGGGTTAGTAGATCGGCAAAATGGTAAACCTGGCGAATACTGCCATTTCCAATCAGCTGCAGTCCTCAGAAGTCAAGTCTTAATATGGCTTGGCAGCCCAGACCAGGGTAAGAGAAAGCGTATTACAAGGAGGCTTTATGCAACAGGTTTAAACTGATAGAGTTTTGCCCCAAAGTTAGCAGGTGGGAGGTACAGTCCAGAGGAACTGAAGAGAAGGATGAAGGTGGAGAACCAAAGATTCAAAGAGATCATGAGAAATGACAAAAAACTAGGAAGTGAAGAAAATACCTGCCTCTCCTCAGGCTCTGCGCTATGTATGGGGACAGGGGAGGGGGAGTTTTTGAGGCTCATGTTGCAAAAGCTACTGTTTTGAAAATCTGTTTCTATGGCAACTGCTCAGTCAACTGTATTATCTTACTCTGAATATAATGTTGCGAAAGGAACCACTCACACATCACAAGCACAATCAGGGTGGTAATCATTTGAGTAAACAGGGCTGCCAAGACTCCACTGGATGTCATGTATGAATTATCGTACAGTCACATTTTCTTCTTCACAGAAAACATCAGCTTGTCATACATAGTAAAAGTATACAGTGTAGGCCTGAATGTCATGATACAGATGTCCTAAATTGTGAGATTTCAGAGACAGGCCACAGAATTGTTCACAGAGATAGTGGACTGAACCATAATCATCTTAGTTAAAGATTTTCTATATTTCTGTGGCAGAAAAGCAAATGGCTTGTGTATCAGTGAGAAAAGCATTGTTTGGTAATTTTGTTATCCTAGCACCCCTTTTTAAAGGAGACAAAAATCTGGTTGGGGTTGGATTTTCACCTGGAGTCTCTACCTCACAAATAGAAGTATAGTTTAATGGTGGAAGCCCAAACAGTGGAACAACTTATTTTTTATATAAACTTATAAGAAGAAAAATAAAAGTAAAATATGAGTGCAGAAAATTATGCACACCAAATTAATTAATAAGTGAGATTAAGTAAATTACCACATAACTAGAACACCATAAAAGCATCGATCACTTTGTGCTTAATATGAAGTAAGGGAATTAAATTATCTAGTTCAGTATGTCAAAAGCATTTTAGCACAACAGTCTTCCAAAGTTTCTTGGAAACATGCACTAAAAGCATCTCACTACCTGAAGTTCCACATGATGAGTTTAACATTCATTTTTGAAAATGCTACTAACTGTCTTTTCATATTGAAAGCAATGCAATAAAATCATTATGATTATCATTATTAAAAGTGTATGGTTTTATTTCAAAATGTGGATTTAATACAGTTGGAGTTATTAATTAAATATGCATGGTTTGTTTCAGAATCCGCATTTGAACATTCATGTAATTATCAATGCATTAACTCATTTGTGACTCTCTGACATGCACTGGTTCACTATTGCTGGGTTTTATACAATTAACAATGATTATTATTTATTTAAAAATGTGTCCAAAACAAAGTGATTACATACATTTATCAGCCTTGGCAGGAGATGTGTGTAGGATGACAGTGGAGTAAATATTTTCTTAAAAGAAAGACAATCCTGCTTATGAATGGTAAGTACAAAATTTCAGACATATACTTACAAACTGATCTTTCTCTATCAAACTTTTTCAAGTTTGTCTTATATACATCAGAGCAGTGTGACAGTTCAAAATACTGGATAACCAAGCTTCTTCTTCTACTTAAATCTTTATTTTGAGAGTCCTAAATATGTTATTAGAATTCTGAATTTTACATTCCCAGTTATTTCTGCTATGCATTATTTTTGGAAATTGTATCATGAAACAGATGTATATGTTTGGCAGTTATATCATGAAATTGCGTGTGTGTGTGTGTGTGTGTGTGTGTGTGTGTGTGTGTGTGTGTGTGTGCATGTGTGTGTGAATAACCAAGGGTGTTATATAGTGAACTATACAGAAGCACGTATACCATGATGCACAACACTGCTTGTTCCACTGCTCCATTGTGCATGCAAACCTCATAGGTTCATAGGCATTTGCTAGGCTAACTGCCACAAGGGTCTTTTTAAGCCTAGCCATGCATCCCAAATCTCTAACAAGTTCTGATACCCTTGATAAGTGTAAGCATGAGCCTGGGAGATGAACCATTTACAGGTTACCTGTGTCCATTAGAGACATAGGTGCCAAACCAGGGATGAATTTCTGGTTTCCCATTCAATTGTCCAAGTTGCACTTGAATTAGGTTGGGAAGGAACTCTGCTTCACATGGATAGGGAGACTGTTCCATAGACGGGGTAGTCTCTGGGATACATACCTATCTCTGTAGCAGGTCCTACTTATATCACAGGCAAGGTTTAATTCTTTATAGCTGGTAATTCTGGTACTGTTTGTTTTGTGGATATGCAGAAGATCCATTAGAGTGGGGTCTTACAATGCCCTGTATGCTAGGCATAGATCTCCCCAAAAGCCTGTAGGAGACAGGCGGTCATGAGAGTAAAGGCAGCATTGCCACATCCTAACAGTGCTTCCTGTACAGTGAGGTATCACTCCCCCAAACATGCCTCTTAATCTGCAGATACTAAAGATAGGAACAAAGGCCCTTGAAAAGTAGGTACAGCGTGCCAAAAATCTGGGCATCTAATTAGCATAAAAATTGATTATCAAAAAGTACATAACTCTTTCAGTAGGGATGTAGATGCTATTTAGAAACATTTAAAAAATGGAGTGTAACAAAACTGGTGGTAAATGAAAGCACATTACTAAAGATGTAGTATCAAATCTGTAGATTTTAATGAACAGAAATGCAAAATTATACCACACAAGGTACATTTTTTTTGCTTCTTTAGAAGGAAGATGTAAGATGTGTGTCCTCTTTCTTTAAATTACTGGTGCTACTGATACGTTGGTCATGTAGTGTGGTTTTCTGTGTACTAGACAGCTTCAAAAATCATAAGTGATGAGTGGGGTTCAGAAAATAGTGTGACAGCGTAAAGCAAACCTGAAAAGAGAGACATACCTGCAAAAAGAGGAACATCGTGTGCAGGGAATAAATCAGGCCTGAAAATAGGAAAGTTCCTCCAAAATATGGACAGTTGAGAGGTCTGCCTCCAACCTTGACTAACAACAGCTCGTAAACCTCATTTTGAATGCTCTCATTTGGAAGGAAGGGAGCCCACTAAGGCATAAAGGTGCTCTGGTGCAGGTATGAGCCAGATAAGAGGGACATGAAGAGCACACAAATACTAGAGCTCAGTAGGACTGGTCAAGAAAACAAACGTATATCACAAGCTAAGTATTACATGAGTGAAGGGGCAGGGCCAGCTCAGGTCTCCCTAGGGAGGGTGGGATATGAGTACACAGGTTGATACAATGCCCCTAGTGAAGTCCAGAAAGACCACTATTTATGCTATGGAGGAGGGGAAGATGGGAAGCAAAACCCTTTGTGGAAGTGGGGAGAATCCTCTGTGGACCGGCCATTGTGCATCCCGATGCTAATAACGGCTGGGAGAAAAATTTAAAAAAAGTCACAAACCACCTCTGATGGTTGCCTGGATGATGACCCTTCTCAGTGAAGTCTAGCCTAGTGAATGGAACTATATGCTGATTGACAAAGAGTACATCTAATTATCAGCAAGTAGTAGGGACAAAACTGCAATCAATCAATCAACCAATCAACCAATAAAGCTAACAATAATGAGCAAACAATGTTTTTACAGAGTTAATTTTAGTGGTCATAATTTCAATAAACATTTTGTTCGCTGAGACATGGAAGTCAATCAGCTTCAAATTTAAACTGTCACTGTGGAGTACACTGTTAAAATCACCCCACTGTCACTACTCTCACATTATCAACCAAAAAAAAAAATAAAAACAACACATTTTTTTTTTTTAAATTAGAGAAAAACAAATAAGATGCTTATTTAAATTTTTTGTTTTAGTCCTACTACCATATAAATGTTTATGCAGCCACAGTAACAGTTGTCTGGCTGCCTTACCTATGTAAACACGATCATACATGACAGATCTTGAACACACCTCTCAGCTATACAGAATTTTGCAGAATGTCCAGATTTTTGCATCAGAACTTTTGTCTATTCCTCATAAAATTGTAGATCTTAAAGTTTCAGACTTCGTACCCTTCATAAAATTCATACTGTTATCAACTTCCTAAGTTTGTAAGAGAAATATTTAAAAATTGTCCCTTTTTGGGCCTTTGCCCCCCCCCATTATTTATGGCTTTGTCCAGATTTTTTTTTTTTTTTTTTGCAGTAAGAGGTTGAGAGGTATGATCTTGAAATATATACACCTGTTACATTACAAGTTTAATGTTCTGTGGTTCCATATATTCTATTAATGGGTGAAAGATTAAGTACTGATGGATAAATGATAAGCCTACAATAATAACTCATATCATATGAGCATGTCCAATTAGGTTTCTATGTCAAAAATGATGCTTCCAAGTGATAGGCCTTTTAAAGCAAATATTTTAAATTATTTCCCCTTTTATTAAAACAAACAAGATGGTGTGTCAACAGCATCAGAAACATCATTATTACACAACATAATTATCTATTTGCAGACACAATGTTGCAAAATTAGTTGAGAAAGTCCATAGTTACAGTAAACTCTCAGTTAACTGGAACTCAAGCAACTAGCACTGTCAAGCAACCAGCAAAAAAAAAAAAAAAAAAAATATATATATATATATATATATATATATATATATATATATATATATATATATATCGAAGAAATTGCATACAATTTTCTTATATTGCACTTCACCCCACAGAAACATACCTTACGTTTTTAGAATTTTACAGTTTTAAAAAGGAAAACAGGAATAAATTACCTCTCGCCCCAACCTGAGAACAAGTCAAACCAAACAAATAGCATAAAGTACGGTATTAGTTGGGCCTATTTTTAATAGTAACTCTGAAGCAGCCAGAAACTACAGTTAACCGGCATCTACCAATCCCCATGGGTGCCTGTTAACTGAGAGTTTACTGTAGTTGTGCTAGTATCGACTGTATATAGGGTGCTCAAATATGTACATGTTATAGGTAGATATCTAGTATTTCTGTATATAATTCCTTCTGCACAAATGGTTTTAGTAACATCTTTTTTATATCCTGTCACCTGAAGCAAATTATTTAGCACCTGAATGTCACTCAAAGAAACGTTTATATTGTGACGTTAACCAAGATTACATGATATACTGTTCTTAATAGCTGTATCTTTCTTTGCATACCATATTTCATACGTTCATTGGTATACAATTAGCCAGAGGTTATGGCAACAATTGTAGACTAAAGACATACAAGAAGGGCGCCCTGAAGGTGGGATAATAGTACACAAGATGATGGTAGGAAGTCCATTAATTTATGAGATACAGACAGAACATTTTCAGCATGGATTACACTAGAAAAAAAGAGAATATGGAGAAATTAGAGGAAAGAATGGAAACGAGAAGCAGATAAGTAAGCAAGGAGTAATTAATTTGGCATATTTAGACATTTATCTCCAGTGTAGCACTGGATGATTGGAACTGTACAAATAGTTATTTACAAATGTCTAAGATGTTGAAGAAACAGTTTATTATTTTTGCCCCAAGTAATTTGAGTAGACATGTAACTAGCCGCTTTGAAAGAAGTCACTGGAATAATAATAATAATAATAATAATAATAAAGATATGTGTGTATGTGTGCGTCTGTGTGTACACACACACTACTGAAATACATATACAAATATACATAAAAGCTATACTTCCTGAGCAGGGAAAATAATCAAACCTGATATTAGCAATATTTTTTAAAGCAGCCTCATGACAACTACCCACTGCTGCTTGTGATGTTCATTTCAGTATACCACATAGCTTGCAAGGCAAAATCTGCTATTGGCATGATTTACACAATAAATAGATGCTACCAGCACCTGATGTTATATAACTAGATTATAAATGCAAATATCAGCAAACAAATGACACAAAGCAAGTCTATACAAGGTACAGTATAGCAGCTATGCTGATGTTAACAGTTATTCAAGACACAATACAACTGTTATACTATTAACAGTTATACAAGACATAGTATAAATGTTATACTGGTGTTAACAGTCATACAAGACGTAGTATAAATGTTATATTGATGTTAAAAGTTATACGAGATACAGTATAACAGTTATACCAGTGTTAACAGTTGGCAATGTCAGTTGTTTTAAATAATCAAACTATAAGTTATACCTCAAGAATGAGATGGCGGAGCAATGTTAAATGGAGAAAGGAACAATCCACAACCTTCTCAAATATCTATCATTAACTTAGAGAAATGTTTATGCAGGACTGTGACAAATGCAGTTTTCCTGCGTTTCTTTGATCCTAAAACAATTTGCCAAGTTAAAGTTGATGGTGGTTTTCATCAAGGACTGCTAACACTGCATCTTTTTATCTCTGAAAAAAATTCTGTTTCTTTAGATATCCCTACGCTTAATCACAGTTCTAAAACATGTCCTGATGAATTTTGTTTGTGGCAGGGAATTACAGTAAGGTGTCGGCATTCCTTTTCATCTGAGTTTTTAGAAAAGGCCAGCATCTCTTCCTCTTTAGCTTGAAGGATGTAAAAATAGTTATTCGCCACCTATATTTTTACTACAGTATAAGCCGATGGAAGATTATCCCAAGTGAGTTTAAGATTACATAGCTTTCTAAGTAAGATGAAAAATTCACAATGATGATTCTTGGTCTGAGATGGGGATCATAGAGTGTGAAAGGTTTGGGAGGCAAAGGTTTATGTGCTAGTGTATCAGTATCATATTAGATAACTTGGGGTAAATTAAGTACGTTAAACATCCAAGTTAGTATCTCTGGTGGCACGGAGGGACACAGTCAATCCAGTTTCGAATAGTGGTTTGGATGAATGACAGAGAGGCAGGGAGTGATGGAAGTGTGTCCATCCCTGGACAGACAGCAGTCATGTGGGCATCCCTATGACATCCCTGGCAGGAGAGGAGGATTGGACAGGGATGGCGTAGTCTAAGGTGAATTAAGTTGGGAACTTGACTGAGCTTCCTCTGAGGTGAGTGCATGTCCCCATTGCACGCCCACCCCCATGACATGACCACACAACTGGGCAGAGTGGGAGAAAGTATGGAAGGCCTTAAAGGAAAAAAAAGGTGGACAATGGACAGCACCCCCAAAGATGTCTTTAAGTTACAAGTTGGCCCCAATCAAAATTATGAATGTAGTCCAGAGTGAATTGGAGGATCCAGCAGACCAGATGATGGATGTGGGGCACTGGGTGCAGCTGTCAGTATGAAACAGGGGAGCCATGCATCCCACCCAAAAAAATCCAGATTAGAAAGAAACTGATCCCGCTGCCTGTTTCTTGCCCTTTGGGTAGGTCATACATTAGGAAACTTGTCTTATTCATTCTATTTTCTTTATCTTCAAACTTATCTTGAAACAAATTTTGTTTTAAATTTTAGTCTTCTGAATGCTAGTTCCCACATCAGACTATTGTTGCTGTTTAATTTTAAAGTTTTTTCTTGGAGTTTTAAATGTTCTTGGCTAGGGTCAGTTAGAAAAAAATTATTTTCCATTCACCGATTGAAAAAATAGTAAATCTAGGTAATTAGTGGATAGAGCTGAGAAGTAAGGTTTCTTATTGAGAATATTTAGCTACAAGTGTTTTGAAACTACTATTGGTGTTTAAGTGCACTGGATTTCAGATTGGAGTTTTTCATTTAAAGTTTGAATAGTTCTATTATTTTATTTATTTACTTACTTATTTTTGTTCTTATTATATTACAGTGTGTTTTATTTTAAATTTCGTTTTGCAGTAAAGTTTTTTTACCTTGTAGTTTTAAACATTACTGGTTAGAGTCAGTTAGAAAAAAATTATTTTCCATTCACTGTCTAAGGTTTACTGACAAACACGCATTATTTAAACAAACTGTGTATGTGACAGAAAGAACAGTTGCGAAAAGTCTTACTATAATGGTAGATGTCCTTGCCTTCACTGCTGTAGTATTCTTAACATACGGGGATTCCCTGCTGTGGAAGTACGACATCCAGCCAGCCTACCAAAGACTCCTGTTGCTTTAAAAGTACGTTGAACATCACCAAAACACTGCTTGTGTAGTGTAGGGCATAAAAGTGATGTTCAGGCCTACCATAGTCAGAAATGATTGCCTCAGTAGGAACACCAGTCCAAGGAACCCAACAGGTAATCTGTACATCCAGTAAGGCAAATGACTAGGGGTAAGGAGGGAGGGAGCGAATACTGCAGCAGTGAAGACAAGGACATTTACCTTCATGGTAAGATTTAACACAACTCTACTATTCAACAAAAGGTACTAAATGACAAACGGAATAAAAAGGCACTTAGAGGTAACTATACGACTGCACAAATTTAATAAACACAAACAAATAAAGTAAAGCGCTTTTCCGGTTCAGTGACCGGACTTCTTCAGACAAATCTAATACATACATCTTAAATACATACGATTAATTACACCAATACTAATTAACCAAGCCCTAAGAACCTTCATTTGTTTTTTACTTAAAAAGGTCACATGCTAAAATTCATTTAATGTACTGCATAAAACCATTAATTTAACCTTCTAAAATCCATAATTTCAATTACAACAAAGTAATAAAATAAACTCCATGTACATACACATATTCTGTTGTCTACCCTAAAACTATATTAAGTATTTTGAAATAAAGCAAGTAAATGATAATAAATGCATGAATAACAATTATAATATATACTGTTAATTCACTTCCCAATAAAAGATTTTCCCCAACCCATAACGCAGTGAAGTTAGTTAACCTCTAAAGGTTTACATTCCCATGTTGAACTTTAGTATCCATTATATATATATATATATATATATATATATATATATATATATATATATATATATACACATATATATGTTTTTAATTTTAAAATACAAGCTATGGAGGTTACCTGCCACAGGACCTCTTGTCTTTCTAATAGTAATGAAAAAGGCCACCCCAATTATATTGGGGGTAACCTGATCAATTACCCAAAAGGTAAATGTATGGCCCGAGTGATTGTTATGGTGTCTTGCCAGTGCATTCTCTTCTTTTCCTTTACTAATACTGTATATATGTGCATGTACCCTATTTTTTAATCTTCTATCGGTTTTCCCGATATAATATGCTGGACACATCTGGCACTGTACAAGGTAGATGACTGATCTGGATTTACAGTTGTACCTCCCATTCACTCTATACATTTTGTTGTTAATTTCAAACGTATGACTGGAAGCCATGTATCTACATATGTTACAGGCTTTGCATTTAAACATACCAGGTGTTCTTACAGCCACAACTGTCGGTGCTTCTAATAGAGCTTTTAAGTTTCTACCTCGCTTGTAAATTATTCTGGGTTTTTCACCCATTTTATTAGCTACTTCATTGTCAGTAGACAATAACCACCAATACTGTCCTAAAATGTTCCTAATACTGTCAGCACTCATACTAAAGGGTGTTATGAAACTTATGGAATATATGTTTTAGTCCTGTTACATGGGTAACTCTACTGGTATGAGTTTCACTCATACATAGTTAATTTCCTACTTCTTTCTTCTCATGGCTCCCTAAAATTGGTTTAAATATTCCTACCATTCTTTTATGTTGAACTTCTTCTGTTAGTCCCTTAATTAACTTTTCAGGATAACCTCTTTCCAAAAACATCTGTTTCAATATTATACATTCCTCAACAAAAATCTTGCCCTCTAAGGTCATTCTTGCTGCTCATATCAGCTGACCCTTCACTACCGATTTCTTTTGGTGGAAGGGATGAGAGCTGGTAAAGTGTAGCAAAGAATTAGAGTGTCTCCTTACAAAATATTCTTGCAGAGTATCTCTCTTTTACATTGTCTTTAAATATATGGACATCCAAGTAAGGGATACAGTCCTCATTAAAGGAACTCGTAAATGTTAAAAAATTGGTAGTACTATTCAAATATGAGACCACATCATTTGCTTTTGTTTCATCCCCTTTTAATAAAATAAAAATGTCGTCCAAAAACCTTGTATAGTAACAGAAGGAAGACATTAGCTCCATGTTCCCAAACACATGCTGGGCTTCCCATTGTGCCATCACTAAGTTGGCATAGCTGGCTCCACAGGGTGAGCCCATTGCTATGCCAACTTGCTGTAAAAAGATCTCATTGTCGAACATAACAAAATTATTAGTTAATATAATGTCCAAAAATTCTTCTATGACCCTAATTTCCAAGTTTGGTGCTTCATGATGTCTCATTCTATCAACTAGCCATTCGATTCCTATATCGTGTGGAATTGAGAAATATAAATCTGTTACATCAATGGTCAAGAAGTTAACATCCTTATTATAGTGGATAGTATTCATATCTGCTAAAAAGGCCCAGGAGTCTCTACATGTTTGTTTCTCCTTTACCACATATTTTTTTTAGAATACTATCCACAAATTTTGCAGTAGCATAGTTAATGGATGACCTAATATCAACTAATGCCCTCATGGGTGGATCGTGGATACTTTTGTGGATTTTACGGGCACCAAACAGGGATGGGATCCTTGGAGCAAGAATAGTTGTTTAAAGTTTGCACGTCTATTAATCCTTCTATAAACAAATCATTAAAAAATGACCTAATGTTCCTATAGGCCACATTCATTTCGTTCAAACTCGCTTTACTATAGATGTCAGTATTTAAAACTTTCCTCATCCTATCTTTATAGTCTGTCACTTCAATTACTACCAATCCTCCTCCCTTGTCAGGTATTAAAACTCTTATTGGGAGTGTTCTCAAGTCTTTCAAGGCATCCATTTCTGCTATGCTGACATTAACATTCTAACTATTTATTACCTGTTTACTTAGTTTGCTTAGTTCAACCTCACATAGGTTCTCATTCACTGCAAGTAGAGGGTGAGTGGAGTGGTTAAAAGTACTAGCAACTCTTAAAGTGTCACATTTAACTTGGTTGTTACCCATTATTAATGTCAAATTTAATTTTCGTATGAACATTTTTAAGTCTAGCAATGTGTTAGATAAGTTAAAACGAGAATCTTGGACGAAAGTAAGACCTTTAGCAAACAACTCAATTAACAAGGGATTCACTTCATAATTCATATAATTGTAAATATTAAAGTCACCACCAGCATTAAACAAAATGTTACAGCCACTGAGTTTTTCATTACATGTCTCTGTGAGTAATTGCGCTACCTCTTCTTCTTCGTGGCGTTGTTCAAAACATTCTTGTGGGCTGTCCTGGTGTTGTAATATCGCCGATGGTTCTGGCCTTGTTCGCATAAAAATCCTACTGTTCATTTTCTTGGTCATGTATATCTTCACTGTGTGTCTACTGTTTCTTTTCTCATTTGTTCGACTTCCCGTATACTCCTCCATAACTTCTGTATTGTGGTCAACAGCATATTGTGTAGATGACATCATTCCATTTTTACTTGCCCTCAAACGAGAATCCTGGTTGGTTACAGGACTAGAATTCTGACCAACGGTATTTTTATTAAGTAATAATGGAGTTTTTGGATAAGCGGCTCCTTTCTTATAGTCTGCTAAATTATGGTTACGTTTTTTAATTTTAGTAGCTACATTTCAAGTAATTTGTTGGTCAATTGAGTTGAATATACGTTTATAATCATACTGATATCTCATAAAGTCCCCATGTTTTTGTACTTCTTCATCTAATTTTGCGATTTCAATTGCCAAGTCATTAATAGCCAGCTGGTAATGTTTTGACATTAATGAAATCAATTCCAAACCATGTTATTAAATAACTGGATAAGTTCACCGTGAAACACTGACCCAGCTTCAAGGCTGCTAGGATATTGCCAAGAGCAAAGTCCTTTAGGTACAATACCTTCCTTTGTACATTCTTCAGAATAAGTAATCTTTAGTTGAAGTTTTTTAATTTTCATTAGTTTAGTGTCCAAATTAGACAACTTCATGGTTAATGGTGTTGGTACTATATTTCCCCTGGCTGGTTGCCCTTGTAAAGTCTCAACTGGAGTTCTGGTGAGGCTAGGTACCTCATTAATCCAGCATGAAACGTTTGGGACCACAATAAGTCCTGAAGGAATTTGTGGAGCTGTAGTGTTGTTAAACCACTCATTAGTTTCAGTCGAAGTATTGTGCTGTATCCCTTCCACAGCACTAGGAGAGTTGTTAGACATGCCTGCTGAACAAGTAGAATACGGCACTTCTGCTCCCGAAGAACGAGGTAGGAGGTTATTAGATGACCAAACATTGAGTGGGTTCTGTGAACTGAGTACATCCACTCTTACTGCTAGGTTTTCCAATCGCTCATTCATAACTTATATTAAAGCTGTAAGATTTCCTATGTCATTTGAGTTAGTCAAAGGTGTCTCCGATGGTTGGGACAACAAATCCGCAGAAGAATCAAGTATACCTCCAGTCGCCATCCGAACACAACTCAACGAAAGGTACCAAAAGACAAACGTAATAAAAAGGCACTATTAGTGTTGGTGTAATCAATCATATGTATTTAAGATGTATGTATTAGATTTGAATTTTGTCTGAAGAAGTACAGTCACTGAACCGGACAAAAAGCACTTCACTTTATTTGTGTTTATTAAATTTGTGCGGTCAAATAATTACCTCCAAGTGCCTTTTTATTAAGTTTGTCTTTTGGTACCTTTCGTTGAGTTGTGTTCGGATGGCGACTGGAGGTATACTTGATTCTTCTGCGGACTTGTTGTCCCAATCATTGGAGACACCTTTGACTAACTCAAATGACATAGGAAATCTTACAGCTTTAATACAAGTTATGAATGAGCGATTGGAAAACCTAGCAGTAAGAGTGGATGTACTCAGTTAACAGAACCCACTCAATGTTCGGTTATCTAATAACCTCCTACCTCGTCCTTCAGGAGCAGAAGTGCCTTATTCTACTTGTTCAGCAGGCATGTCTAACAACTCTCCTAGTGCTGTGGAAGAGATACAGCACAATGCTTCTACTGAAACTGATGTGTGGTTTAACAACACTACAGCTGCACAAATTCCTTCAGGACTTATTGGAGTCCCAAACCCATGCTGGATTAAGGAGGTACCTAGCCTCACCAGAACTCCAGCTGAGACTTTACAGGGACAACCGGCCAGAGGAAATATAGTACCAAAGCCATTAACCACAAAGTTATCTAATTTGGACACTAAACTAATGAAAATCAAAAAACTTCAACTAGGGGTTAGTTATTTTGAAGAATGTACAAAGGAAGGTATTGTACACCTAAAGGACTTCGCTCTTGGCAATATCCTAACGGCCTTGAAGCTGGGTCAGTGTTTCACGGTGAATTTATCCAGTTATGTAATAAACATGGCTTGAAACTGATTTTGTTAACGTCAAAACATTACCAGCTGGCTATTAATGACTTAGCAATCGAAATTGCAAAATTAAATGAAGAAGTACAAAAACATGGGGACTTCATGAGATATCAGTATGATTATAAATGTATATTCAACTCAACTGACCAACAAATGACTCGAAGTGTATCTACTAAAATTAAAAAAGTTAACCGTGATTTAGCGGACAATAAGAAAGGAGCCGCTTATCCAAAACCTCCATTATTACTTAATAAAAACACCATTGATCAGCATTCTAGTCCTGTAACCAACCAGGATTCTCATTTGAGGGCGAGTGGAAATGGAATGACGTCATCCGCACAATATGCTGTTGACCATAATACAGAAGTTATGGAGGAGTATACGGGAAGTCGAACAAATGAGAAAAAAAACTGCAGACACACTAACAGTGAAGATATACATGACCAAGAAAATGAACAGCAGGATTTTTTATGCGAACAAGGCCAGAACCATCAGTGCAGGACAGCCCCTAAGAATGTTTCGAACAATGCCACGAAGAAGAAGAGGGAACACAATTATTCACAGAGACATGTAATGAAAAACACAGTGGATGTAACATTTTGTTTAACGCTGGTGGTGACTTTAAGATTTACAATTATATAGGTTCATAGGTTGGTACTAGGCTATCAGCCCTAGGGCCTATACAAGCCTAGCCATAACAATTCCCTGGCTATTTCTTCCCACACTATTTACTTCACTGGACCCCTGTCTAGCAGGGTGACTGACGTGATCCCCGGGGTGAATTTCCTTTCTCCCATCCAATCGTCAAGGTTCCTTTTGAAGAGGGCCAAAGAGGCACTCTGCTTGACATGTATGGGCAATCTATTCCAGAGTCTGGAGAGTCTCTGGGTCAGGAACCTATCCCTCCAGCATGTTTTGTTTATTGTGATGACAAGGTTTAGATCCCTGGAGTGTGTGGCTCTGAGGAATTGGGATTTCTTTAAGTGTAGCCTGTCCAACAGTTCTGGGTTTGACATGGCCTTGTATGTTAAGCAGAGATCACCTCTGAGTAGACGATATGCGACAGAGTATAGCTGGAGTTTTTTTATGGCGGTCAGCATAGGGCATCTGCTTTAGGCCTGTGATTATTTTAGTGAGGTATTTCTGCGGCCTTTCCAGTTGTTGCAGATGTCTTGAGAGGTACATACCAAACCAATAGTTGTATTCTATAATGGGTCTAATGATGGATGAGTACAGTGGGACAATGACCTCCTTTTTTCTGGATGAAAAGCCCTTAGTGATGAGGTGTGCCACATAGAAGAATTTCCGGACTGTTGTGGCTATGTGGTTATCGAAGGTGAGACCACTGTCCACCTGTGTCCCTAAGTCTCTTATCACACTTTCAGTGTTTAGTGTACTGCCACCTATATGGTAATTCACGGGTACATGTTTTTTTCCCAAAGGGGATAACTATTCATTTTTTGGCATTGAGCTTGAGCCCATGGCTCTGGCACCAAGCATCTGTTTCTGTAAGGCTCTTTTGTAGAGTATCCACATCATTTGGGGATTCAATAATGGCTCCCAGTTTGCAGTCATCTGCGAAGTATGTTAGCCAGAGTCCCTTAGTGTTGGCCTGTACTTCAGAGAAGTAGATGCCAAACAAGGGCGGTCCCAGGACTGAACCCTGAGGCACTCCACTTGTCACTTGTCTGGAGCTGGATTTGGAGTTGGCTAATTTTACAGTGTGGGTTCTATCAGTAAGACAATTAGCAACCCAATGGATGATGTAGGGATTAATGCCCAATTAGTAAGTTTATCTATGATTCCAGAGTGGGAGATGGTGTCAAAGGCCTTGGCAAGGTCTAGATAGGCTGTGTGAACCACCTTACCCTTGTCCATGGCTCTGGAGACTGATTTGAATAAGTCAATCAGGTTCAGGAGACAAGATTGGCCCTTTATGAACCCAAACTGGGTGGGGTCCAGTATTTGAAGGTTGCCAATGTCTTTGTTTATACGCTCCATGGCCTTGCAAATGAGGCTCATCAGACTGATGGGATGGTAGTTTCCAGGATCCAAGGTGGATCCCCCCTTGTGGAGTGGGATAACTGTAGCTCTGCACCACTCAGTGGGCATGAAACCTGAGGTGAGGCTATGATTAAACTTGACACTTAGGTGAGGTGCCAGTTCATATTGCAGTTCATGTAGTACACAGCCCAGGATGTCATCTGGTCCCATGGATGCTGTATTCTTAGCTTTGGAGAGTGCGTTTTTTACCTATGTGGCCATTGTTACCGGAATTTGGCAATCTTCGTGTATTGAGATGGGCCATTTAGGGGGTGAGAGGGGGGTGAAGCTGGCACTGAATCGATCTGCCAGGATATTGGCAATATCCTTGGGATCAGTATATTTAATGCCATTCTGTTTTAGTTCAGAGCAGATCTGAGCACTGACATTTAGATTCTTGACATAGTTATAGAATGCCTTGTGGTTGTCTTTGGAATCTTTGGCAATTTTATTTTTATAACTAGCTTTGGAGGATTTTATGAGGGATCTCAGTTTCTTACTGAGGCTGGTAAGGGAGTTTTTTGCATCCCTAGATTTTCCTCTTTTCTGCAACAGTTTCTTCCTTTTGTTGTAAAGTTTGTTTATGGCAGGAGACCACCAGATTAGCTTCCTTTTTTTGGATGAGAGCATCTTGGTTCTATTTGGGATGGGACGATTCATGCATGAGTAGATGTGCTCGTACAGTGCCTTAGTGTAGGATTCAGCAGTTGAACTTTCAGTTCCCGTCTGCATGGGTGTCATGAAGTTTGTCACTTCTGACTTGAGTAGCATGAAGTTGGCTTTGGAGAGATTTTTTATGGAGGTTTCCTTACTGGGGGGTGGGGGTGGGATGTGGATGTTAAGGGTGATTAGCTTATGGTCAGACCTGACTAACGAGGGGGTGACTATAGATGTGAAGCATCAATTTCCCATGTTGGTAATGACCAGGTCTAGGATATTGGAGCCCCTGGTGGGACTATGGATTAGTTGATCCAGGGCATTGGAATTTATGAATTCCAAGAACCGTTGGGCAAATGAATTACGAAGTAAATCCCTTGTTAATTGAGTTGTGTGCTAAAGGTCTTACTTTCATCCCAGATTCTCTCTTTTTTTTTTTTTCAAAAAACTTTTTATTGAATTTTCAAACATTGAAATAAAAATACAACAACAACAGAATTAAAATACATATTGAAAGAAAAAAATGAAAAATTAGGAGATGTATATGATCACACAATTTTGTATGATAAATGTTTATATCTCAATGCAGTCTGAGAACATACAATAACTATCTACAACTTATACTAATGTTAACCTAAGAATACTTCAAAATGGATATAGATCTAAAATGAAACAGGTATATAGATATAAGGGAGACGGAGGTCTATGAATTCCACAAGGAGAGTAACCAACTATACACTATAAATAATATGTAACACCTTTTCTATAGCTTTGTTAATTTGTGCCGACTTCTTGGGACTTCTCACTATCGTTTTCTGCGCACTAATATATGTACAGGCTAGAGTTTTGAAATTATTCCAATTCAATTTGGTATGGACTAGCCAATTTTGGATGATATAAAGTTTTATAAGTGAACATATGTATATTAGTACTTGTGAATCCAATTTGGAAAGATATATATTTGGTATGTGTAGTAATGCAGTCTCCCAGGATAGGGTGGATTTATGATAACCCATTTTCTGTAAATGGACTTTTAGAGAAGTCCAAAGTTTATGGGAGTGATAACAAGACCAAAAAATATGTAGATGATCTGCATTAGGGTGAGAACAACAAGAGCATGAGGCCGATTTATTAGCGTCAAATTTGTTAAGTTTAGAAGGAGTGACATATGCATTATTATTAATCATTAGTTGAGTGTAAAAGAGTTTTTTGAAAGGCGAGTATTCTAGTGTATTTTTAATAGCTGAGAGTTTCTGATCTATAGATATATGAGGATTGTGTTTGTCCCAATAATTGGAAAAGAGACAGAGTGTATTATGAGTTATCTGATTTATGAGATTATAAGATTTAGATAACATTTTCTCTGGAAGCGTAAGAACTTGTATGACCACTTTATAGTTAATGATATCTGTGTTGTCTACTGTGGTGTATGGGAACTTAGCATTGACAATATCTCTCATTTGACGTAAAATGGTTAAGTAATTAGTATTGACCTTAAGTATTTTACGTATATTTGTGAGAGTTTCATTTTTGTATTGTATCAGATTCCAAACGATGAAATCTTTGATCAGGGGAAAGTTTGAAAGATTAAAAGAAATATTATCTAAATTAATATTAGGATTTAAATGGAGAGGTTGCATTAATTGAAATATATTTTCTAAATTGACAAGTTTTAACAGTTCTTGAAAAGCAAAAATTTTTTGTTTTAAAGAGTTTGAAATTTTTAGCTTATTCATGACATCTAAAGAAAGAAAAGGAAGAGCTAATGGATTAATCTTTTTAGTTAAAATGTGTTGATACCACAATTTTGTCCAGATAGGGTATTGATTATACTTCTCAGTATCTATATTCAAAATAGATAGTAGTTTATTGGCCGAGATGATCAAATAATAAAGATGAAAATTCGGAAGACCAAGTCCTCCCTTATTTTTAGGAGAGATTAATTTACTGTAAGAAATTCTCACTGATTTGGGAAACCATAAAAAACTAGCCAGAACTTTATTAATTTTTAAGAAAAAAGATTTTGGAATCAACTGATCCACAGCATTAAATTGAAATAGCAATCTGGGGAGAATGTTCATTTTTATTATTGCTGTTTTTGATAGAAGTGATAAATTAAGCAATTTCCATCTATTTAAATCAAGTATAATAGACGACCATATTTTAGCTAGATTATTTTGAAAAGTGGAGAGACCATTATGATTTATAAGAATCCCCAAATATTTAAAGTTCTGAACTGTCTGGAAAGTGGAGTCTGGAAACAAATATGATTTGTGAGCAAGTGGATTTATGGGGAGAATCTGTGTTTTTTGAATGTTAATCTGATATCCCGAGACCTCAGAGAATCTTTCAATAGAACCAATTAGTTTTAAAAGGTCAGAGCAAGGTGTTTGAAAATATATTACAAGATCATCTGCAAAAGCCGACAAACAAACTTTAGTGTTAAGAATTCTAGGAATCTTGTGAAAAGTATTTTGAGTTATATATAATAATAAAGGCTCTAGATATAGATTGAATAAAAAAGGAGATAGCGGGCATCCTTGCTTTGTGCCATTAATAATCTTTATGCTTTTGGATACTTTCTTATTAATATAGAGAAAGGTATAAGAATTTTTATATAAAATTTTAATAAAGTCTATATAAGAAGATGGTATATTAAAGCAAGACATAATGTGAAAAAGAAAATCCCAATTGACTCTATCAAAGGCCTTAGCAGCGTCAAGGGTCAGTGCATACAATGGGTTTGAATCTTTTTTAGTAAAGTATATAAGAGAATCTATTGTCAAGGTATTATCCCATGAATGTCTATGTGACATAAAGCCCGCCTGCTCCGAAGAGATCAAGAATGGTAAAACATTTTTTAGTCTAAAAGCAAGTAAAGAAGCTAGAATTTTGATATCAATGTTGATCAGAGAAATAGGTCTATAATTATTAGGATCAGTTTTTTTCTTTATCCCTTTTCAATATTAAAATGGTTTTTGAGGTGTTCCAATATAGGTCGGATATACCATAAATCATTATATAATTAAAAATTTCAAAAAGAAGGGGTGAAAGTTCAGATGAGTAAGTTTTGAAGAATTCAGGTGTAAAGCCATCTGGTCCCGGGGATTTACTAGTCTTAAGTCTGCTAATGGCTTCCGATATTTCTTTAATAGTCAACGGGGCAGAAAGTGTATTCTTTTGTTGATCGTTTAACCTAGGAAATTTAATAGAGGACGCAAAGTTCACTATATGTTGTTTACTCCTAGATTTGTTGTCCTTTGAATATATCTCTGAGAACAATGATGTAAAGAGCTGCATAATTTCCAAATCAGTATTATAAAACTTGTTATGTTTTAGTGACGAAATTCTAGGGAGGGATTGATTACCTTTAATTATTCTGGCTAGCACTTTAGAAGGAACCTGTGCCCATTCAGAGTATGTAGCTAAGAACCTTTGCTCTGATATGGTAAGGTTATGTTGATGTAGAAGCAGTAATTCTTTTTGGGAGTTTAACAATAGATCATATGCAGAGGAATTAGGACACATTCTGTATTGATTTTCCAAAATCTGAATTTTTGTTTTTAACTGTAATTCTTTATTTCTATATTGTTTTTTAAGATATGATGCTTTGTTAATTAATATACCTCTAAGGGTTGCCTTACATGCAGCCCATTGTATATCTAAAGGAATATCTGATTTACCTAGATTAATATATGTTTCTTTCAATATTTCAGTTATTGATTTATGTGTATCTTCATTTGTAAGTAAGTTATTATTGAGTGTCCAACTATTGTATACAGATATATCTAATGTATTTAAAGCCAAACTAATTCCAAGAGATATTCTAGAATGGTCCGAAAAAAATCTGGGTTCAAGAGAATAGCTAATTTTCCTATGAGTAAGGAAGTTGGAAATAAGAAAAAAATCTAGTCTTGACCATGGCTTGTAACATTTTGAGTAGTATGTGAAAATGTCTTTTCTATCATATTGTGTTATGAGAGAGATAGGATCTATGAGGTTGAGATCTATTATTATTTCTTCCAGAGCAATAGAAGCTTGGAAGTTGTACGAGGAGGATTTACTAGTACGATCAGTGTCTGGATTAATGATAGCATTCCAATCCCCCCCAGAATAAAATAATGGTCTTTAAAAGAGGAGAGAATATTATAAATTTGTATAAAGAAGACATGTTGTTGATCACAAGGGCCATAAAGATTAAAAAATATAATTGGTTTATCAATATTGTGGAAACAGGAGATAATGTAACACCATCTTCCATCCACGTCATATTTCATATCAGAAATAGTTCCCTGAAAATTATTTTTAATTATAATGGCCACTCCACTTGAATTTGTACTGTTACCAGCTGCTACTATCATCTTAATCCATTTCTTGTTTGTTTCTTTATCGAAATCTTCTCTATTTAAGTGGGTCTCTTGCAAGAAACATATATTTGCCTGTGACTTAAGTAGAAGATGAAATAGTAGGGATCTCTTATTTTTATTTTGTAATCCTCTCACATTCCATGAGTCAATATTTAAGGTCATATAATTAAATAAAAATAAATATATAACATATACCTAAGGTTTGGCAGAATGTATTTATAACTATAAACCTCAGTTCTTTGCATTTATTACAGTGTATCTTGATGTCTCCCAAAAAAATTATTTTAAAGACCCTATTATATTCCTTCCCAAATACCCCGGTGCCTAGCCACCCACCCCCTACTAGAGAAGAAAAATATAAGTGAATCAAATAAGTGATTTTGGTTAACACTATCAATTTCAATTGCATCAAGTTAGCATAAAAAACTTTATATAAAAGCCTAACTAAACAAAAACACATTTTTATAATATCAAACATATTTACATAACTAACTAAATTCAAGATGTCCAACATATTTAATCCCTACTCACGTATTTAGTATACGAGCTCTAATTTTAGGTAAAATATACAACAGTTGAAAGAAATTCCTCAACATCACATTCTAAATATTAATATGGATCAAATTTATATAAATTACCATGTATGGAAAATATACGGAAGATAGATTTAACATTATCCCATACATATGATACCTTCTGGAAAAACTAATATTGATTGTATTAAGTATAAATAATGTTTTGGTTGAATAAGAAATATTTTATATATGGCAACTAGATGAGTAAATTAAGCAAATAATAATACAGTAAGATACGTCGTGTTGCACTATAATAATATTGTGGATGACTATGACAATAAAATCTAGCTCATAGCATAAACATATGAAATATGGTTCTAGAACCAGACGTGCCTGTACCTTAATAATCACATTTCAACTATCAATCCTAAAATAAATAAATAAGTCAAACAAAAAAAAAATATAAAAAACTGTAATACTATGAATTATATATTGAAGAGATACTTCCTAAGTTGAAAAGAGCAGTATCCAGAAAGTTAAACAGATAAAAAAATAAGCAGTCTCCCCTCCATAGCCAGAAATTTAGAAGCTTAGAGCTGCTGAGCTATCAACCACATTAGGAATGTGTTTGCATCGGTATTTTAACATCATAAGCAAACACACTTTGCTAGTACACATCTACTAGTGAGATCAAAAAATATAAAAAAAAATTATTAGAGTCTTACACAATAATTTCTACTTGTCTTGTTGCGTGCTACATGTATTTTGCCAATTGCATTTTACTTGCATTCTAATCAAACATAAATGACATGTCACTGGAAGCATTCTACAAATACCACCCATGCATGCATCTTCTGCAGTAACTAGGTTTCAAAACAGATACAGCATACATTTCCATGACTTTTGTTTGTGCTGAAATGCAACAAGTTAATCATTTGGGGGAATGTGTCATATACAATATATCTTACTTACTGAGATAGGTATAACAGGTTGATTTTTAAACTAGCAAGAAATGTACACTACAGTTCTCCTGCATGCACACATAAAATTATTCAAACAAAATATTTAAATCTGAATAGGAAGACAAAATTATTGTACTGTACATGTATATGCATCTATATCATGTTTCTATTACATCACAAAACCCAAAATATAAAAGTTAATCAATTTGTCTATATATTCACATGTGAAAAATCGATTTACCTAAAATACCCTTATGTTACTTCCTTATTATGCACATTATATATGAAGAAACAGATTATTTTACCACTTATGAAAAAACAGTTCATATTTACTTGAAAGTAACCTATTTATATACATTAAATGAAAGTTGTACCTTGAAAATAAATGTAGCAGAGCTATTTCTGGACCTATGTAGGCTAATTCCATCAGTTCTTCCATAAAAGCATGTCTATGCTAAAACGGGAAGGTATGCTGTTAACAGCAGATGACCAGAGCGAAGCGTGCCTTCTTAATTGAAGAATAAGACCACTGTGTAAGCCCAAATACCAGATAAAGCGAAAAAAAACAAAAAAAAACATATAGTTTAATGTATGTGAGCTTAGAAACGTTTCATTCAATAGCCTGTAATGAAACGGCACTAGCGAGTGTCCTCTGCGAGTGATGACGTCACTGCTGGGCTCCATAGCTTCCTAGAAGGTGCGTGGCAAAGTGAAACAACAGCTGAAGGGGAAAACAGAAGATTTTCACTCTGCACAGGCTCGAGAGTCACAAAACTCCCTCCAAAACACTTGTAACTTAAATAAGGCATTATAATTGTTTAAACTAAAAAACAAGAAACAAGAACATGTATACTAAATCGCAAAGCCTGTAAGAATCTATAAGGCTTGTTTAAATACAAAAACTGGCATCATATTCCTGTAGGAAAATTTTGTTCACTTGAAATCAGTATCATTTTTCCTTTTTTGTTTTTGCCCCTTGTTTACAAAGAAAAAAAAGAATATACTGTACATATATAAATACTGTGCACACTCTTGACAAGAATAATTTGAAAAATAGATGACACATTCTGTCTACAGAAACATATCATTTACATAAGAATAACCACACATTTGTACCCAGCAGATAAATAAAATGTTAGGAAACTGATTCCGGAAGCCTTTTAAATACTTTAAGAAAAATATCTTTTGCTCCCTTAGGATCAGAACACATAAATCTTTTTTCATTAAATGTAAAAGACAAGGTATTTGGATAAGACATACGAAATCTTATCCCTCTTTTTATCAAGTCTGCACAATAGGGAGAAAGTTTTTGTCTATTTAGTTTTATTTGAGAAGGAAAATCCTGTGAGAATGATAGTTTGTGAGATCTCCATAGAAACTGTTTTTTACTTTTAGCTGCTTGCAGAATTTGAAAAGTGTCTTGGAAATTTAATAATTTAGTATATATAATCCTTGGTGAAGAAATATCTTGACTTGCGCGTAAAGCTCTGTGTGCTCTCTCTACAATTATATTTTTTGAAGATGTTTCACAGTTTAACAGTGCTTCAAAGATACTCTTAGTCACAGATAACAGATCTTTGTTATCATAAGTTTCTGGTAAACCACGAATAATAATGTTGTTTCTGCGACTCCTGGCTTCTAAATCAATCAATTTGGCTTACATTTCAGAAATAGCTTTATCTTTAGACTTTAAATCACTTTCCAATGAGTCAATTTTTATCTCTAGAGCTGAGTTTCTATTTTCAATAGTGTCCATTCTGTCATTTATTTGCTTTAAAGTTTTACTAAAGTCAGCAAATTGCTCTGAGAAGTTTTGAATGGCACTTTGTATAGGTTTTAATGCTAGCTTTAGTTCATCTAAATAAAAGTTTGAGTCATTCAAGTCTTTGTTACTTACTTTGGAAGTTTCAGGAGATTGTTTAGATGTTCTCAATCTTTTTGAACTGGTGTCTTTTTCAGGTGAGAGCATTGAAGAAAATTTGGCCTTCGTAGACTGGGTCTCCATGGAGTCAGATTTAGTAGCCATACCCAGAAATAAGATGCTGAAGGCAGAGTGTCAGGTTCCAGGAAGATTCTGAAGCAGCAGGTAACCAGATCAGATAACTCCACAAACTGTTCTGAGGTAAAATATGTCCCAAAATAAAATTTCCAAAGATAACAATATTCCAGATGTATGTAAAAAGATTTATAAAATCTTTTTATGAAAAAAACTGAGGAAAAATATTGATACAAAGTTGTAAAAAAAATAAAGATGTTACAAATCTGTGAGGAGCTCAAAGAGTAGGGACTAGTCTAGTCGGCAGCCATCTTGGAATGCCTTCATCCCATATTCTCATTTTAACTTATCTAACACATTGCTAGACTTAAAAATGTATATATGAAAATTAAATTTGACATTAATGATGGGTAACAACCAAGTTGAATGTAACACTTTAAGAGTTGCTAGTACTTTTAATCCTCCCACCCACCCTCTACTTGCAGTGTATGAGAACCTATGAGAGTTTGAACTAAGAAAGCTAAGTAAGCAGGTAGTAAAATAGGGAGAATGTTGATGTCAACATAGCATAAATGGATGCCTTGAAAGACTTGAGAACACTCCCAATAAGAGTTTTAAAACATGACAAGGGAGGAGGATTGTAAGTAATTGAAGTGACAGACTATAAAGATAGGATGGGGAAAGTTTTAATAGTGACATCTATAGTACAGTTTAAACAAAATGAAAGTGGCCTACAGGAACATTAGGTCATTTTTAAATGATTTGTTTATAGAGGTATTAATAGACGTGCAAACTTTAAACTATTTAACTATTCTTGCTCCAAGGATCCCATCCCTGTTTGGCATCCCTAAAATCTACAAAAGTATCCATGATCCACCCATGAGGGCATTAGTTGATCAACTATGCTACTGCAAAATTTGTGGATAGTATTCTAAAAAAATATGTGGTAAAGGAGAAAGAAATATGTAGAGACTCCTGGGCCTTTTTAGCAGATATGAATACTATCCACTATAATAAGGATGTTAACTTATTGACCATTGATGTAACAGATTTATATTTCTCAATCCCACACTATATAGGAATAGAATGGCTAGTGGATAGAATGAGACATCACAAAGCACCGAACTTGGAAATTAGGGTCATAGAAGAATTTTTGGACATTATATTAACTAATAATGTTGTTATGTTCGACAATGAGATCTTTTTACAGCAAGTTGGCATAGCAATGGGCTCACCCTGTGGAGCCAGCTATGCCAAATTAGTGATGACACAATGGGAAGCCCAGCATGTGTTTGGGAACATGGAACTAATGTCTTCCTTTTGTTACTATACAAGGTTTTTGGATGACATTTTTATTTTATTAAAAGGGGATGGAACAAAAGCAAATGATGTGGTCTCATATTTGAATAGTACTACCAATTTTTCAACATTTATGAGTTCCTTTAATGAGGAATGTATCCCTTACTTGGACGTCCATATATTTAAAGACAATGTAAAAGAGAGATACTCTGCAAGAATATTTCGTAAGGAGACACTCTAATTCCTTGCTACACTTTACCAGCTCTCATCCCTTCCACCAAAAGAAATCGGTAGTGAAGGGTCAGCTGGTACGAGCAGCAAGAATGACCTCAGAGGACAAGATTTCTGTTAAGGAATGTATAATATTGAAACAGATGTTTTTGGAAAGAGGTTATCCTGAAAAGTTAATTAAGGGACTAACAGAAGAAGTTCAACATAAAAGAATGGTAGGAATATTTAAACCAATTTTATGGAGCCATGAGAAGAAAGAAGTAGGAAATTAACTATGTATGAGTGAAACTCATACCAGTAGAGTTACCCATGTAACAGGACTAAAACATATATTCCATAAGTTTCATAACACCCTTTAGTATGAGTGCTGACAGTATTAGGAACATTTTAGGACAGTACTGGAGGTTATTGTCTACTGACAATGAAGTAGCTAATAAAATGGGTGAAAAACCCAGAATAATTTACAAGCGAGGTAGAAACTTAAAAGCTCTATTGGAAGCACCGACAGTTGTGGCTGTAAGAACACCTGGTATGTTTAAATGCAAAGCCTGTAACATATGTAGATACATGGCTTCCAGTCATACGTTTGAAATTAACAACAAAATGTATAGAGTGAATGGGAGGTACAATTGTAAATCCAGATCAGTCATCTACCTTGTACAGTGCCAGATGTGTCCAGCATATTATATCGGGAAAACCGATAGAAGATTAAAAAATAGGGTACATGCACATATATACAGTATTAGTAAAGGAAAAGAAGAGAATGCACTGGCAAGACACCATAACAATCACTCGGGCCATACATTTACCTTTTGGGTAATTGATCAGGTTACCTCCAATATAATAGGGGGGCCTTTTTCATTACTATTAGAAAGGCAAGAGGTCCTATGGCAGGTAACCTCCATAGCTTGTATTTTAAAATTAAAAAGCCTCCAGAACAACATAGGAACGTAAACCTTTAGAGGTTAACTAACTTCACTGCATTATGGGTTGGGGAAAATCTTTTATTGGGAAGTGAATGAAATTAACAGTATATATTATTATAATTATTAATGTAGTTATTACAATCATTTACTTGCTTTATTTCAAAATACTTAATATAGTTTTATGGTATCGAACACAATATATATATATATATATATATATATATATATATATATACATATATATGTTAGAAAAATATGTATTTGAACATGTATAAAGTGCTAGCTTAAAAGCAAATAGTATATAATGCATTTTATTCTATTTACAATATGGCAATAAGAATGATTTTACATGTAATTGCTTGAAGCTTTGGAGCTGCAGTGTATTTGAACTCTGACCCTGGCAGTAAAGCTCAGCAAGCTTATGTTTTTCACTAATGATTATCTGCTGGGTCAGGAAATTAAATGTATAAAGCATTGAATATTCTTATTCCTTCCTCTGAGATAATTGACCTTGTGAATGTTATCAGAGATAAGACACAGCTGCTAAAGTAAAGTTGCAAGAAGAACAAAGAAGACTGAACCAACTATTGTATTCGAGCAAGCCTGAGACCTTGAAAGAGTAACATTTACAGAAAGACATTATAACGAACCAGGTGCTTTGCAAGGCTGTATTATTCCCATGGGAAAATTTTTAAAATGTATAACGTCAGCTTTTTCTTATGAATAGAATATTGTAGACCATAGTGATGTAGGTGCCCTGTGACTAACCACGTCAGTAAGGTGGGCACAGCTTGAATGTAAGACTATATAAAATTGTGTATTTCCTGCATTATGTCAGACAAAACTCTGTACTTGTATCGTTTTTTGCCTCCTGGTGTACACTAGTAAACTTTTGCATCTGAGCCTCCTGTGTTGTTATCATTTGTTTTTATTTAACAGTTTGGTCCTTCTTGAACCGGAATTCCCTTGGTAAGCTGCAGATCAGAGTGTATCGGTGGTCGAATACTGCGCAGGAGAAGTTACCGAAACGGTTCTTCTTGAAACACAAAGACCTCCGACTGAATTGTTGTTTTGAGAGGCTGGCCACTTTCTGATCTGCGGCCGAAGAGCGGTCTCGAACTGGTCGACCCAGGAGGCTCAGGTAGGAAGATATTTGCCTTTTTTCTGTTTTAGATCAGGGACTAGGTTACAGTAAATGTCATTGTCAGAGATTTGTTATACAGATCAGGGACAAAAAGAAAATTACTGTATATTTTGTCAGAGACCAGGGAAACAGAATAAGGCAGGCAGTTATTCTAGATAAACTGTGTAAAGAACTGAAATACCACGTGGTGAAAAGGGTTACGTAACATTTTATTTTAGAATGGGAAATCAGTGCACTAAAAAATCGCGAGATCCGCCCCTAACTGATGACGCAAAATATATGCAATTACAACGGACTGATAATGTAAGGTATTATACAAAATGGGTTAATAAATACGTATTTGACGGTAAATTAAACAAGATTTCATTAGTTAAACTTTTAAAACAGCTTAAATCTGACGCAGAAGGTCAGGCAAAAAAACAACAGCGATTAGGCATTCCTCAAGCACACAGGTGGATTGAGGAAGTAAACCGAAGGGAACAGAAAACTAAAAATGCAAAAACATTATTTTTAGACAAAGAGGATAATAATACAGTAATAGCGTCGGCCCCTCCCCCTCCGCCCCCTCCAATGCCTTTTTCAGGATATGAAGCAGGAGGACAAGCTGGTCCACCTCCACGTTATCCTGAAGTTACAAGAGTACTAAAACCATTTGTTAAAGATCCTATTAAAACTAGGTCCCGGACACGTAAAACACTTGAGGACACAGACTTGTATCAAATAGGGAAAAACACACTAGAAGAGAGTGAGGAAGAAATCTGTCCACTAATCGAGGTACCAAATCCTCAGGCAGGACAGGAAGGGCAGGACCCAACTCTTCTAGTATATAGACAATGGACACCGGAAGATATTCGGAAAGCTACAGAGGGAATCCCTCATCCAAAAGTTAATTACACAAAGTTTTTACAAGATTTACAAGGTATGAGACTAAGTTACCACTTGAATGGGGAAGAAGTAGAAAAGGTAGTTAGACAGATTGTGGGTCCAGACTGGCACATGATTTGTGGCACCTGGAATCCTTGTAATGCAGAGCTTAAACCACTCCCACATAGTGACGCAGAATTAGACAACAGAGTGAAAGGTCTTACAGACCGAATTTCTGAAAAATGGAAACCTAGAGCAGATTGGACTTACATTAATCAATGCATACAGCAAGAGAATGAAACTGTAGATGGGTACTATGGTAGATTATTGGAATGTTTCAATAACCATAGTGGTATGGCTATTCCTGAAAATCAGACACATGATACCTCGTATGAACAGCAACTGAAAAATGCATTTTTGAAAGGTTGCATTGCACCTATCAGTAGCTTTATTACAAAGCATATGATAGATCATCGAACAAGTAGGTTACAAGCCTTACTTGAATATGCCAGACATGCTGAAAGACACTTTAATAGTAAAAAGAAAAAAAAGACAGGTCTTCACAGCTGAAGACGGAGCAGAGGTCTTTGTAGTGTAGTCAGGTAAAAAGGGTAAGAAAAATACCCAGGGAAATAGACAATCTGACAAAAGGTCAGAAGATTTTAAAGAGAGAAAAAAGAAAGGTGAGTGCTTTAAGTGCGGTAAGAAAGGACATTTAGCAAGCGATTGCAGGCTAAATAAAAAGGTGACTACAGAAAATAAAGGTGATGAGGACTGACTATATGATAGTGATGAAAATCAGAAATCATCAGGGAAGGAAAACAAATAAAGGGCAAACGTAAATGTAGTAGAAGGAACAGAGGAAGTGCAAGCAGATGTAGAGGATGAAGAAAGTGAAATTTTAGATTTGGCATTACTGAGCTTGGAGCTCTATTTGGCAGACACAAAACCGGAAGTTACACTTCTGGTGGAAGGAAGGGAAGTGAAATTCTTGTGTGACTCAGGAGCGTCATGAACTTTGATACACCCTTCAAAGTTACCAGAATATTCTAAATCACCTGACTATATATTAGTGAAAGCAACAAATGAACAGCTATATAGGGAGCCACTCTCCCATGATATAGCAATAACTGACCCTGTTTCAGGCATGACTCAGAAAAGTAAAATTGTAGTTTCTGCAAAATGTCCAGTAAACTTACTGGGAAGAGATCTTATGCAGATATTTGGCATAGCGGTAGTCCCCACTATGCAGGGTATGGAAGCACAAAGACAAATGGATACTTTTGTGGTGCGACCGAGGGTGAAACCTTTACTGGTACAGCCAGGACCTAGTTACTACTGGTCCAGGGGCAGTAACCGGAGAACTGATGAATGTAGCCATCAGTAAGGCCCCCTCCCTTGACACTGACCAACAGCATTTGTTACATTGTACTCTATACTACTGTAGCATGCCAGGACCTGATAAAGAATATGAGCAAGAGTTGTTCAAAAATCCTGCTAACAGATTAGTATTACGAACCTTGTATTGGGATACTGAGGGAAACAGTGTGGTAAGCTGTTCACTACCTCAGGAATTCATGACACTGTACAAATCTAATAGACTACCACATGTCAGCGTGACAAAGAATAAGGATGTGAGATGGGCAGACTTAGGAGAAAAAGTAACAAGATGGGAAAAACAAACTGATTTAGAATTATCAGAACAGGGAATACAAAAACAGAAATTGAATTGGCTAACGCAGACACATCCAGCTGTACACTTACAAACTAGTAAAGACAGCTGATTAGCATTCTTATTAGAAGAAGAAGAAAAAGCCTTGTGTGATATACCAGATATTCTTTGGTCAACAGGTAAATCAGATGTAGGACTTATTCAAACAGCAGGACCAGTAACTATTACACCAAAATCAGCATTTAGACCACAAAAAAGACAATACCCCTTGAGGAAAGATGCAGAGCAAGGAATCAAGCCTATAATAGCAGCATTACTCAAGGAAAGAGTACTGGTAGAATCTCTTGACTCACCATGTAACACCCCTCTATTTCCTGTTAAAAAAGCAAACGGGGAATGGCGGATGGTACAGGATTTACAAGCTGTAAACAATGCAATAATACCCAGAGCACCTACGGTGCCAGACCCACACACCTTATTGAATGATTTAAAACCACAACAAAAATATTTTACTGTGGTAGATATAAGCAATGCTTTCTTTTCAATACCTATACATCCTGATAGCCAGTATTGGTTTGCATTTACATTTCAGGGTAAAAGATATACCTATACTCGGCTACCGTAAGGATATTGTGAAAGTCCAACGATATTTGCACAAAAATGGCAAGCAACCTGGCAGGGTTTACTCCACCAGGAGGTAGTCAGATTCTACTTTATGTAGATGACATCTTGCTAGCAGCCCCTACCCAGCATCAATGCAGGGAAGATACGATAGCATTATTGAAATTTTTAGCAGCACAAGGACACAAAGTAAACAAAAGTAAGTTACAACTTTGGAGAAAACAGGTTAGATACCTAGGATATGTAATATCCAATGAAGGTAGAATATTAGACGAAGACAGAAAAACAGCGATTTTACAGGCACCCAAACCAGCAACCAAGAAGGAAATTATGTCCTTCTTGGGAACGACTAATTTTTGTCGAAGCTGGATATCAAACTATGCTTTAGAATCTGCTCCACTGGCTGATTTAATATATAAAACACCAATGGCAGCACAAGATGCATTACAATGGACACCTGAAGCAGAAACAGCTTTCTGCAGACTAAAACAATTGATAGCATCATCACTAGTTTTAGGACTTCCAAATTACCACAAAAGATTTTTTCAGACCGTAGATTGTAAACAGGGATACATGACGTCAGTTTTGACGCAACAGCATGGGGATAAGCAATGCCCCATAGCTTACTATTCATCACAGTTAGATCCAGTGGCACGATCATTGCCTCACTGTGTGCAAGCAGTAGTCGCAGCTGCAATGGCAGTACAGGCTTCGGCCTCAGTGGTGTTGTTCCACCCTCTCACATTGAGAGTGCCTCATGCAGTCGCGATAATTTTACTGCAAGAGAAAATAGCATATCTATCTCCTGCTAGACATCTTTCATGTATGACCATACTGCTGAGCCAACCTCATATGGTAATTGAACGTTGTACAACATTAAATCCATCAACGTTACTTCCAACTCCTGTGGATGGCACACCACACAGTTGCCTGCAGGAAATTGAGCAAATAACTTTGCCCAGACAAGACCTCACTGATATGCCCTTGGATGATGCCGAGGTGACATTTTATGTAGACAGTTCATGCAGAAAGGGTCCTACAGGGAAAAATCTAGTAGGGTATGCAGTAGTCACAGATACAGAGATTTTAGAAGCCCAACCCTTACAGCATAACCTGTCTGCTCAAGCAGCAGAACTGATAGCCTTAACACGGGCTTGTACTCTAGCGAAAAATAAATGTGTGAACATATATACTGACAGTCAGTATGCTTTCTCTACAGTGCATGTTTTTGCACAGCAATGAAAAATTAGGGGAATGATAACATCTACTGGCAAACCGATTAATCATGCGCAACTTATTTTGAACTTGTTAGATTCCATTCAGTTACCTACTAAAGTAGCTATTTGTAAATGTTTAGCTCATACAAAACAACAGGATGCAATTTCAAAAGGAAATGCAAAAGCTGACGCAGCTGCAAAGCAAGCAGCCTCAGACTCAAAAACTTTACTTTTAACCGAGGAATTACAACCCTCTGAGATTTTAGATTTAAAAATGTTTAAAACGATGCAGACATTAACTACAAAAGCTGAGAAACAAAAATGGGAGAAACGAGGTGCAATCCTCGAAAATGGACTGTATATCTCCAAAGAAAAAAAAACAATATTGCCGTCTAATTTATTTAGATATGCAGCTTTGTTGAGCCATGGGCAGTGCCATGTCTCAACAGGGGGGATGGTACAGTTAGTAAATCGAATATTCCAAACATATGGATTCACAAACTTTACACAAAAATTTTGTGCAGCATGTCATATCTGTAACAAACATCATGCACAAGGAGCATTCAAACCCAAGCAAGGGAGTTTTCCTATACCACCATATCTGTTCCATACTATCTGTATGGATTTCATAGAACTAAACAAATGTGAAGGGAAAAAATAACAAATAAAACTGTTTTGCAGTTGAACTCTTTTTCAGATAAAAGACAGACCAGACCATTGGAAGCAGTGCTGACCCCAGGGTCCTGGGTTTGGTTGAAGGTCACGAAGAGGAAGAATTGGGTGAGTCCAAAGTGGGAAGGACCGTACCAGGTACTGTTGGCGACGCCTACTGCAGTCAAAGTTGCTGAGAGGTCGTCCTGGGTCCACCTGACGTACTGTAAACCGGTAAAGAATTTTCAACTTGGTAAACATTTTGTGACTGACACACAACAAAGGCAGGATGGCCAATAGAGAAATGAGTAAAAATACAGATCAACCCCGAAGATATTGTTTAATCATCTTGCTAATTATGCATTTATTGACTATGATTGTGATGACTTTCCTTTTGTTGTGGTTCTTCCTACATATAACCACACAAGTGAAAGTGGAGAAACGTGATGAACTGTCTATAGACTGGCATCCAAACTTTAACACATACCTAGCTATGAAGCGTGTATATGTAGAGACTATGAACATTTCAAATTGCTGGGTTTGTACTGCCATACCAACAGCATATGGAGGACTGTTGATGTCCGCTGTCCCCTTGGGGATAAATGAGACTTGGAAAAATTTACTTTTTGATACAGGTTCTGTAAGATCACAGGACAAAATTGCATTGTATTTGCCTATTACACAGAGGGGAATTGTATGTTTTTATAAGAATGACACACTCCAAGTGGGTTGGAGTAATTGTAACATAACTATATCTTATAAATGCTATATTAAAGCTAAAGATAAAGGCACTGTTTGTAACACAAATTAGGATTCATATTTGAGCTGAATGAAAACAACATTAAGTGATGTGCAGAGAAATCCTGTCTTGCATAAACAATTGCCTGTTATAGACAAGAAAATATTTCATTCAAAATTAACCCGCATCAGTACCAAAGTAGAAAACTGTTATTTTGTTTGTGGGAAAAAGGCATACAAATGGCTACCTGAGAATTGGTCCGGCAGTTGTTTTTTGGGTTATCTGGTTCCGGCTATAAGGCATACTGCAGAATTACCTCTAGGTAAGATATGAAATGTAAGAGATGTAGCCCGAAAACCTGAAGATCCAATCGGAAAACCTGTAAATCCAATGGGAAAAATCGAAGCTGGTTGGAAGAACCATCATTCCGTGAAAGATAAAGAAAAATTGACTCATATGGACTTGAGTGACAGTGTTATATCCTGGGCTGGAATATTTCCAGCATATGGAGCAGTCAAATCGATCTGGGAGTTGAGAAAACTGTCAAGCTTCTCGAAGTAATGAGTAACGCAACTTTTTCTGCTCTCGAATTAGTGACTGATGAACTGAATGCAATGAGAACTGTTGTGCTACAAAATCGAATGGCTCTTGATTAATGATCACCTAGAGGTAATACAGCAGGTATCGGCCATGACTGAACCAGGCCCAAACCCACTGACGAACTTTTTCCAGAGTCTGTTTGGTGGGTGGGGTTCTATCCTAATGAATATTTTGATTGCTATTTGTGTTGGTCTGCTCCTATTAGGAGCATGTGTCTGTTGTGGGATCCCCTGTATGAAAAGATTAGTCAAAGATTTTGTTGATATATCTGTAACTGAAACTTTGTACCAAGACATTGAATTGGAACTATTGATTCCAGACGAAACTTGTTCCAAAATATAAACTAAATGACTTGCCTAGTTGAAAGTCCTCAAAAGAAAAGGCTAGGGGACGATATAACATTGTTTATGTTTCTGAATAGAATAAAAAGTATTAAAAGGGAGGAAAATGTTAGAAAAATATGTATTTGAACATGTATAAAGTGCTAGCTTAAAAGCAAATAGTATATAATGCATTTTATTCTATTTACAATATGGCAATAAGAATGATTTTACATGTAATTGCTTGAAGCTTTGGAGCTGCAGTGTATTTGAACTCTGACCCTGGCAGTAGCCAGCTCAGCAAGCTTATGTTTTTCACTAATGATTATCTGCTGGGTCAGGAAATTAAATGTATAAAGCATTGAATATTCTTATTCCTTCCTCTGAGATAATTGACCTTGTGAATGTTATCAGAGATAAGACACAGCTGCTAAAGTAAAGTTGCAAGAAGAACAAAGAAGACTGAACCAACTATTGTATTTGAGCAAGCCTGAGACCTTGAAAGAGTAACATTTACAGAAAGACATTATAACGAACCAGGTGCTTTGCAAGGCTGTATTATTCCCATGGGAAAACTTTTAAAATGTATAACGTCAGCTTTTTCTTATGAATTGAATATTGTAGACCATAGTGATGTAGGTGCCCTGTGACTAACCACGTCAGTAAGGTGGGCACAGCTTGAATGTAAGACTATATAAAATTGTGTATTTCCTGCATCATGTCAGACAAAACTCTGTACTTGTATGCTTTTTTGCCTCCTGGTGTACACTAGTAAACTTTTGCATCTGAGCCTCCTGTGTTGTTATCATTTGTTTTTATTTAACAATATATATATATATATATATATATATATATATATATATATATATACAGAGTTTATTTCATTACTTTGTTGTAATAGAAATTATGGATTTTAGAATGGTTAAATTAATGGTTTTATGCAGTAAATTAAATGAATTTTAGCATGTGACCTTTTTTATGTAAAAAAGAAATGAAGGTTTTTAGGGAATTGTTAATTAGTGTTGGTGTAATTAATTATATGTTAACCAAAATAAGAGATGAATTAATTAATCATATGTATTTAAGATGTATGCATTAAATTTGAATTTTGTCTGAAGAAGTCCGGTCACTGAACTGGACAAAAAGCGCTTCACATTATTTGTGTGTGTTTATTAAATTTGTGCGGTCGAATAGTTACCTCCAAGTGCCTTTTTATTACACAACTGTACTATGTCCTTACATTGACTGCTGCAATATTCATAAAATATGGAAGACTGCCAAGGCTCAAGAGGAAACTAGGGAGGGGGGATGGAGCAGAAGCGTCCCCTAAAAAGCCATGAAGAAAGGCACTAGTAAAACTAGCCCTAGCTCTAGAGATACCATCCAACTTGTAGTGCTTGGTAAAGGTATGCACAGAAGTCCAGGTAGCTGCTTCAAGTATATAATTAGTATCTAGGCCCTTGAAAAAAGCACCAGAAGACACCACAGGTCTAGTAGAATGAAGCTTGACTGAAGAGGGAAGGCTCTTGTCATGAAAAGTGTAACAAAAAGAAATAGCCTTAGAAATCCAAGAACAGTTTGCTTGGATACAGCAAGTCCCAAAGATCTAGGATGAAAAGAAACAGATAACTGATCAGATTTTCTAATAACCTTAGTCTTATCCAAATAAACCTTGAGTTGCCTATTCATGTCCAACGTATGCAGCACCCTCTCATTGTAAGTTTACGGAAAGGGGAAAAATGTGGGCAGATTAATAGCTCATTAACCACCTTAGGCATAAAAGAAGGGTTAGTGCGCAAGGACACACTGTCCTCATGAAAGATCAAAAAATGAGGACAAGCCATAAGGGCCTGTAACTCAGACAGCCATCTGGCAGAAGCATGAGCTAACAAAGAACAGACTTCCAGGAACAGTTTGCAAGAAAGCTGAAGCAGCAGGCTCAAAAGGAGCCTCAGTCATCTTCTCCAAAACAAAATTAAGATCCCAGGGAGGAAGAACAGGCTTCCTGGGAGGTCTAACATTAAGGGCACCTTTAAGAAATTGTTTCACCTCAAATCTAGAAGCTAAAGGAGGAGAAAAAGGCAGACAAGCAGAGATACCTAATAAGTAGGCCTTGTCAGAAGAATAGGCCAAACAAGCATTGAGCAACTCACACAAATAAGAGAGAACCAAAGGAACATCCACAGTAAGTGGGTCCAGGTTACAAGAGAGACACACCAAATAGAAAACATCTTCCATTTGGATAAGCAGGATTTCCTAGTAGTTGGTTTCCTGGCCTCCTGCAGGACTTGCAGCATGTCCTCAGAAAAAAAGGTGTCTATAAGGAATCAAAATCTTATCGCCCACAGACTCTGCTGAAGCATGGACATGGGATGGATAAGAGATCCCTTGTTTTGTGAGAGTAGATCCACCCTGTGAGGTAACTTATGATGACTGCTCCTGGCTAAATGCAGAAGAAGAGGGAACCAGTACTGTTGCGGCCAAAAGGGAGTTACCAACAAGATTTTGGGAGCATCCTGTTGAATTTTGAACAGGACTTTTGGAATGACAGGAAGGAGAGGGAAGGCATGAAGAAGCATTCCCTTCCAAGAGAATGAGAGGGTGTCCACCTTCCATACTAGAGGACCTGGGACTTTCACACAAAACAGAGGAAGTTGTCTGTTCAGAGGGGAGGCAAAAGATCCACTTGAGGAGTACCTCACTGGTGGATAATATCCAGAAACACATCCCTGTGAAGCATCCATTTGTGGAACTGAGTTAAGGATCTAAGAGTGTCTGACCGGAAGGGATATAAATTGCCTGAAAAGTCACTTGATACTTGACAGCAATATACCATACCAGAAGTGCCAACTGGCAAAGAAAATAAGATCTCGTTCCTCCCTGTTTGTTGACATACCACATCACTGTGGTATTGTCTGTAAACACCTTGAGAGGCCCTGGAGAGAAAAGAGGATGAAAGGCCTTAAGAGCCAGCAGAAGAGATCTCATCTCTTTGACATTGATGTGGTCCTTCTGCTGATGAGGTGACCACACCACCTGCACTTTTAGGGAAGTATCTGTGAAAAATGTCTGAAGTATCTGTGAAAAATTCCTGAGAAGGAAGAGGGGGATGAAAAGGGATCCCTGGATTCATAGACACCTGCTGAATCCACCAGTAAAGTTCCTGTCTGAGACTAGGAAGAAGAAGAACTACGAAGTCTAGAGGATGTGCATGTTGAAGCTGCACTGACACCAGAAACCACTGAAACTTTCTCATGTGAAATTTGTCCAGAGGGACAACTGGAATAGTGGATGCTATGAAACCAAGAGCTCTCAGAAACTCCCTGGTGGTCATGGTAACCAGAGGAAGAAGAGTGTGAAAAAGAAATGAGTTAAGGCCTTTGGAGGAGGCATGGAAGACAGCATTGGCACCTTCTGAATCCTGCAAACCAGAAAAACATGATCCTGAGAAGGAGGCAGAGAAGACACTTTGAAATTTATAGTGAATCCCAGATTCTGAAGAAGGGAAAGGGCAAATGAAGATTTTGTAAAAGGGTTTCTGGAGAGGATGCCTGAATCAGCAGGTCATACAACTAAGGAAATATGTGGATCCCTTGAAGCCTGCAAAAAGCAATCACAGGAGCAAAGCATTTGGTGAACACCCTTGGAGTAGTAGAAAGGCCAAAGGGCAAAGCAGAGAACTGAAAATGCCAGGAAGCAACAGGGAAATGCAAAACCTTCCTGAAAAGAGGATGGATCAGAATATGGAGATAAGCATCCTTGAGATCCAGAGACACCATACAGGCCTGAGGGAGCAAGAGAGGAAGCAGAGTCTGAAATGACAATATCCGAAAGGAAAGCACTTTCAGAAAAGTGTTTAGATGAGAGAGGCCTAGAATAGGTCACAAGTACTCTCTTTCCTGGGCACTAGAAATTGTTTGGAGTAGAACACTTTCCCCCTTTGGGATACAGGCGCCTCTAACATAGTGCTCTGATTCAACAGATTTTTCAGAACCTCTGGAAAAAGGGAAGTTGCTCCCAAGGAGGCTGAGGAATGTCCATAAAAGAAGGACGGGATTTCCATCCCAAGAAGTACCCCTTACAAATGATTGACAGAACCCAAGAAAAGAAAAAAAGAAAGCTAAACAGGAAGAGAAAGAAAGGCAAAGAGGAATGTGGATGGGAAGGGACAGATCATCATAAAACACCTGGTTTGTCTGGAAAGGAAGACTTTGGAGCCCTGAAAACTGAGCAGCCTTGGTAGGAAGAGCCCATTTGCCATTCTTCTTATCTTTAGTAGAAGGGCAACATTGTCTGCAAACAAAGGCTGGCTTAGCAGGGCAGTTTCTCTGAAATTTAGGCACAGGAGAAACAAACACATGTTTAAGCTTGTGTAAGGCCTTACCCGTATCTTGAAAGGACTTAAACAAACCAGCAGCAGCTTCCCCAAACAAAAGCTTAAAATCAAGAGGATCATCCATCAACTTGGTCTTAATATCATCAGGTAGAGGTTGAAACCTAAGCCAAGAATACCTCCTTATCACGGAACCAAAAACAGCAGCCCTAGAAGTGGCATCTGCCGCATCATAACTACATTTATTAGAATGATGAACAGCTTGAGAGGAAGTCCCTAACAAGGAAAGAACAGAAGTTTTACCCTCAGAGTCTGGAAAACCAGAAATACATTCACAGGCCTGAGAAAGAAGAGCCAACACATACCTAGACGTATGGGTCTGATAATTAATAGCCCTAAAAGCTAGGGTGGCAGAAGTGTAAACCTTCTTACCCAGCCTTTCCATAGTCATGCTGTTCTTTTCAGAAGGCAATAACTTGGGCGAAAGAAGCAATTGAGATGGCCTATCAGACGTTACAGACACTACAGAGGGGTCAGCAGCAGGACATTTATATAAAAAATAACAATCCTCATGCACCCTATAAAACCTGTCAAGCATCTTGGGAGCAGGGGGCAGAGAATCAGGTGCATGAGAGGCCTTGGAAAAAACATCCAGCAAAGCAGCCACAACAGGAGGAATAGCCACAGGCCTAGGAGGGTCCAACTGCAGCAACTCATAGTACCTCTTATAGATATCTGAGACCTGAGCACAATCCAACTAAAAAAATCCATCATCCTAGAGAATCTATCCCCAGAGAAAATTTCCTCAAAAGGAACATCAGGACTAATACATTCCTCCTCCTCTAACCCATCATCCAAAGGAGAAAGAATTTGAATAGAATAAGTCAGGGATTCATCATCAGAATCCAACTCATCCTCAGAAGAATCCTGTTGTCTAGGCCTTTTAAGGGGAGTAGAGGACCTAGAAGGAGCAGGAACCAAAACATCTTGAGGAGGCTTTAAGGACATTAAAACAGTAAATAGCCCCTGAGTAAAGGAATACCAGTCACTTTGTGGATCCCTAGGAGCAGCAGAAACATGTTTAAGTTTTTGTTTCTTTTTTAAGGGAACGTGCCCTCCAAAAAACTGAGAAGGCTCAGATCCGGGATGACTGTCAAGACCCGTAGTAGGAAATTCTTCCTCAGGTAAAAACTGGGGAACTCCTCTAGGCCCCTCAGAAAAAATCAACTGTGGTTCTTCCTGAATGTTTAAGACAGATGCCCATAAAGCCTCTTCAGACATGCTGCCAGCAGGATCCTCACCGGCCTCCAATACGGTCACAGCAGATAAATCCAACACAGCCAGGCAAGCCTCCGAGTTTGTAATGACCTTGGGAGAAACACCTGGCAGAGGATGGACAGTGGAAGATTACAGTCATACCTTTTTCACTTTCTTTTTCCCTAATGGTTGACCCATGGGGCAGGAGATTCCTTCCATTGTATCTTTAGCAAGAAGCTTAAGATGCTGGTTCTTAAGCTACAAGGAAAGGGAAGAAAGTAGACTGCGAAGGGTTTTCAGGATGAACCCCTGACAAATTGAACAAGATGTATGGTCATGAGTAACACCTAGACAAAAAAAGACACTTATTGTGGTGGTTTTTATAGGGAATCTGTCTCCCACACTAGCACTTACCCTTCTTGGCTGACATTAACCCCTAGGAGCACAAAACAAAACAAGAAAAAACAAACTCCAATGGGGCACTTGTCGTAGTCACTGGAGAACAAAAATGCATTCAACTGGCGGAAAATTGACACAAGTAAACAGACCAATAGTGAAAAGATACGTTCAGACTGGCGGCAAAGAAGTTCTGACTATGGTAGGCCTGAATGTCACCTTTATGACCTACGCTACACAAGGAGCATTTTGATGATGTTCAGCATACTGTTAAAGCAACCGGAGGCTTTGGTAGATTCCCTGGACGTCAGGCTTCCACAGCATTAATTTCCCATATGTTAAGAATACGGCAGCAGTGAATGTAAGGACATGTAGTTGTATAATGTCATTGAAGACAAAACTCTTACATGAAACTAAAATAAACAACATGCAAGTAGTCAGTACAACACATCACAACACCATACTAAACCAATCACACATATTTTAAACCAAACACACAGTCCTACATATGCTAAGGCTTTTAAATGCAACCTACCTAAACCACAAAGGCTTCTTAAATGCAAACCAAGAAATAAGTACCCTCAGCAACTTCACAAACACACAATACAGGCAGCACCCACAATGAAATACATATCTAAAAGTCACATTGACTCATTTCAAAAGCCCATAAGGCAAACCTCCACAATACCCTATACATACATAACTCCATAGTGATACACATCAATACACCACTCATAAGGCTGTGCACAGACAGGGTCACAGTCAACTGCCTATCAGGTGCCAGGCTTCAACACATAAAACATGCACACAAATTCTTGAACCACCTGTTCACGTATGATGCAGCAATAGTGCACATGTGTGTAAATGACTCAATATGCAACTCCCTGGACTCTATGAAGACAAACATGATGGAGCTTTCAGAATATGATTCTGAGGCAGATATAGCTTTGAGCAGCGATCTACCATCATGAAGAATGATGTTGTGATACAAGAAAAAAATTATTGACTTCAACAATTGGCTTAGCTTCTGGAGACATTCTAAGGAGCTACAATATACATCATCCTGGGAGGAAATGGTAGATGGTCCTAATTGTTTTGTCAAGGATGGGCTGCACCAAGGCTTTCATATACTGCTTAAATTCTTGTTGACCACCACAGTGCTTTTTCAGCAATATCAGTTTTCTAAAGCTTCCAACATAAATCAGAATCTGGATAATATAAAGGTATTGCTGCTCAGTGCTAGTATCCTTAACAAAAACACTCTCCTCCTTGCAAGCATTTCTTGCCTGGAAAACATTGATAAGTGCGTTGTCACAGAGGCCTGGCTCAAGACCAATGACAGCACTTCATCAGTGCAGGGTTTCAATATCTACCACACATTCAGTCCCACTACATTAGATGAAGGCAACTTATAAGACAAGAAAATGACATGGAGCTCCTCCACATCCAAGTTACTATTAACAAAACCCCTTATCATATCAAATAACTATAGGACCTCATCTATGTCTCCCGCAGCCGATACCTTCCATCTCACCAACATGGAGGCCCTATGCATTAAGCCAAACACCATTCTCCTAGGAGATTTCAACTACCTCTCCATTAACAGGGAGACTTGTACATCCTCAAACCTATATGCGCAGAAATTTTTGGACTTCATTAATGCAAACTGTTTGGACCTGTTAATTCACTCAACAATCAAGGGCTATAAAATACTGGACTTGGTCCTTACCAGTATAGGGCAGTTTTGCTCACCACCAGTTGTAGTGTCTATCCTGGTCAAATCATACAAAAAATCAGTAACATTCCCTTTAAGACTGAAACCAGAAGTATTTTCCAGTACCTAGGTATTTAGAGATTATGCCAAGGCTTATCTACTAGAACGGAGAGATGACCTGGCTAAAGTCAAAAGCCCATCCATCTTCACAAACCCACTGCTCATGCAGAACCCTTTACCACCAAAAAGCTCTTTAGATGCATCTGTTCCACTCAGAAGTAAATACAACACCAACTTTAAAAATCTCCCCCACGTGTGGTAGAACCCTAATATAAACAGGCTGTATAATAAAATGAAAAAAATATTTTTGCATGCAGTCAGTTAAGATGTCAATAATGCTCTTGCTAACCTTAACAAGGAACTCGAGACCCTGAGCAAATCAACCAAAGCCAGATGTAATGTACAAATGGCCATCATTGTTTGACAGGTTTGCTACAAATGTTGCTTATATGATTGTTCAAGTTTGTGGACTTGTGTTTTTTGGATATCAGTAAATATTGTTAAGGCTTAAAATGGACTAGGATAGAGTATACTAGAAAGACTGAAAAGAGATGAACATACAACTGGCAAATTGCTAGAGGTACCTTTAAGAGGAAAACAGGAACTATGTTTTCACTGGCACTTGTTTAAAACACACTACAGCACAGGGTGGTTAATGTGGAGAATGAAAATGAATACAACAAATCTATCCCTACACACTGATAAGTCTCTTATCAGAAAACATACACATCAAATACTAGTCAATAAATAATGACAACAGTCAAACAGGTAGAATAACAAAGAAACTAAGATTATATCATACAAGGATCAAAGGCCAAAATCTAAATACAAATACTGGTGCAAATCTGGAGCAACAAACATATACGTCTGGTGTGTCTGATGTGAAAATAACTTGTCTAATCAGAAGACTTCAGTAAAAACTAACAGTTCTCTGCATTCAAGTACTTAGTGCAACAAACTTTAATACATGCCAGTAATACCTGTAATGTCTTACTCTTGCATGGTTTCTTAGGAGACAAAAAAGGTATCGTAATCCAACTGGCTGCCACTGATTTAGGGAGATGCTTTAGACTTTCTGCATGCTCAAATAGCGCAGGCATTATTCGGATGAGAAATTATTTTAGTTATTGCCAGAACATGACGTAATTAGAAATATTTTATGAGCAAGTTATTAATTATGGCTATTTTTAGTCAAATGTAGTTGAACACAAAGTTTTTATTAAAAAGTGTGGTGTTTTTAAAATGGTCAGCTGCAAAGGTTTGTGATAGTTTTATAATATCTGAATCTTAGTGCAATGTGGTGAATGTATAATGGGTTAAAATTCCTGATGGTTACCTGACTATATACAATGGCCATTCTCAAATGAATTAAAGGGTAACATTCCTTTTGAGAAATGATACCATGTCAGTAGAGTAAATGTGGAAAATAATGTTGAGGCACATCCTCCTAATACCCACAGATTACACCTTGAACAAGGTATTATATTCCAAATGGTTGGTATTTACTTCCTAGAGCAAAACATACTTCCACAAGATACAGAGAAGACACAATCATAGCAAACCTATTCCATCCATCCATCCACAACCACTTTTCCTGTTTTTGCATATGGGGTCAGCGTGTCATTTCAGCAGTGGCCGGGTGGCTAACCATTCTGTGGTTGTTCTTCCACACCACACACTTGCACGCACACTCATACCAGTGGTCAATTTAGTGTGTCCAATCCACCTATTACGTCTTTGGAATGTGGAAAGAAACTTAAGCATCAGGAGACCCATGTGAACACAGGGAGGGCATGCAGACTCTGCAGAGAAGGCACTCTAGCCAAGAATCAAAACCAGAGAACCTCTTGCTGTGAGGTGACAACACTATGCTCTGTACCACTGTGCTGCCCTCTTATTTGTTTGAAATATGGATGCCACGAAATTCACCTCATAAGAAGAATCTTGGCATCTATTTCGAGAAAACAAAGCATTCCACACTACTAGGAAAAGTATGGCATATAATCATGAAATCCAATAATCTTGGTAGCTGAAAAAGCACTTTATTAAACAGCCAGCTCAAACATAGCATTCCAGTCAACAGTAAACCAACATACAGGAAACACACATACCAGTTTGTGTGGACAAACCAACCTTATTCAGTGTGATCTGTTTTCCATATCAACAACATATAATAAGGGTTATGATCACTGAGATAATTCTTTATAGTGAATGAAGCTTTATCTGCTGCATATACTACCAGTCAAAGGAAAAAAAAGTGTAGGAGCACAAAATGTTACCAGCTTTCATTGGCCTTGAAAGTTGGTAAAACACCTGACACTACCAAACAGAGTGCCCTTCAGAAGAATGAACAGCATAAAAAGCTGTTAGATACTTAGTTCTACCACACTTTTTGTTTATAAATATGGCAGGGCATAGTATCTAACAGCTTTTAAAGCTGTTTTGCCTGCTGACGTTCTTTGTTGGCCAGCACAGTTCACTGTTAATCCCCACAAAACGGTGCTTAACAAGATTGTCTTTTTCCTGTTCTTGGAGTCTAAGTGTTGCAATCGATACACTACATAATAACGTTAAATGACATGTATGCTTCTACTGGGAGATAATTAGCTTGTATATAAAAGTACATCATCTCTTACATCCAAATAAAGTACATGAGCACTTACATCCTAAGGACAAGTAGCCAGTTTCTGGTGACTTCATCAATAAAGAAAAGTTATGACTTACCATAATAACAGTTCCATAAAGAGAAAGCCCATTCTCTGCGACCAATAAGATTGATGTTGCAGGCCTTAGGAATGCTCCGCAGATAAAAGTTTCCTAGAATGCTAGTACCCTCCTCCTTCCCTTCATACACCATGCATGCTAGATTCTCCAGTTCTTCCTGTTACAGCATTGAATAGACAAAGAAAATAAGAGGACAAGAAAAGGAGATTTCAGACCAAATGCACCAGAGATGACAGACAGACACAGGTTATATTACACAGGATAAGCTGCCTTTTTGCAGATATGTCATTTTAAACATATAGTGTTCATATTTAACAAGAACACATCCACCTTGAGCAACCACCAGGCCAAAGCCCATACTTAATGCTCTTGGATGGCTACTCTAATGGAAATACGCCAAGGTCAGCAGTGGCTCCTGATGAAACTCTGAACATGGAGTGGTGTACAGCCTATACTGCTTTGTAACGGGGGTTAGGGAATGACCATGCTACAGCTACACAGATATCATCCAATGTTGCACTGCAGAACAATGCAGTACTTTAATATACTTTGTAACATTTTATTGGTATGTTTGTCTAATTACTTTATCACCTGTTTAACGTTGTTGGAGCTTTTCTCCCCAGGACTCCATTGAAAATTGGCTCCTTCAGCTCAATGGACTATCCTGGTAAACAAACTGTAAAATAAATAGCAATAGTTCTAGAAGAATGAGCCCTCAAAAACTATAATTTAAGGCTTTCCAAGCTTCATATGGCAAAATTAAATATAAGTGGCTAGCCACATGGAAAAGGTGAGCTTAGAAACCTTCTGACTAGAATTAGACTTTGCAAAGTTTGTCATTTTTGAGAAGAGTCTCAGTCCTGTCCACATGGAATCTAAACTATCTGTGGACATCCATACAGATACTACTGTATGTTAGAGCACTTTGAAAACATAGCAGACAGATGTACCAATTTGTTTAAATGATATTCCAGAACCACTTATGGCAAAAAGGAGGGATTTGTTCAAAGTGTCACTTTCTCTTTGTGGAACTCCAGAAGAGGCCTTACAGGGAGAACATGCAACTCAGAAGTTCTTTTGCTAGAGGTAATGGCCATTTAAAGAGTGTCTTCCTGGGCAGGCAATTAAATTCTGCAAACACAACAAGTTCAGGAAGAGGAAAAGTGACCTTCTCTAGGATAAAATAAATGTTTTGTGGTGAAACAGGATCATGAATGATCAGGAATAGAAGGCTTAACATGAAAGTGACATGCAGGAAAGCCTTGTCAACCTCGAACAAAGCAGGAGTGAAGATGCTTCTTAATTTCCATTCAGGGACCAAAGCAGGAGTGCAGATGCTTCTTAATTTATATTCAGGGACAGCTAAGTGAAATCTGGTGGAAGAATAACTAGGTTTGGTTTCAAAACACTGGCGGTGGGAAAACGGGTCAGGGCAGGCACAGTTCTGAGGTAAAAAAACATTACCCCAGAATGAGATTGCTTCCTTAAAAAACACCTAGATATAACCCTGAAGTAATAAAAACATTGTCATACAGAACTGTCATGGGTAATTAATACTGCATATCAACCCCCATCAGGGGATCAGTTCCTGGCAAAACACCCTAAGTAGCCTCACACTATTCTCTAGCAAATATTAACTAGCAATGTTTGTTTAACCTATGTTCTCCTCCCCTTATACATTTTGAGCCATTTTATGCAAACTGTAATGTAGATACAATGTAAAAATCCATAAGCAACTACTTCCTTTATCAGCCTTTGTCCCTAGCATATCATACTTAACCAATTTCATTTCAAAGCAAATCTTCATTAGTAAATTCAAAACTGATTTACTGCAGTGTCAACTGACCTGAATCAGTTGTATTGTGCATGTGCAACTTGACTGATTTGCATTGTGTAAGATGGCACACTTCACTCCTTTCCCACTCATCCATCTCACCTAGAAATATGTGTGTGTGTGTGTGTGTGTGTGTGTGTGTGTGTGTGTGTGTGTGTGTGTGTGTGTGTGTGTGTGTGTCATCACCAGAGCAGCATAGTAATATATAATCCCAGTTTCAATCAAAAATCACATATTCCACATGCTAGATTGCATCCATTTTTTCCAAACATATGCTCACTATATAGACAAGCTAGTCATAACAATAATAGCATGAACTGAAGTAACATAATGTACATTACCAGTAAACAGCTTCATACTGCTCATCCAGTCTATGCCAGTGGTACACAGAGATAAATGCCTGAATGTGGCCCAAGAAACGTGAGCTTGATTAGTGGCTTGAGCACCTGATGGCTTAGGAAAAGGGGGGATAAGCTTACTATTCCAAGAAAAGAAGGGAGGGAGGGAGAAAGTACCTGCATCTACTGGAACATGTGTGTTGGCTGGACTTCCCCTTGTGGAGGCTGAAGAAACCATTACAAGGTGCCTTCTGTGGGTGGGTAGGTAAGGCATCCTGCAGAAGTGAAAAACAATGCAATGTTGATGGCCTTTGTGAATCCCATCCACAGACTGTCAATGGGTTGTACAGATGGTAGGACTTAAAGGTATAAAACCCAAATCACCCCGATGGCTACTTTAATGATGGTCCCTCTCAGTCGATCGTCACCTCAGTAATAGGAATAAATGAGTATAGTGGCCAGGAAGTGCTATTAACTAGACAGTGGGGTTGATATTTCAGCTTAAATCATCATTATATAATAACATTGCTATACTGACAACATTTAAGCCAGTTTACAATACTAAATAGCACAGGTTTAAGTCATTATTACAACCTGCTAAACATTACTCACTATGTGTAAGCAACTCAGCAAGTATATAACACCAAGCAATTATTCAAGTTAAGAAAATAACTTCATTAGAATTAAAAATGCATTCTACACCACTGAAACTAACTGCTATATAAAAACTTTTTTTCATCTGTTCTTAGACAATGGGGTGGTCTTGTTAACAGAAATGATTTGTTACTTCATTATTGTGGGACTGTGGTGCACCCATTAATTTATTGTGCAAGGTGTGCAGTGTTGTAATTTTAATCTTCTGCATAGCAGGATATTATACAGAAGAAAAGCCCTGCTACTTATTGGAAGCAAATTAAATCTGTTTTGAAGTTCACAGTGGAGAATCAGAGAACCAGCAAGGAAAGCAAAATAACATTTTATTAATAGTTTTCTGTAGTACGAGTGTAGCATGCTAAGAAGAATGTGGTAACTGAGTCCATATTCTAATTTAGGTTTAAGCACATTCCTTGCAATGGCTAGGCATAGGTAACGTAGTAGGAGATGTGACACTTTGAAACATAATTTTAATTGTGAAAAGGTTTTATATGTGCAACTGTCCCAATGTGCAGTTTAAATGAAACAGACTGATCATAAATAAGGCCAAGATGTTTTGTTTGAGTTACCATGAGGATGGTGTCGCCTAAAAGATCTTTGTGAGGTAGTTTAATATTATTTGTGTTGTGCTGTATTCAGAGGGAGGGGCATCATCATTTGATTGTTTCTGAACTAGATTAGGCAACATCACAGATGATTTCTCGGGAGTCCACTAAAACTTTATTTTTGTTTGTCCACATACAGAGTTGACTGATGTCCATTTGCATCTTTTTGTCAAGTTCTTTTATTGACCTTTCAGATGTGATTACCCATATACCATCAACATGCAATATTAGTTCAAGTGATGGAAGTTCTATAGAGATATCTTTAATAAAGTGTGAAAGAAAGTAGTGGTCATAATACTGACCCTTTTGATACAAAACAATTAATTATTCCTATCAAAGATGGAAAAGAGGCCAAACTGACTTAGAAAGTTCAGTTCTGTAAGTATGTCTCAATCCAGGTAACACTGCTAGGCCCAAAGTTAAACGTGTCTTATTATTATTATGAAGTAGGAGGAAGTGGTCTACAGTATCAAATGTTCTGGTCATATCTACGAAAGTGCTATTTGTAATAAGCCCATTGTTTAGGTTGTTGTAGATATTATTTGTTATGGGTCTATATTAGAACTGCAAAAGTCCTAGTCAGCATATACGGAATAGACACATATTACCTGAACCGCGAATACACCGAACATCCTAAACTGTGAAATTCAAATTCTCGAACCGTCATAGTCGTCCAACCCCACCACGTGCTACATACTACCTACCCAAACAAAATAAATAAACCACATACATAAACTAACCAAAACCCTACTTCTAACCCTACACTAAACCTTACATACATTACTATCTATGCACTTACCTTAACCAGCACCCTAACTCTAAGGTCCGTAACTATTGCACACTTACCTTACGAAGCTATACCGCAGAAGGGCCAACCATGATGATTCGACATTTTGGATTTCGCTCTTCAGGATGATCGGTGTTTTCACGGTTCGACGTATACGTGTCAATGTTTCCGTATTCGGGTAAGTGGACCTTCGCGATTTCAGTAGGGAACCATTTGTTACTGTATACCTCCAAAGCCTTTTCAAAAGGCATGTTGAGCATTACAGTGCAAAGGCTTACATGATCAAATATCTAGTTGTATATTTTTACTGGACATAAACATTCAATCGATGGTAGTGCTGTGGTGAGGATAAGACTTTGATTTTGTGCGAGAGTACCATAACTGCATAAACAGGTAGGAACTATACCTGATGTCAATGAGAGGTTAAATATGTAATCTAGTGGTTTGTCGGTATACTTTCTTGCCTTGTTCAGACACCTACAATGCAACTTCCTCTCCTAGTAAATATAATCCAGTATGCAGATAAGTGAACATTAATATGTACAACCTCTTCAGTCAGTCAAACAGCTCAAAACTACAAGATGAGCTACAGAATGTTTTTACAAAACTGAAGACTCACTAAAGCAATCTAAATTACTACTAAATCCAAATAAAACTAAGGTAATTTTTTTTCAACTCCAACCTAGCAATCAGACAACTTAAAAAGTTATCAAATGATAAATACTAAAATAGAAATAGTACAAAACACAAAATTGTTAGTTTTAACTGACCATAAATTAAGAATCAATCAGGATATGCAATCTGCTGTTCAAAACAGACAGCAAGAAAAACACCTTAAATGAGTACTTCTTTATAAAATCAGACCTTTTTTATCAGACCATGCACATAGCTCAGACTTATCTACTACCTACCCTCCAGTATGCCTCACCAAATTTGACTAACGTACAGTCCTCTCAGCTAGCCAAACTCGAGCACTTGTCCAATACTGCAACTTTGCAAGTAACCACATTGACTGAACACACCATTGTCATCTACTAACCTATATTACTGCCCACAATATCCTGTACAATCCAGACATATGCTCTGCCACCAGCCAGTTATTCAACTGGTACTCCCTCTGCACAGAATCGCATTCACTGAACCAAAATTTAGTGCTTACTCAAAAATTTACAAATCATAATGGTAACTGCCTACATGAAACAAACTGGAGATAAACCAAACCAAGGACTATAAAAAAGCAATGAGCAGCCAGGTTATCTTAAAAAATCATTGTATTTAACAAAATGATTTAGCACTTTCATCTTGTTTACAGCAACAGACTTCTTCAGAATCTAGGTAATTCAGATGAAACACATTTAAATAGCCCTCTCAAAATAGTCGCATCTTCAATTTACACCAACAGAAAATACAAATAAAACCACCTCACTTTTTTACACCATTCACCAGAATAAACACATAAATTAACATATATAAATATTTAATTAAAAATACATACAAACTGAAAAACTAAAACATATACACTTATACATAATAAGATCGCAACTTTAAAATGCTAGAAATAGAAACATACTCATTCTGGGCAGGGGATGTTAAAGCATTAAGTTTTATTTGCCATCTCTTGATTCTATAAGCTCTTCCCATGAACCTCCCCTAACAATTCTAGAAACACTATCAATTCCATAAAAACAAAACTATGCATAGGAAACTGCATAATATGTTTAAATAAAGCATTATTTTTATTTTTTTATATTTAGATTATGTTCATCTATACGGTCCCTATAATGGTGACTGCCTACACTTTGAATACATTGCTAAGAGTTTTGAACTCTCCCTCAACAAACATCAAAACTATCTTATCTCATCCACTGTTTAAAACCTCCTTGAAAATATACCTGTCAACAAAATGGTTCTGCACTTCAACACCCCCATTACTAAGCTCCTTTCTTATTCTAATAATTTCCCAAATAGATCTTAAAATCATAATGATACTATACCCATTAGCAAAGCAACCCTGTCCTTGTACCCACACCATTACTGAGTCCCCCCATATGCAGTCAGATAAAGTATCATAAAACCCTCATACTTCACACATCTTGATTACATGTCTCAGGTGAATAACTGGATAAAATATGCATAAACTTCATCTGCTCCCTATGTACTAAACATTCAGTGTGACTTTATACACATACTATAAAATAATGCTGAATGTTATTTCGATGTCTGACTTGAGCATGTTTAAATACTGATCAGCGACGTAACATTGAGATCAGCTGACACAGGTCACCGTTATGTAGTATATTTTTATTGCTGGTTCATGATAATTGCCTATGAAAAGTGTATAATGTGAAGCTTTTCTCCGTGGACAACCAGTGAAAAGGAGTTTTACCCACTCGGACTTTTCCATTAATCAAAGGCAAATAAATAAATATTAAACACTTGGTCTATCCTCTGACATTTTTCCTAATTCTTTTAGGAAGTCTTGATTTTTTTTGGTTGTTTGATTGAAGAAGATGTGGGTCTGATTTATGCAGAGCTACTTCAAAGATTGTGTGGTATGAACCTCAGTGGGGGGGGTGGCCACTGTAGCAGCCTTCTGATTTTAGTTAATAAGGTTAATACAAACTATATAAACTCAGTTACTGTTCTTTGTTGCATTGACTGTTTTCACAAGGATGATCAGCAGTGTGGCTTGCTAACGGATAGATTTCCAGAACAGTTTTGGTGATGTGGTGAAATCTCACCGCATATTTTTTTTTTTTTTAGATATGTTGCCTTTGTTGATTTTGATGCTCTTCTGCAATTTTTCTCAGATCTCCGTATCTCTGATGAAGGTTATTGCCAGTTAAGTTATTTTTTTTAATGTTTTCCAGGCTTCGTCTCTTTGACTAAATTAGGCCTTTCATGTACGCAGGTATCCGGAGATATCTCTTCCTGGATCTGCCCTCATGTTTGTGGGAAACATGCATCCTGCATTGCTGACTGCTAGAATGGAAACTAAGATAGGTCATTGCTATGATTTGGCTCTACAAATAAGGGTGACTAGTCCATGTTCTGCAGCATAGTATACATGGTTGATTCCTTGCTTTTAGATATAGTGGACGGTGGACGCTCTACTCCAATTTGTACAGATTTTCTAGGTGTCTTAAAGGACCAGTCAGTTAACACTGTCAGTATTTATGTAATATACCAAATAAGATTGCTATCCTGATGTATCTGTGTGGCATTGTAGTTAATATGAGATCTAGTAATGTGCTGGATCATGGGATGGGTTGATGAATCTTTGGAGGTGAAGAACAGCTGGGGCAGGCACATGCAGGTTAAAGTCCCATAGTAATGTGGTGTTTTTGAATAGTTTGGGAAACATTTTGTCTAGCATTTGCTCAACAGTGATTTGGGGGGTACAGGACACACCCACATGGAGATGCGTTTGCCTACTTAGTACACCATTTACTTTGACTTTTGAAGAGTCATCATGTGGGAAGTTAGCATTTCAATGCATGATATTCCTAAAGGGAAATTTTACTTAAGAGAAGTAACACACTCCCGCCCATCCTTTAGCCAGGACAGTTATCAATACGGGGTGGGTAGTGATGTTGAATAAAAGTATATTAACAGAAATCAACTTTTAGCCATGATTCTGTTATTGCTAGAATGAGATTATCCAGTAGCAGGATACATTTTATATTTATATTGCTGATATGAGCTTTAGACTTAGATTTTTGTAGTACTGGAGTTGGTTGCTATGGATACTGTAAACAATATGTGTAGGAAGGAGTTGAGTTTAATATTGTTGGAAAGAATTAATCTGATGGTGGGAAGAAAACGTTTGAAAAAGTAATTTTTAAAATGATAAAGCATTTCTAGGTACTGATGTACAAGGTTTATGTTATTGTAGGAATGCTTTCTAGGTATGTGTAGATAAGCTTTCTTCACAGTCTCTCTATTTACCATACCTAATCTTTATGCTGTACAAACAGCTTACTGGACTTTGTTTAAGTTGGTTGATTGTTTTATAGCATGGATGGATGAGTGAGGGGACACATGTGACATATATATAAGGGTTAGATGTATACAGATACAAATAGTGTTGTGATTATGTTAAAAGAGATGCTGGCTGGAGATCATATGCTCAAGATGAATATCTAGAGTGAAGAAAATTTGCTACTACCATTGTAAAATGGAGTTATCATTTCTAGTGATTTTTATTAATAAATTACATGTTGATCTTTGATTCCAGGAGGGGTGGGATGGCTAAATGTTTTTTTTTTTTGTTTTTTTGGGGGGGGATGCAGAAATAAATTATTTAGTTTATGCACTTTATTAAAATTATACTGATGTGTCTTTGGTGGATGATGGTGAAGTTAGCAGACACTCATCCATACAACTTCAACAATTAAACCATGCTTAACACTGTATAGTGTCCCCTCTTCACAGGGACACAAAGGCATATCACATGACTAAGAGCTAGAAGACATAATTACTAGCTCATCCCCCTGTAAGATACCAGACCATCTTAATTATTAATGATATATATATATATATATATATATATATATATATATATACACACACACATACACACACACACTCACACAGACACACACAGACAATTACACACACACATATATGTATATATGCATATATATATATATATATATATATATATATATATATATATATATATGTGTGTGTGTGTGTGTGTGTGTGTGTGTGTATATATAAAGATATATCTATGATCACACTATTTAATCTGAAGAGACAGTTTATTCCAGAAAAGGAGGATGCACCAGCTGGAGAACGCATCTCCCAATGCATTCTATCGTCTGCTGATGAAGGTTCAGGTCTCTGATTCGAATGTTAGGCAAGCTGGTTTATCTTGTTGAGATATAGGAGATCAAAAAAATCAAGATCTTTAATGTCAGGGTAAGCAGTGCGCAGATCATCAATCAGAAGTCTATAAGACACAGAGTACAAGGTCAGCGCTTTTAGTCTCTCCTGATAATTAAAGTTCTTATAACCAGAGATAATTTTATGAGGAACCACTGGGCATTTTTAAATTTGATAATACGTAGTGTTAAATACTTGCTAAAACAGAGCTAATCTATAATAGTAGTAATCTATAATGGGTTTGATCAGTGCTGAATATAGAGGGATAATAACATTTTTGAATCTAGCCTAAATACCTTTGGTTTGGTATGTAGAAGTACTTTCTGACAACAGTTTCTGTGTCATGATCAAAGGCCTAGCCCTCCTTGATAGGAGAGATACAGCCCAGAGTGGGAACTGACCAGGCATAATGGTCACAAGACTTGAGTAGTTTTAAACTTCCTATGAAAGTAAAGGGACTCTGAGCAGCCAGGTGCTCCGGATCACGCGGAATGCTCCACATTCAACCATAAATTAACCTAGTCTTAAGCTGTTCCACACTGAACAGCTTTGGCTCCACTAAATGGCTTTTGATTGGTTTGTATGCCACAATTACTGCCAATGGGCAGTGCGGTATACAAACCAATCAAATAGCTGTTCCACATTTAACAGCGTTGAAACAGAGTGGAATATGGACTTTTTAAGACTACATTATGAACCTTTCGTACCTTCTCATAATGCGGTGCCAGCAGTTGAAATGCATGAATGACATTTGATGTCTGGATATATGATGTCAGGGCTCCAGATTTAGGTGACTCACATACTTATCTTCTTCCTACTTAAAAAGGATACAAACCATAATGTATACCGGTAACGGAATCACCTAAGGGATCATGATGCTACATTACATATCAGATTACACTTTAATATGACCAGCCCCACTTACGACAATGTCATAATCACTATAGGAGTCTGGCCAAGAAATGCAGACAAGCCCATTTAATGCAGACACAAGTTAAACTTGGAATGCACTTTATTGTTTTTACATGTCGCTCACAATTTTGAGGTCATTTCAGTAATCTTACTGGTCATAGAATGAGTCATTTTATAGACATTTACTGATGGAGTCAAATGCATATAATTTAAACCTGAGTAAGCGCTAAGCAGTAGCAAAAACATGCATGCACAAAAAGACAGCAGTACTCACAGTACGAGCCTCCGTAAGTTGTTGCAAATAATCTTGTGTGCCGCAATACCTCTCAACCACTTAGCACAATAAATCTGGACAAAGTCAAACATGATGGGGACAATTGCCCAAAAATAGGAACAAATTTTAAAATATTGCTCTTATAAACTTAGAAAGTTGGTAGAATAACAGGTTTTATGTTACCATACATTTTCTGAAGGATATGATGTCTGAAACTGGCATTTCTGTCATTATCTTATTATTTCTTTCATCTGCCATTTGCCAGAGAACTACATATTTTATGAGGAACAGACCAAAAATATGAGGCAAAAATCTTGGCATTCTGCAAAATTCTGGGCAGTTGAGAGTATGACAAGGGTGAATGTGTGTGTGTGTGTGTGTGTGTGTGTGTGTGTGTGTGTGTGTGTGTGTGTGTGTGTGTGTGTGTGTGTGTGTGTGTGTGTAAGGTTTTCTGTATCTAGTGTGTGTGCATGTAAATGTCTGTGTCTGCAAGAGTGTGTGTATTATTAAATACTTACATATGGTGTATTTTGGCTGAAAGGCCATGACCATGGTCAAGGTACAGTTTTCGCACAGTGCGGAAATAGGGTAATCCACATTTTGACTGTTAGTCACACATTGCTATGGTCTATGTTCCACACTGGCCTATTAGCAGGTTGAGACCTATGGAGGGACCTGTCAACTCAAGTGCCCAGGTCCCCTACTACATGAGTTCATAATCTTTTGATATTATCCTGAGTATACGTTCCGGGAATAAAAACAGTATGGTCATCATTAATTAAGGAGGGCATAATTTATTTGGTTTGTCTGTAAAAAAAAGAAAAAAATAATTTGTAATCTAGGTTTAACTACTCAAAACACACTTCCTGAATCACAGATTATGTACATGTACTACCCCTGGATAGTACCTCGTATGTCTCTGCTTCCAGCAACTAGAGTAACAGCTTATCTACTGCTTTTGTAATGTCTGCATGGGGTAATAGTATCACTGAACACTGTAAAGAAACCTAAAGAACATAGCATGTCTCTCATCTGTAGAAATGAGTTATGGAAGTTATCTACTCTATCTTCCTGCTATACTTGCTGTTAAACACCTCTATAACATGTATGTAGCCTGTGAATGTTGGCAAATACACTCTTTGGTTAACTCACTGTGTTATATTTACTATACTTCTATAAGAAGTATAAAGATTGTGTACTCTATATATTGTTTAATTAACCTTTTGGTAAATATGTATTTCTCTTGTTAATGATTTTACTGCTCTGCAGCCTTTCTCCCTGGGCCTCTACTGAAAATGGAAGTATATCCAGTTGGACTCTCCCAGTTAACAAATGTAAAATAAAATAAATAAATAAGGGCTATTGCTCTCTAGGCTGAATAAAGAGGGCCTTTACCTTCTTTTAACATAGTGGGTTATGAAAGAGAATTTCCATGAAGGAGGGCTAATCAAATGATTTTCAGTTTCTAAAAAAATGATATTATTTAAAAAGGAAATCATATTATGTGGTAATACTTTACATTATTCTGAAATTAAACCATCCAGGCCAGGTGATTTATTATTTTTAGTTCCTTTATCTTTTCGTAACTTCTAAAATGATATAGTTTAAAAAAAATATTCTTGGAATTTTCTGACTGTGTCAGAATATGCAACTCATTTTCTGAGTTCTTAATATAATCTATGGATATAAATTAGTCAAGTTGTTTAACTCATTACATCCAAGTGCATCTGCAGTTAACTCCTACTGACGCCTCTAGGTGTTAAATATTGTTTGTTCATATTTGCATCAATAATTCCAAAACCATGCTATGTACAATGTTTTACAAGATTTCATCTTAAAGCTTACACAATGGCAAACAACTGCATTAATATTTGACCTCTGTGTAGTGCAGGTAAATAGGTATTAACTGTTGTTTTTATGATATTAATTTATATAGATACAATTTTCACATTTTTCTAAATATCCCAACAAGCAAGCAACACAGGCAGAACTCCTTAGCCTCATATGAAAGCTCTCAGCTATATGAATAAAATGCTGCTGACAGTATGTGTGTAACTTAAGTGGTTGCTGAGATATTGTAAGTGGTTTACAAAATATTACAAATGTAATATGTAATAGTTACTGTGTTTACTGTGACTTATAAAATTCTGTTTAAGGCCTAGAACCTAAAGAATACTACCACTATAAAAATAGTTTGTGCTCTAGGGTTTGAGATTTATACTTTCATAATGACTATGGTTCCAGACATATGAACATTTGTTTGAAATGAGAGGACATCATTTGATTCTGTCTAAAGTCTTAGGCTCCACCCATTGGAAGTTACAGTGCAAACTTCCCGAGCTGCATTGGAGGGAATGTGTTAAGACGTGCAATATTCATTATACTGAGATATCCAGGATATCATTTATCATTTTACCATTTTTGAGTGATGTTCCTTCTTTGATATGCTGATATGATTAGATCTAGATTCTCTTTTAGGTCTTTTAATTAAACTATGCATGCCTTTGGGTAACAGTGAATATGCAGTTAGGTTTCTCAACAGCAAGTGCAGTTTTAAGTTGAAGAATACCTTGGTATTTCTATTAACTAATTTTAATTTAGACATAATTTTCTTGATGTGTAAGATTAGTAGAGTGAATTTCATGTCAGATATTTAAAAGTTCCTTGCCCTATTCTTTTATTTTATTTTTACACCACACTATTGATTTTCCAAATATATAAAAGTATCCCAGACCATTACTTTGTTTGCTTTGCCATAATTGTTTCTTTTCATAAAAAGTCTTCTTCCCTATTGAACAACTCTTTGAAATATTTCATAGTAACTATATAAGATAGAATTCTGCTAATTATCAGAAGAGGCCTAAATTAAATAATTGATTTAAAATTAAAGAGTTATGGTCTGGGAAGCACCAGCATCTTGGAAGAACACTGTAGTGGCTATATTTCCCAAAGAGGGTAAAGACCCATCAGACCCAGCCTCATATAGATCCATTTTAATTTCTTATAAAGTGTATATGTCTATACTAGCTCAAAGACTGGCAAAGGTGTTGCCAAAATCGATAGATATGGATGAATGTGGTTTTGTGGTGGGAGGCAAACATTTGAAAACATTAAGAGAACAATGGTGATCCAGACAGAAGCAGAATGTAAGAAAATACCAATGTTGTTGGGTGAGTCTTGATGCAGAAAAAGCATTTGACAGAGTAACCTGAGATTTGTATCGCCTGACACAATAATAAAGTTAACTAGGAGGATATATGAAGGATCAGAGGTAAGAATTAGCATAGGAGGGTTCCTCTCAGACAGAGGTTTCCTCTTTCCTCCTTATTTGCTTTATATTTAGAACCATCAACAATGAAATTAAGGGAATAGAAAATGCAAGGATATAATTGGTATAGTAATCAAGAAATGTTAGCTTTAATTGCAGATGAACAATAACATTTTTGGATCTAGACTAAATACCTTTGGTTTGAAATGTAAAAATACTTCTACATAATTGATAAATCTAGAAAAGGACATCTTGTTATGGAACATTTCAAGACAGTTTCAAGTCTTTTCAGGATATAAAATTAATAAAGATAAAACAAAGGGCTGTAGCCATTAATTATGTACCCACACACAAATTAGTTCAGTAATAACCACATTTAAGAGAACATAATAAGATGAAGTATTTAGGAATATGGATTAAAATGTTTCTGTTATAGCAGCTAAGAATATATAGGAGCAGACTAAACAAAAGATAATAGAAAAATTGTGAAAACAGAAGGTCTTGTTTATGGATATGGATAGTAAGATACAAGCAGTGAAAATACTTTTAGTCCCCTTAGTTTTATATACAGGTCAGACATGTTTTTATTAACCAGAGAGGTTGTGGACAATAATTAGTAATGGGTTACTGAGATATATCTGGAAGGGGAACAGGGCAAGATTTAAGTGGGGTAAGATAATCTTCTCAGTAGAACAAGGTAGTTTAAGATTACCTGATTTGAAGGGATATTTTAGAGCTACACAGTTAAGGCTCATATACGCAACACAAACAGAAGGTTCTAATACAAAGCTGAAAGGGATAATGATGAAGCAGGGGGAGTTCAAGAAATATATAGAGAGTGGGATTTTGGATGCAGATCCTTAAGAAGAAGATAAGAGTAAGAACAACAACCAGAGTATTATATTCACAGAGTTGCAGAAAGTATTCTAAGAACTAAGCCAACATGGCAATGGAGAAAGGAGATTTTGCCAATAAGGATGAATGCAAGTAGGGGTACAGAAAATAGGTACGAGGGTATTAGAATTTACTGGCAAAGAAATCAAGGTATTGAGAAAGGAAATAGACTGGAAAGAGGCCAAGAATAAATTTGGATTGCAGGTTAGAAACTGTCTTCTCTACCAGGGATTGATATCAGAATATAAGAAGAGAAATGGATAGGGGGAATCCTTAGTGAAAGACATGTTCTAGTGAAAGTTTTAGTTAAATCTAGAACAGACGCTATTGTTAAAAATGGATAGTTAGTAGGCCATATAAAATAGCACATGATAACTGTAAGAATCAATCAGAGCGATTAGGAAAGACTTGGAAGAGAGACTGGAAAAGCAATTTACAAGGAAGCAATGCAAGGACATATGTATGGCTCCCAAATATACAACAATGTCCAGAAGGTTTATTATTTTTGCTTGGAAGTGTTTGCATATGTATTTTATACCACAAGTAGACTTCAAAGAATTTTTCCTCACAAAGACAGTAAATGTTAGAGGTGTGATGGGGAAGAAAGAGGTTCTGGGAGCATGTTTTTGGGAGTGTAATTGGAAGATTTTAAAAATTCCCTAAAGAATACTCTAAGAAATATTGTGGAGCAAATGGCTGTTAGTAAAGAAATTATTTTTTGGAATTGGGAAATATAATCTGACTTGCTGAGACTTAATAAAACCTTAATACGTTTAATTCTATTGGCTGCCAAAACAGTAATTGCTAGAAAATGGAAATCAAAATGTAAACCAAGAGTATTTGTGGTACTGAATGTTGTAAAAGATAGAATTAAACCATTTGAAGAGTACTCAAATTAAGAGCAGAATTTAAGTGTATATTAGTAAAAGTCAATTTCCTTGAAAAAACAAATTCTTCTATTTTATTTTCCTCCCTTTCTCATCTTTTTTCTATGTTTTATGCAACATTTCAGATGTTCCTCTTACTTTAAACATTTTTCTTTTGTGTATAACATTACCTGCTTTCCCCCCATTCTCTTATTTATGTTTTCTTTCTTTCTTCTCCCCACTTTTCACATCGTTATTAAAAACATTACTGCTCTTTTCTGCAATGACTTTCATTAATTTCTTAGTAACATCTTTCATTATTTTGGACTACTTTATTGCTATTTAAGCCGATTCCTTTGTGCTTCTATCATTGGTCCACCTTTTTAATTTCTTTTAAGTATTGTGAAAATATTCTATTAGGTTAGTTCAAGAAGTATAAGAAATTCTTGCTATAGAGTAATGAAGTAGTGACGTTACAAAATAGGAAGATTAGAAGACAAGGAACAAAGGAATATTACATTTGCAAAGTAATGTATATTATATAAATGTGTATACTCAGGATAGCTAATCAAGTCATACTAATTAGGAATATAAAATGGTAAAGTAGGCAGTTGTAGTAAAACTGTGAACTTTACTGATATGATCAGTTAAACTGTAGATGAATATATAACATGAAAAGTCTTAACAGAACAAAAGTTATTAAACTAACATGAAACATCACATTTGGACTGTACATAGGTAATACAGACTTGTCTGAAAATCTAATAAGATGGAAATGTTATAACTAGACATAAAACTAACACACAATTAAAACAGCTTATAACTTTATAGTTATTTGATATTCACTAGTGTAAAAACATACAAATTAAATGAATAAGTATCTGCATAAATTATTACTTCTAATTCTAGTGATTGATTGCCCTGATGCATTATCAAGACCTGTAATATATATACTGGTATGTTGCCAGATAAAGATGCAATGATGAGAGGTGCTTGAGTTTAATATGTTATCCTTCAATTCACAATTGTGAAACATTCCATCTATAAGTGTTTTTTTATTATTTGCAAAAAGATCTAAATAATAATTATTAGTCAAATGTGTTGTAGAGAAATGTGTGATGAATGGATATAATGATATAAGATTAATATGAATATCCAATCAATACAAATTATGTTACTTGTTTATATTCTGATATGTAATACTTTAGGTGTTGCCCAGAATCATTTGTAAACTCTTATTGCATCTTGAGTAGCACAATATTAAGGTAACATTTGATGAACAAATAGAACAGAAGTGAGAATATATATATTGCATTTAGTATATAAAAAAGTAATACTAAAACTGTTAAATGAGATCATTCTTAATACACAGACAGTCTCTTTGCAGTTTTAAATAAGAATACATGCTTTATACAAACACACATTTGAATGTGTGAGCAAAGTGAAACCAATAATGCATACAAGCAACACAATGGGAGATTTGTATTTAAATCACATCAGTGTTCAGACAATGAAAATCATCAAAAGCAGCAAAGTGAGCAAACTGTAAAAATCTACTGCTCATTTATTGTTAAAGGTTAAAAACAAACTACAGGAGAACACTTCCCACTTTTCAATGAACACTTATAAATGATGTGCAATTTACTGAGCAGGCATTTCAAACTTTACAGGGTGTATCAGTGTTAAAATGGAAGATCTATGAAAACAAAAAGAAGTCAGGAAAGTAAGGTCACTCCAAAGTATCAGATAGGGAGAGATCACTTTAAAATTACATAAAGATTGCATCCAAACGAATGTAAAAATGGAGGGGAGATGCAGAAGTGTGGATGAAGAGAAACCAAGTAAAAAAAAAAAACAGAACAAGCCAAGGTTTAGTAAAATCAGAATTTGTAAGTGGAAAGTGGAAATGAAGTAAGATTATAATAGAATAGAAATGTGCATAGCTGTCAGCCTTACATCTGCAAAATGAGGAACACTACCTGTCATAATGTGGAACAAACAGGCAAAATGTGGAATACTTGAAAACAGCTAACAACTAACTTACTAACAACTTGAACTAGGCAACTCACAAGATGGTTAAAATCTGATATTTTAATTATGTCATAGTTCTTTTAATGAATTAGTATTATTCAGTTCTAATTACCCTGGATATCACAATGTGTGACAGACCCTTTCAGTGTGGAACTTCAAGGAACATGAATGTTTTAAGACCCTACATGAGGAATGTTTTTTGTAATGAGATACACGAGAGAAATAGAAATGTAAGGAAGGCCCATGACAACTTAGTCCAGGTTAAGACAGAAATCCTTGTAAACTGAACGAGAGGACAGAAATTAAGAATGCAGCTGTCTCAAATAATAAGAGGACAAAGAAGTAAGGTAAAATTCTATTTTAGACATAAAATTTAAAGGAAAATAAATAACAGGAAAGTACTGAAGAGCAGAGGGAAGAGATAAAAGTGAAATAGGAAATTTACTTAAAAGTTTAGTATGTGAGATCAATACAAAACAGAAAGAAAATGTTTGTTGTAAAAGTTAGAGGTCATTACCCTTACAACTATCTCAAGCACATCGTAGTTAACACATTAATTCCATTCATTAGCCAAGTACACTTTTAACATGAAAAAAAGACAAAAGAGGAAAATGCATGAAACAAAACTTATCACAAAGCAAGTCTAACACAAACATTTTAAGAAATGTGAGTTAATAAGTATAATGTAATGCTTAATATAATTTTATGAGAGAAGGTGAGATGAAAAATAAAGATACTTAAAGGGATAGATGTTATTAAAATAATTTATGTCATAGGCAGTGTATGAGTAGAGACTATGACAAGTTAGTATACTTACACAATATGGCAATTTAATGAATAAAAGTTATTTATAAGAGAAGTTTATAACTTTTTTCATTCTTTTCTTGACAGAGTGGAATGCTGGATTACTTTATGTGTTTGTGCTTGTGATATCCATCTCCCAATCCATGTCTTCAGTTGAAGAAATCACATTATTATTTTTAACACGGATAGCAACTTCTTCAAAAAGTAATAAACATTTTGGAACCAGTCTGGAGAAAGAGTTTGATTAATGCTGGGAAAAGAAGCTGAGATTTGATATTATTTTACTTTGATAACTTATTCAATAGCCAACGTTTCTTTTTCCTAGGGTTTTACTGGCATACTTGTTACCTAATCTAATTAGATTTTGATCAAGGTTGAGGTGAGCTTTAGATCAGGTACTTCTCTGGACAAGTTCTTCATCCAGAAATTACATAAACTTGACACGTATAGATCTTGGAGGTTGTAATTTAGTATGAGACACCTTCTTGCAAGAAAGAAAATTAGGCATTTATTTAGTTCAAATGAAAAAAATGTCCTTGCCCAATTTTTTTTCTAGAAGTAAAAAAAATCCTTAAATTAGATCTTTCACAATTTTCTAAGTCTTCCACCTTGATGAGAAGCCAGTTATTTCCTTTGAGAATAAATTCAGTATGCATTTCATTTTTTTGAAGTCTTCTATCAATGTTATTTGATGAATTTTTAATGTCTCTAATCTTGAGGGTTTGTTTTTGAAGCATTAAGGGTGTCAATTTGTTTTAAACGGTTATCCTGAAGCTTTTACCCAGCCTCTGCTGAAGAGTCAATGGTTATAGAAAGTTCTTGAAGAGAGGACATCATCTGCTGAATGTCTTTTTGAGAGATGCATCTGAATGCATAGAAGTGGAAAAACGTGTCTTCTGGTAGCTTAAGGTAAGATGAATAAATATTTTTCACAAAGAAAATCCACAACTTCACCAAAAGGTTAACAAGATATTGCTGCCAGGCAATTCAGAAGTTGATTTGGATAAAGGAATCCTAAGATGGATGCTTTTTCACTGTTTTATTTATTTATTTTATTTATTTATTTTTATTTTTAAGTAACATTACAGAACTCTATACTAGAGATGTTTTCAGTTAGCCATCTCTGGTTCACCCCCTAGAAGTAATAACACATCCATCTTGACAGTTGCAGTGTCTTCTTACACTTATATATTTATCATTTTTATACACCTTAACAATTCTCCCTTTAAATTCATCCACTTAATTCATATATTAAACTTTTATTTACTCAATAAAGTGGGTATAAGAGTTTAGAGACCAAGCTATATCAGATAACCACCTGATTAGTTTTATCCTCAGATTTGCATTCAGTAATAACTCAGTAGGATGGACATGAGGTGCAGAACAAACATTTTTAGATCTAGATGAAATACCTTTGGTTTGATAAGTAGAAATATTTCCTGACAACTGTTGCCATATGATGATCAGAGGCCTAGCCCTTTTTCAAAGGGGAGATATGGTCCAGTGTGTGATTGATTTATTTGTTAAAATAAATTTGATTGCTTTCTTTTCTTGAACAAGCACGCTTACTAGCTTCAGTCTTTGAATGCCAGTACTCACTCCATGCATTTATATGTATTCATACTCTACAATTGTCGTTAACTGCATACTACCTATTTTATGCTATGCATCATTAATGTCCTTCACATGAAACAGAAAAAAATTAGAATCGTAAATGCTACAGCTAAGAGCCTTTTAAAAACCTTTTTTCCCAACCTGGAAACATACCATTTACCCATGCCATCACGTATGACAAATAAAAAGTCTTCTACCTACTAAGCTGTACCCAAAAATTTATTTTACTAACTGGAATGATTGTGCAGTATTTGCATCTTATAGGTTCATAGATTCATAGGTAGGTACTAGGCTATCTGCTCCAGGGCATTTACAAGCCTAGCCAGAATGTGTTGGCTTTCGCCTCCCTTATAGTCTAGATTCTTGAGCCTCTGTCCAGCAGGGCCATAGAAGTGATCCTGGGAGTAAATTTATGATTTCCCCTCCACTCATCAAGATTTCTCGTAAAGAGGGTCAGCGAGAGGCTCTACCTAACATGGACTGGGATTCTATTCCAGAGTGAGAGAAGCCTTTGGGATATGAATCTATCCCTCCAGCATGTCCTGTTTATTGTTGGGCTAAGGTTTAGATCCCTGGAGCGTGTAGCTCTGATGGATTTGATTTTTTTGAGGTGGAGCATGTCCAACAATTC